>NC_082726.1:8004017-8316240 GCF_030144855.1 Hypanus sabinus | reverse complement strand
GAGACAGACATAGGGTGTGAAGAGAAAGTGTGAGTGGGTGAGTGAGATTGATGCAGGAACTGCACCCACCATGACTTCAGTGCAGAAAGGCAATGACATGTCATTACAATTCCAAATCATGTCCACATTCGGTAGCATGGTAGCATATCAGTCAGCACAATCACTTTACAGTAATCATTATCTGGTGTCGTATGGAGTTTGTACATTCTCCCCGTAACCACAATGGTTTCCTCTGGGTGCTTCAGTTTCCTCCCACATTCCAAAGATGGGTTAAGGTTAGTATGTTGTGGGCATGCCACACTGGCGCTGGAACAGAAATGAGACTTGCGGGCACAATCCCTGCTGATTTGATTTGATGCAAGCGATGCATTTCACGGTACGTTTTGATGTACTTGTGATAACTAAATAAAGCTAATCTCCAGTGTGGGAGCAATGGCTGGGAGACCAATAGCAGCACCCACATTTAATTTGCCCAGTGGGCAGTAATGCCTGTCGCGTCATCTACAGCACCTTTATGAAGGAGATACAGGAGCATCAGGACTAGACTGCCAGACTGGGGAACGGTTTCTTCCCTCAGGCTGTGACCTAATGAATACCCTCCATCACTGAGGTCTCATCACTAGGACAGCGAGTTGTTTACAGTTTACCTGTGCTGCACTACATACATCTTGTATTATGTTTTATTAACTTATTTCTGGTAATATTTTGGTTTACGTGATACTAATGATACATATTTCATGGTCAGGAAGAATGCTGTTTTGCTTCGAACTTTCTTCAGATTACAATAAACTTGAACTTCTGTTGGATGCCGCTCAATCCCACAACTATGCTTTTTATTTGTTAAATTTGTATATTGCCAACAAAGCTAGCATTTATTCAAGGTGGTCAACAGCCAATTTGCTTCAGCCACTGCTGTTCATATGATAAGGATTCTGTTAGTGCTGCTTTTGACCCCTCTCTTCTATGCTGAGAGGAAAGCCTCACCAAGCTTGATATGGTCTCAGGAAGGCAAAATGGGAAGAACATACAGAAAAGCCACAGCAGCAGCTATATTTCATTAGTAGTTTGAGGACACTTGGTATGTCACCAAAGGCTCTCACAAATTTCTACAGCTGTACTGTGGTGAGCATTCTAACCTCTGAATGAGCAGGCCACCACACAGGATCAAAAAAAGCTGTAGAAAGTTACAAACTTAGCCAGCTCCATCATGGGCACTAGCCTCCCCAGCATCAAGGACATCTTCAAAAGGCAATGCCTCATAAAGGCAGCATTCACCATTGAGAACCCTCGTCATGCCCACTTCTCATTGCTACCATCAAGGAGGAGGTACAAAGCCTGAAGACACACTCTCAACATTTAGAAACAGTGACTTCCTCACCACCATCAGATTTCCAAATGGACAATGAACCCATTTACAGTATCTCACTACTGTTTTTTTTCTTTTTTTTGCTCTCTTTTGCACTACTTATTTAATTTAACATATTTGTTTTTGCAATTTATAGCATTTTTATTATGTATTGTAATGTACTGCCGCTGCAAAACAACACAGTTCACGACATATGCCAGTGATATTAAACCTGATTCTGATTCTTTGTGGTTACAGAGGACAAGTTGAATCAGACAGGCAAGGAAACAGGAAGTGTGCCCAGTGTCTGGCTGAGCCGCAGTTGTAATCATTCCTCACCTCAGACTGCAGGGTTCTGATATTCAGCACGTGGAAATCGCATGGTACAGCGGCAGAGAGTGGGTGCCAGGTTCGGATGGGCGGGATTTTCTGTGGCTGTGGTGTCACAGGCATCACCAGAATCTCATGGTTCACCAGCATTGATGTTGTGTGACTGAGCAGCGAGGGGAAGCTCACTGGCCTGCTGTCCTGTTCCTGCAGAAAACAGAGATCAACATTGGGGTGAGACAGGAAGCCTGCATTGGGCTCAGTAAATCTGGAACAAGGGTTGGAGATAGTATGAACCCGAGCAATTTAACTGCTCCAAATCCTCTGATCCCCAAAGTCCACTCTTGCCTCCACAAATGCCTGTTAGATTATTGTCATGTACACAAGTACACTGAGGTACAGGCACAATAAAAAAACTTGGTTGCAGAACACCACAGATAAATAGGCACAGACAACACCAAAATACATGAGACTGCACAAAACAAGACATTAGTGCATTACAGGGTCACCAATTCTTGCAGGTTTTGTTTGCCGACGGCATGCAATTACAATACAACCCTCCCCCCCACCCCGAATCGAGACCTGATCAATTCCCACATCTGTAAGCTACTTAATCTGAGAGGGGCTTGAACTATCTGCCTGTAAGAGACCTGCACTTTCAAAATCAATCAGATTCAACCAAGATCAACCAACATGCCAAAGAGGCAGAAAGGAAGGAAGAAATTGCCTGGACTCTGCTACCTCAGTTAACTTAATAAAAACATAATAAGAATGACATTCAGCACCACCATTTATTTAATGAAGAATCCTTTTTCTCCTCAATATCCCACTCCTAAATACCAGATTCCTTAGGGATCAAAGTCTTTTGGTTTCAGCTTTGAATATACTTGAGAGTACATCTTAGGAGTTAGAGAAGCTCTAAAGGTGATGGAAATCTTAGATGGACCACACCTTGTGATGTTTAGACATTATAATTCTTTAAAATACAGTAAATGGCAGCTGAGCCAGGCATGGCTCTGGCTTTGTTCAATAACCCCATGCTGTTCCAGGATGGAGACAAAGATATGCCCACTCGCTAACTGGATTCATTACCCTCACACTGAAGGCTGAAATGACCATGAATAACTAACACATCAGAGGTCTAACCAGAGACAACAACCATCAGACTCACATCTTTCACAAGCTGAGAAATCCAGGCAATTATTGATTTTACTGGTCCACACTGACCCCTGCAGACAGTACAGTCAAACAGCAGTAAACTGATACAGTGTGATGATCATGCTAACAAAATTGCTGTTTCTCATTGGTAGGCATCTACACTTGGCACAGGACTGCCCTGAGTCAGGCCCCGAGGCATGCATGCACATATCCATGGTGTCTTAGATCACAACCTCTGCAGTTATAATGTGCCGTCACAGAAACTGCTCCATTCCTCACACCAAAATTGCTCTTCACTCTAGACGCAGAGATGCGCCTCATTACAGACCCCTCTCTCCTGAGTGAACATAATTCATGACAAGGCAACAGCATTTCTCCACAATGGAGGGGAAGAAACAGTTCATATTTTGGGCAGAGACCCTTCATCAGGATTGCAGAAGAAAGGGAAGAAGTCAGTATAAGAAGATTGGTGAGAGGAAGTAGTACAAACTGGCAGATGAGAGGGAAGGGAGGGATGAAGTGGGAAGCTGGGAGATGATTGTTTGAAGAGGTAAATGGTTGTAAAAGAAATCTCTTCAGGTTCTAACCTGCCAGTTTGTACATCTTATTCTGGCTTCTGACCCCTTCTTTTCCAGTTTTTGTGAAGGGCCTCGGCCTGACAGATGCTGCCTGACCTATTGAGTTCCTCCAGCATTCTATGTCTCTTGTTCTGGTTTTCTAGCATCTGTAGAATCTGTGTTTAGCATTTTTCCACTTCCTCAGTAACAATAGGCATGTTTAAACTGAGTCCATATTGGCAGTGTAATCAGATTAAAGTCAAACCACACTTCATCCTTACACACTGGAGATTCTGCAGATGCTGGAAATCCAGAAACACACATAAGATGCTGGAGGAACTCTGGTCAGGCAGCACTTACAGTAATGAATTGAACAGACAACGTTTTGGGCCAAAACCCTTCATCAGCACTGGAAAAGGGAAAGATGCCAGAGTAAAAAGCTGGGAAAAGGGGAAAGAGGACAAGCTAGAAGGTGATAGATGAAGCAAGAATGAAGAAAGAGGCTAGGAGGTGACAGGTGGAAAAGGCAAAGGGCTGTAGAAGAAGAAATCTGATTGGACAGGAGAGTGGGATCATGGGAAAAAGGAAGGGGCAAATGATAGGCTGATGAGAAGAGGTGATAAGAAGCAGAGTAAGGAACAGAAGAGGAGGGATTGGGGAGGAGAAAACAGAATTTTACTGGAATGAGAAATCAATGTTCATGCCATCAGGTTGGAGGGTACCTAGATGAGGTGTTGCTCCTCCACCCTGAGAGTGGCCTCACTGTGACAGAAAAGGCAGGTTTGGAAGGGTATGTCAGAACAGGAGTTTGGATAGGAGTTAAAATGGTTGGCCACAAGGACATGGCGCTTATTACGTATGGAATGGAGGTGCTTGATGAAGCAGTCCCCCAGTTTTCGACAGGTCTCACTGATGTAGAGCAGGAACCCTGGATACAGTAAACAACACTTAGCAGAATTCACAAACAGTCAGCACAAGTCAGTGGAGAGTGGTGAGACATTAGAACACTGACCGATCTCACCCACTAATACAGAGGAAAAGGTGAACTGCTAGTCAGCAACTGGGGTATGAGCACAGACAGGCAGCTATTAGCTATACTGCACAGGCAGCTACAGGTGACAGCACTGTGGTGGTCAAAGTTAATGAACAAACTACACTTTGACCAAGCCTGCGCTCTACAAGGTTACCTCGTGGGCGCTGCTCCAGGAAAAGATGAAGGCTACGAACGCCTTTAACATGGAGTGCAGCCTTGCCAGTAAGCCAATGGACTAAAGAGGAGCAATGGGAATGAAGAAAATGGTGAACACGTAGGAAAGTAGTACAGTAAATGGCAAGCCCTGCCCCTCACACTCCAGAGACAGTATTAATTAGACACACTCATACACACAAACCCATCGACTCCCCTCTTCAGCCTATCAGATGGGCAAACTGCAGCTTCCTGTGACGACGAGTCTGCACTCGACGTATGAGAGTCTGGGCCCAAGGACTCCAGAGGTAGTCTGTCCTGCAGCTGGAGACCAATCTGTGTGGGTGAGTGGGAGGTTGGGAGGCAGAAGGAAAGGGACCCTGTTTTGCTGCTGATGTTTTGTTTGCTATTGTGCTCTGTTGTTGCTTGTGATGTTCTGTTGAACATTGTGGGCATGCTATGTTGGCGCTGGGATGTGTGGCAACACTTGCAGGCGGGCTGTCCCCAGCACACCTTTAGGTTGTGTTGGCTGTTAATGCAAATAACACATTTCAACATATGTTTCAATGTACATCTGACAAATAAATTAATATGAACCAGCTCCCCACTATATAGCCTTCTAAATACATACATGTAAAGAAGCAAACATTTTATACACAAGAATGCAGAGTGATAGCCAGCTTCCTAGTTGAGACCCACTGCACACAGCACAGGAAATTCCAACAAACTCCACTCGTTTCCAAGTTAGTTCCGTTGAAAGTTGTGCAATTCTAATTAATTGTTCCCCAACAGTGCAAGACTCCTCTCTACCAACAGTTGTTTGCTGTAACACTAGTCACAGGTTTGATAGCCCATGATGACTACATCTCCTTCAACCATTAGGACGCTATGGTAGGGACAGAACATTCACTTCTTAATCCAAATGTGAAGTCAGAGTACACCAGCTCTGTTAATGATACAAATCTTGGTGCAGTGTGGAGAAACAGAGGAGAATCCACATCAATACATCCCTCAAAGTTGCTGCACAAGTTGATAGAGTAGCTAAGAAAGTGTATAGTGTGTTGGTCTTCATTAGTCAGAGGACTGAATTCAAGAGCTGCGAGGTAGCGTGCGGCTTTATAAAACTCGGAGTATGGTGTTTAGTTCTAGTTGCTTCGTTATAGGAAGGATGTGGAAGCTTTGGGGAGGGTACAGAGGAGATTTACCAAGAGGCTGTCTTGATTAGAGAGCATGTCTTATGAAGGTAGGTTCAGCTATTGAGGGCTTTTCCCTTTGGAGCGAAGGAGGATGAGAGATAACTTGAAAGAGGTGTACAAGATGATCAGAGGCATAGAGTGGATAGCCAAAGACCTTTCTCCCCAGGGCAGAAATGGCTAATACAATGGGGCTCAATTTTAAGGTAACTGGAGGAAAGTATAGTGGGGGAGATGTCAGAGGTAGTTGTTTTTTTTAAAAAGATACACAAAGTGGTGAGTGCATGGAATGTGCTGCTAGGGTTGGTGGTACAGGCAGATACATCAGGGACATCTAAGAAACTCTTAGGTAGGCATTTGGATGAAAGAAAAAGGACTATGTGGAAGGAAGGGTTAGGTTAAAAGGTTGGCACAACATTAAAGATGATGGGCCTGTACTACGTTGTTCTATGTTAACAACAGCTGGTCACTAAAGGAAATAAAGCTTCATCTTGCAAACTATTTCATTTGATACTATTTTACTGAAGCACAAGAACTCCTCTGAGGCAGTCCCTCAGGGTGAAGGGTGTTTCACAGTTCTGAGAATCCCAAAGTGGCTGAGAGATCTGCAGACTCTGCCATGGGTGAGGCAGGTGGTACTCAAAGGATTGCTTGGGATATTTTATTATTTACTGAGAGATACTGTGCCTTGGGCTCAACAAGCCACATCGTCTGGCAACCCATTTTAACCCTAGCCCGATGAACCTACCAATCGGTAATTCTTTAAACTGTTGTTTGAAACCAGAGTACCCAGAGGAAACCCACACAATCATTGGGAGAACATACAAACTCCTTACAGACGGTGCTGGAATTGAACTCCAAAACACCCTAAAGCTGACATTGTGTTTAACCACTACACCACTGTGGCACCCAAAATGCTCGTGTGTTGGTTTCAAAATTAATTCATACATTCCTGCTGTAAACACTCAAAATGCTCTGTGCCTCCCTAGACACTCCTTCCCTGAGCATGATACCTGTGTTTAGAATAGCCAAAATTATTTCAATGGCTGGCCTGCACACTGGGTCATGCTGAGGTCATTAAAGCACAATGGGAATGCCTCTTAGCTTGAAGGGATATATGTGATGTCGCCATTCTATTCGGTACAGGAGTAGAACCCAGTGTGGTCCTCTGCTGCAGTCCACTCATTTCAAGATTCCATCTGTTGTGCATTCAGAGATGCTCTTCTGAACACAACTGTTGAAATGCATGGGCATTCAAGTTGCTGTTGCCTTTCTGTCAACTTGAAACAGTCTGTCCATTCTCCTCCGATTTCTCATTTAACAAGACATTTTCACCCACAGAACTGCTGCTCACTAGATGTTTTTTCCCTTTTTTGCACCATTCTCTCCATAGTCTAGATATTACTGTGTGAGAAATTCCCAGGAGATCAGCAGTTTCTGACTTACACAAATCACTCCATTTAGCACCAACAATCATTCCACAGTCAAAGTCACTTAGATCACACTTCTACTCCATTCTGATGTTTGGTCTGAACCGAACCTCTCGACTATATCTGCATGATTTATGCATTGAGTTGCTGCCACATGATAGGCTGATTAGGTATTTGCATTAACCATATAACCATATAACAATCACAGCACGGAAACAGGCCATCTCGGTCCTCCTAGTCCGTGCCAAACTCTTAATCTCACCTAGTCCCACCTACCCACACTCAGCCCATAACCCTCCACTCCTTTCCTGTCCATATACCTATCCAATTTTACCTTAAATGACACAACTGAACTGGCCTCTACTACTTCTACAGGAAGCTCATTCCACACAGCTATCGCTCTCTGAGTAAAGAAATACCCCCTTGTGTTTCCCTTAAACTTCTGCCCCCTAACTCTCAAATCATGTCCTCTCGTTTGAATCTCCCCTACTCTCAATGGAAACAGCCTAATCACGTCAACTCTATCTATCCCTCTCAAAATTTTAAATACCTCGATCAAATCCCCCCTCAACCTTCTACGCTCCAATGAATAGAGACCTAACTTGTTCAACCTTTCTCTGTAACTTAAGTGCTGAAACCCAGGTAACATCCTAGTAAATCGTCTCTGCACTCTCTCTAATTTATTGATATCTTTCCTATAATTCAGTGACCAGAATTGCACACAACATTCCAAATTTGGCCTTACCAATGCCTTGTACAATTTTAACATTACATCCCAACTTCTGTACTCAATGCTTTGATTTATAAAGGCCAGCGTTCCAAAAGCCTTCTTCACCACCCTATCTACATGAGACTCCACCTTCAGGGAACTATGCACTGTTATTCCTAGATCTCTCTGTTCCTCTGCATTCCTCAATGCCCTACCATTTACCCTGTATATTCTATTTGGATTATTCCTGCCAAAATGTAGAACCTCACACTTCTCAGCATTAAACTCCATCTGCCAACGTTCAGCCCATTCTTCTAACCGGCATAAATCTCCCTGAAAGCTTTGAAAACCCACCTCATTATCCACAACACCTCCTACCTTAGTATCATCGGCATACTTACTAATCCAATTTACCACCCCATCATCCAGATCATTTATGTATATTACAAACAACATTGGGCCCAAAACAGATCCCTGAGGCACCCCGCTAGTCACCGGCCTCCATCCCGATAAACAATTATCCACCACTACTCTCTGGCATCTCCCATCTAGCCACTGTTGAATCCATTTTATTACTCCAGCATTAATACCTAACGACTGAACCTTCTTAACTAACCTTCCATGTGGAACTAGGTCAAAGGCTTTGCTGAAGTCCATATAGACTACATCCATTGCCTTACCCTCGTCAACATTCCTCGTAACTTCTTCAAAAAATTCAGTAAGGTTTGTCAAACATGACCTCCCACGCACAAATCCATGCTGGCTACTCCTAATCAGATCCTGTCTATCCAGATAATTATTAATACTATCTCTAAAAATACTTTCCATTAATTTACCCACCACTTATGTCAAACTGACAGGTCTATAATTGCTAGGCTTACTTCTAGAACCCTTTTTAAACAATGGAACCACATGAGCAATACGCCAATCCTCCGGCACAATCCCCGTTTCTAATGACATCTTAAAGATCTCCGTCAGAGCTCCTGCTATCTCTACACAAACTTCCCTCAAGGTCCTGGGGAATATCCTGTCAGGACCCGGAGATTTATCCACTTTTAAATTTCTTAAAAGCGCCAGTACTTCCACCTCTTTAATTGTCATAGGTTCCATAACTTCCTTACTTGTTTCCCACACCTTACACAATTCAATATCCTTCTCCTCAGTGAATACCTAAGAGAAGAAATCGTTCAAAATCTCTCCCATCTCCCTTGGCTCCACATATAGCTGACCACTCTGATTCTCTAAGGGGCCAATTTTACCCCTCACTATCTTCTTGCTTTTAATATAACTGTAGAAACCTTTCGGATTTACTTTCACCTTATTTGCCAAACCAACCTCGTATCTTCTTTTAGCTTTTCTAATTTCTTTCTTAAGATTCCTTTTACATTCTTTATATTCCTTGAGCAATTCCTTTACTCCATGCTGCCTATATCTATTGTAGACATCCCTCTTTTTCCGAACCAAATTCCTAATATCCCTTGAAAACCATGGTGCTTTCACACCTTTAACATTTCCTTTCAACCTAACAGGAACATAAAGATTCTGTACCCTCATAATTTCACCCTTAAATGACCTCCATTTCTCTATTACATCCTTCCCATAAAACAACTTGACCCAATCCACTCTCTCTAAATCCCTTCGCATCCCCTCAAAGTTAGCCTTTCTCCAATCAAAAATCTCAACACTAGGTCCTGTCCTGTCCTTCTCCATAATTATATTGAAGCTAATGCTATTGTGATCACTGGACCCGAAGTGCTCCCCAACACATACATCTGTCAGCTGACCTATCACATTCCCTAACAGGAGATCCAACACTGCCCCATCTTTAGTCAGTACTTCTATGTATTGTTGCAAAAAACTAGCACACATCTCACAAACTCTAAACCATCCAGCCCTTTTACAGAATGAGCTTCCCAGTCTACGTGTGGAAAATTAAAATCTCCCACAATCACCACCTTGTGTTTACTACAAATATCTGCTATCTCCTTATGCATTTGCTCCTCCAACAAGCAGGTGTTAGGTATACCTAATAAAGAGACCATTGAGCTAGGCTTAGTCTGTGCCTAACCTGCCACAGAACTTATTAAACTCAGAACACAAAAAGACGACAATGGATAGGAAACCAATCCCAGACAATCTTTCCAATCCTCTCCTTGCCCACAACAGCTCCCATTGTTGCTGAGGTAAGTTACGACAAGTAATAGGGGATCTGAAGCTCAGTATTTGCTGTTAGGCATTTGATTGCAGTGAGGATTTCAAAGAGGACCTTCCCCTTGTCCTCAGTCAGTTAGGACGTTGGACAACAGTAGGTGATTTTTAATTTTCCCTAATTCTCAAGGCCATCAGTTGGCTTAATACAGACCAGGTCTGGAAGTGGACATGTCCGGAATGCAACGGTCAAGTGGATCTGTAACCCCACTGGAACTAAGAAACAACTATTTTGCTTCAAGTTTATCTCCACAACAGGGACAACAGATTATTCACAAAAGACATTTGTAAAGGATTAAGTACTTTGTCTGACGTCATTCTTCTCTCCAGCAAGATGCGGAATCTGTTGCAGGTCAGTACGTTGTCCTTTAGACCCTGTCCCAGGCCTCGATTATCATCCTGCATTAAGCGGCGATCCAGAATAATCTCCAACTGACCTGCAGATGTAAGGGGATAAACATGAGCTTAGGCTTTAGCAATACAACATCACAGTTGTCTGGTTTACAGTCTGTAACATCCACTTTAATTTCTTCAGGAAGGTGGTTTGTTAGAAATTTCAACTTTTTGAAATGTTATTTCCATTAATGCAGGTCATTCTTCACTGTAGCCTTCTCATATTCCACCCCCACAACACAGCCTACATAGTTAATAAGATAAGCAAACTTTTTCAATGGATCATGGAGGTTCCCAGACTTTAAGGCAATCCAGTTCTCCCTCACGAGTACACCAAACAAACAGCACTGGATGTACATTTTAAACCAGTCTGATAAGCAGCAACACCATCATTCGCTGTCCTGCCTGACAATGTTGAAAGAAGACAGAGTTTACTAGCTTTCTGGTTTGTATGAACCAGATGATAAGAAAATGGAGGAGGCTATTCAGCCCTTCATGTCTGCCCCATTATTCAAGATGACATGGTTGATCAACCCCAGGCCTCTGTGCCAGACCTAAATAATCCCAACTTCAAAAATTATCTACTTCCATTTAAAAACTTCTGAGTCACCTTCCACAGCCTTCCAGACAGATAATGCTAGATTCACCACTCGTTGCAAGAATGTCTACACTTCTCAGATTTACATGACTAGCTCATCTTGTAACTATGTTCCTGTTTGAAACTCCCACTGATGAAAATATGTCAACATCTACCATGTCTTGCTTCTACAGGATCTTATATGTTTCAGTAAGTCACCCCTTATTCTTCTCAACACCAAAGAATACAAAACTATAAACATAGGATTTTGTGACGCTGGAAATGTTGAGCAACACACAAAAGCTGGAGATAGTCAGGTGGTCAGGCAGCATCTTTGAACGTAAACAAACACTGTTTTGGGCTGAGACCCTTCATCAGGACTGGAAAGTAAGGGGGATAAAGCCAGAATTATGTGGGGGTGGGGGAGGGGAGTACAAACTGGCAGGTAATTTGTGAGACCAGGAAAGGGGGAAGGTGGGTAGGTGGAGAGGAGGGATGATGCTGGGAGGTAAAGGACTGAAGAAAGAGAAGAGGACAGTGGACCATGGGAGAAAGGGAAAGAGGGGCACCAGAGGGAAGTGACAGGCAGGTGAGGAGAAGAGGCAAGAGGGGAGCCAGAATAGGGAATGAAAAAAAAGGGGGGGGGTGAGAAATTACTGGAAATTAGGGAAATCGATGCTCATGCCATCAGATTGGAGGCTAGACAGAATATGAGGTGTTGCTCCTCCAGCCTGAGTTTGGCCTCATTGAGGCAGTAGAGGAGCTCCATGGCAGAGATGTCAGAATGAACATGGGAAGTTGAATTGAAATGGGAGATCCTACATAAAACCAACTGATAACAGCATTGTCCTCTCAACACTGGAATTAGCCAAGGCTGCTGTATACTTTATAGAACTCAGGAGGGATTCTAATGTCAGTCCTTTAAAAAAAGTGAATCAGCCTGTTCAACAGTTCAAAGCAAAATACAGTATTTCATTAAGCACCCTGATCACCAAGTGGAGGCTGAAACAGTGGAATCTGACTCCACTATTAACAATGTCTCCCAACAATAATGATCCTGGCATTGCTGCAGATTGTGATGCGAAGGAAGAGATGCCAGCTCCTAACCCTATCCCCACCCTGGACTTTCTCCCCACTCATATGGTGTCCGGGGATACTAAAGGATTACTTACCACTATGTATGCTTGACACACCCAGAGACTGAGCAGTGTGCACCGTAAGGCGTGAACGGTTGTCCTGAATATAGGCCATGGTGGGCATGGGGTAGAAATTGGCCTGAAGTGGCAACTTTTGGAAGTATTTCCTAGGTTGAATCTATATTAAAGGGAAATGAAGATTAATCGATTCTGCTGTGCCAAGTCTTTGCTATCTGCAACTACAGTGTCAATTTGAGATTTAAATTTCATTCAATCTGGAAATAAGAACGCTAATGTGATGACCAGGAAATGACAAGATTGTTGCAAAAATGATAATGGGTAGTCACATCAGGACAACGTGTTGCTTTCCAACACACTAAGGAAGCGATGTGTTGTCCTGATGTGACTCCAGACCTACTTGGATGCCTCCTAACTGCCTCTGAAATGCTCTGGTAAGCCACTCAGTCCAATTACAATGTTAGGTGGGCAGTAATTGTGAGCATTTACTGGTGCTGCCTGCATTTTTTTAAACAGATATTGAAGATAACATTTAATTCTATATTCTTGCCTTCATGGAAATGGATGTCAAAGCACTCCTATTACTCTCCCCACCCTTGGATACATCCCAAAACATCCAGAATAATCTCCCTGATCTGTTGGGGATAGGATCGTGGGGTCCATTAACACTTACATTACATTAACATAACATTAAACATTTACCTACTGTAAAAACTTTTTATCTGTGTGTACTGGTTCTGACAGCATTTATACTATAGGCTATACAAAACTCACTTAATGCCAGGCTGGTGTAATCACAGGACAATAAGATCACTTCACAAGTTTCCACTGGGAATGTTTAAGGAATGATATGGAAAAATTAGGCTAAAATGCAACAATTTTACAACGGATTGATAATACACTCAGTGGCCACTTTATTAGGTACACCTGGTCGTTAACGCAAATATCTGATCAGGCAATCATGTGGCAGCAACTCAATGCATAAAAGCATGCAGACATGGTCAAGAAGTTCAGTTGCTGTTTAGATTAAACATCAGAATGAGGAAGAAATACGATTTAAGTGACTTTGACCATGGTATGATTATTGGTGCCAGACTGGGTAATTTCAGTACTTCAGAAACTGCTGATTTTTTGGGAATTTCATGTACAATAGTCTCTAGAATTTACAGAAAATTGAGCAAAAAAATGAACAAAAACATCCAATGAGTGGGAGTTCTGTGAGCGAAAACACCTTGTTAGTGAGACATCAAAAGAGAATTGTCAAGACTGGTTCAAGCTGATTGGAAGGTCACAGTACCTCAAATAACCACACATTCCAACAGTGGTGTGCAGAAGAGCATATTTGAACACACCACACATTAAACCTTAAACTGGATGGGCTACAGCAGAAGAAAACCACACCGAGTTTTACTGTTGTGGTGACTTTATTAGGTACACTTCTGTACCTAATAAAGTGGCCACTGAGTATACCTGTAGATCCTGGATGATTTGTCCCCACCATGTTAATTTATATCCTTGATTTACTCCACAGCCCATGAAATGTTCATTGGTTGAAAAAAAATGGCTATCAATGCATTTATATTGTACCTGACAACATGAATACATTTTAGGGCAACATGTGTGAATCTGCAGATGCTGGAAATAAATAAAGACACAAAATGCTGGCGGAACTCAGCAGGCCAGATAGCATCTATGGGAGGAGGTAGTAACGATGTTTCAGGCTGAAACCCTTCATTAACCCTCCTGATGAAGGGTTTCGGCCCGAAACGTCATCACTACCTCCTCCCATAGATGCTGTCTGACCTGCTGAGTTCTGCCAGCATTTTGTGTTTGTATTGAATACATTTTAGAATGCTTCACACAATGAATTGTGATTGAATGTCAGTGAGGGCTTTGCAAACACAGCATCATTAATGGCCCTTAAACTGTGACAAGATAACTAAGTAGGTAATCTGTATTTGATATTAATCACTACCACAGAGTAACCATCTGCTCTTCAGTTAATGTGACAGAACTGTCACATCCAGCTGAATACCAAGAGACAGATGCAATCAGTTTCAGTACACCTGCTCAGAGCTGACTGCAAAGCTGGAGCTTTCATAAAAATAAGCACTTCTTGTTTAGCTTTCTACCATCCATCACATGTAGCTTTGCAGGACAGTGGATGAAACCACACCAATTATGTAACAACTTTAGGGTGGAATTACCTGAAACCCATTCAGATCAGTGAAGAACACGTCCCCGCTCTCGATACCAGTGGACAATCGCATTGCCAGCTCCCTGTTAACCTGGTCATGAATGTCAACGACTATGGAAACATCCAATGAAAGGCCTTCAGCTCCTGTCAATACAACAGTGTGCCAGGTTATCAACGAGCAGCATTTAACAAAGCACATTATAAGCTACTGACTGGAACCACTTGTTTCCATCTTTGTCTGCCACTAATCAAAATCTGCTCACTGCATCTCCTCAATAAATCCTATAAGTTGACACAGCTGAGCAGAATCAGGTTCAGTATCACACACAAAAGTGAACAAATGTGCTGTTATTGGCAGCAGTACAGTGCAGGCATAACAAATTACAGAAAGTTAGAATAAAAATAATTAAATTGTGTAAAAGATGAATAGTGAAGGAGTGCTCGTGGGTTCATGGTCCGTTTAGAAATCTGATGGCAGAGAGGAAGAAGTTGTTCCTAAAACACTGAGTGTTTTTTTTCAGGCTCCTATACCTCCTCCCTGAATGTGGAAATGCTGGTGAGAACAATTCAGATTTATTTATCACGTGTACATCAGAATATATAGTGAAATACATTGTTTGCAACGCACCTATGGTGTGCTGGGAGCTGCCTGCAAATGACACCACACATTCTGGCACCAACATAGCATGCTCCCAATACTTGGCAGAATTACACAAGCAACAAAACAAAACTAGCAAATTAAGTACCTTTCCTCCCTCTCACCCACGCACATACGCAAAGTACTCCAGGCAGAAAGAGACAGCTTGCATGGTTCAAGTTTAAATGTCACACAACCATACACACAAATACAGCCCAACAAAACAGCATTCCTCTGGGGCCAAGATGTAATAGACAGAGCCAACAGTCACACACAGCACATACAATTATGATCGCAGAAAAATATAATTACAAACGAAGTCTCTGAGTGTCATGGTGTGTAGATTGCTGGTACATGGATGTTGGCCTGAAGCCACATTACTGCAAGAACATCCCATAGCACTTCCTCATATTGTGCAGTTGCAGACAAATGTAATCCAGCTTGTCCTCCTTCAATTGAACACCGGTGGGCAGCTCCAACGGAAAGGGGACAAACCAAATCCAGCGGCACACAGCCAGCTCCAGTATCTCCTTCCTTAGAGGAAGCAACTGAAAATCCAGAGGCACAAATGAGGGCCTGGTCAGCATCACAACCAAAGGTTATACAGCTCCGGCATCAGCCTTGCTAATAAACCAGTGAATCAGATTCGCAGTACTGAGTTCCTGGCTGAAGCAGGTTGCACAGGGTGTGCAACAGGTCCAACTCCACCGTTACCCAGCAACCTTGCAGTACCTGATGCTCTTGGTAACCAGCAGTCTTAATAACATAGGCTATTTGATTCTACTATTCAACCTCAGCACAGCTGACCTACCTCAAGCCTGATCTGCTCTCCTGTACTACTTCACTCAAGTTCGCAATTTTCTCATCTTTCAGGAATCTATTTACTATTTAAATACCTTCAATTATCTCACCTCCACAACCCTGGGGTACAGAAGTCTGAGATTTATCACCATCTGGGACAAGTTATTCTTGTGAACATCAGTTTTAAAAGACTGCCCTCTTTCATTGTATTTGCAAATCCTCATGTGCGATTCTGAGTGAAATATCTCCATGTATGCTCTATTGCTCCCCTCAAAGGCCAGAGTCATACGGTATGGAAACAGACTCTTTAACCCAACTTATCTATGTAAACAGTTTTGCCTGGTGATCTAGTCTTATCTGCTTGTGTTTGGCCTACAGCCCTCTAAACATCTCCTATCTATGTATTAGTCTAGATGGCTTTTAAATGTTGCTAATGTGCTCACCTCAACCACCAGCTCTGGCAGCTCATTCTAGATATGCACCACCCTAAGTGTGAATAAGTTGCCTCTGATGCTTCTTTTAAATCTCTTGCATCTGATCTTAAACCTATGTCCTCTAGTTTTCAATACCTCTTCCCTGGTTTTCACTTATATTCAATAAGATCATGCGTCATTCTTCTAAATAGCAAACAAAATAAACCAAAATTTTTCAGCACTGTAGGACATCATTTTCAATCCAGCAACTTGTCCAGCAAATTTCTCAGTATCTGCTACGATTCTTGTCCCTCTACATCATGAGAACATACTAAGGACAAAGAAAGCTGCTTTTACCTGGCAGCTTGTAAAGTCGAATTATCTGGTGAAAATGCCGATAGAAGCTGACGACCTCAGAGAACAACGGGCCTTCTGTAATGCGTGTGATCGGAGTCTGCTTGGAAATATAGGCCTGAAATCAGAGACCAGAATGCACAGCAATGGAGTGAAAACAAATTAAACTGCATACAGAAGCATTTACATTGCTGGTATAAGGGCAGCTGTTAAGAATGCCAGGTGATTTCATTCCTGATGCCATAACTGCCTGGTCAGCCTCTCAAAAGTGTTCCACCCTCAGTAAATTCAATTCCCTTTCACCTATTCCTACCTCCCGTCATGGTGTACAGCACTCCTGGGTTCCTGTTGATCTACATTCCGCATTGTTTTAATTCGTCCACCATTATGTACACCAATATCCCCTTAGGCCCCCTTTCAATGGCCATTTCTGCATTTTGGAACGGGAAGAAACGACTTTTATCACAGTTAAGAGGGGTAAACCTGAATGTATTTTGGTAGATTGCCTTAAAACAGTCCAAGATTTGGAGGATTCCACGACCATGAGCGTGTCAATGCACCCCTGGACGAGCCAGAAACATCTGTGTTCCTCCATCCTTGGAACATAGGACCAAGCCGGGCAGTCTGGACGGGCTCACATGCTGGTTTCAGTGAATTCTGGGGCTGGAGCCTGTGAAGGGTAACGTAATTGTTGGAAATGTACACAATTCACATCCGCCGACATTGAGTTGGGGTTTCACTTTAAGAGGCTGGTCTGACATGATGATGTAATTACATAGATGATTTTTAGCTTGCTTTGAGTTCAGTTTTTTGGGTCCAATAAATGAATTGTTACAGCTTTTCTGAAATATAAAATGCCTCCAGTGTTTTATTTGCGAAAACGTATAGACTCCGAGGAATCTACAAGAAATGTTCAATGTATCTAGTCAGTCACAATCTTTCTACGTATTAAATATAATTGTTTCCATAATCATGAGATGAGCATTTCTATTCTAACTAAATGCCTCGATAGTGGTTTACAGCTTTGTGCATTAGATTTCTCAGCTGTTAAGTCACAAAAGGAATCCCACAAATAATAATGCCTCTCCACCTACTTCTAAGAAATGAACTGCTGTGAGAAAAGCTCATACCCTGGCTTCACCATCAGGTAGGAAGAGATATGCACCACTCTTATCTTTAAACGGCCGTGTTCCATACCATACAAACTCCATCCGCACCTTCTGCTCCTGCTGGTCGTCTTTCCTTTTGATGTTCTGGAAAGTAAACAGCAGAGTTAAAGAGAACATGCAGGTAAACAAACAGGATGGTCATATTCTCCCTGACCTACGCCAGTAACAAAGATAAAATGTACACATCAGACTTCCAATAGAACTCGGAGTCCTGCCATGTGCAGAAGTTCGCTGATGACACAGCCATAGTGGGGTGTGTCAGGAATGGTCAGGAGGAAGAGTATAGGAAACTGATACAGGACTTTGTGATATAGTGCAACTCAAACTACCTGCGTCTCAATATCACCAAGACCAAGGAGATGGTGGTGGACTTTAGGAGACCTGGGCCTCATATGGAGCCAGTGATCATTAATGGAGAATGTGTGGAGCAGGTTAAGACATACAAGTATCTGGGAGTGCAGTTAGACGAGAAGCTAGACTGGACTGCCAACACAGATGCCCTGTGCAGGAAAGCAGAGAGTCGACTGTACTTCCTCAGAAGGCTGGCGTCATTCAATGTTTGTAGTGAGATGCTGAAGATGTTCTATCGGTCAGTTGAGGAGAGCGCCCTCTTCTTTGTGGTGGCGTGCTGGGGAGGCAGCATTAAGAAGAGGGACGCCTCACGTCTTAATAAGCTGGTAAGGAAGGCGGGTTCTGTCGTGGGCACAGAACTGGAGAGTATGACATCGGTGGCAGAGAGGAGGGCGCTGAGTAGGCTACGGTCAATCATGGAAAACCTTGAACATCCTCTGCACAGCACCATCCAGAGACAGAGAAGCAGCTTCAGCGGCAGGTTGCTGTCAATGCAATGCTCCTCAGACAGGATGAAGAGATCATTACTCCCCAATGCCATTTGGCTCTACAATTCAACCACCAGGGGCAAGACATGTTAAAGTGCCGGGGATAGGACTGAGCTTAAGTTACCACTCAATGCACTTTAGTAAACTATTTAAGAACTTTTTAAAAGCTATTTATTAATGCTTTTTGGGAGGGTGATTTTAGATGCATATCATATTTATACTGATGCATATCATTAAATACTGTATGTAATTAGTTTTGCTACAATAAGTGTATGGGACACTGGAAAAATGTTGAATTTCCCCTTGGGGATGAATAAAGTATCTATCTATCTAAAATGTATTAACATTGTTGACTGAAAAAAATGCAAACTTAAATACCTATCCAAGGGTCAGCCTCCAAGTAGTGAATATATGGACTTATTTTGTTTTGCAAACTAAGCTTTTCAACACAAGCATAAGCACTAAAAACCTCACCTTGGACAGTTCCGAGCCTGGCTACAAAGGGAAGAAGGTTGGTCATGGGGCTAGCATCCCATCCCATTAAAAACTTAGTGCTACAGAAATGCCAACAGAAGCCCCAAAGAATCTTCACCTAGAAGAGGTATGAAGCTGCGTGGTGAAAACCATAAGACCATGGATGTCACAGGGTCTATCTTCTTTCTATCATCCAGGACCACCACAATTGGAACATGGCAAGTGCTAATGCAGAATCCCCAGGGAGAGCAGAAGAGATGCCAGCCGAAGATGTGGCCTTGAAGGTGACATCAAGAAGATGGACTACACCTGGGGGCAACTTGAAACACTGGCCCAGGACAGAAGACTCTGGTAACCTGCTGTCAGCAAGTTATGCCCCAGTAGGGGTAATGGGCTTAACTAACGAACGATAAACACCACAACGCTGAGAAGTGCAGCAAATAATAACCCAACAAAACAAGTTACTCGAGTCTCTCAATCCATGTGAAATGCTTTTGGTGGGTTCTATTACAGATAAATCCATACTCATCCAGGCAATTTTACACATTCCTGATTTATTCCTCAAATTTATGCCAGTGATATTCATTACTTCTGGACTCAGTCCTACCTCCATCAATCCAGTGACTCCATTAAACCACACTTGCATGTGCTGATTTTCAATGAAGAAATCTTCTGTTGAGGACTCCAGGATCTTCACACTGAATGGCTCCTTCTTACTCACAGTTACATCTCTGTTGCGCAGGTAGATGGCCACGTTGGAATTCACTGGTGTATTAAATGATTCAGACAGCTGGAACACAGCTAGCCCCAGAGCAGGGAGCCAAGCAACAAAGGAGACCTGGAGTGAAAATCAGAAGGGCATTACAGCAGATTGCTTATACATGTAATTCTGTACTGAATAAAGGGGTTCCTCACCATCTGTTCTGATTGAGTGCTCAGCCTGTCACGTTCGCTGATTCACAGATGCAGCTTGACCTGCTGAGCATTTCCAGAATTTTCTACATTTATTTTAGATTTCCAGTATCTTCACTGTTTCTTCTCTCACCATTACAATTTGATTCCGCAGTATGAATAACCAGAGAAATCATTGCATTACTTATTGGACTAGTACTATTCATAGGGAGTGGAAGAGAGATTGTAGAATGTAGTTAAAACACAATCAACAGTATAGCCTGAAGGTTGACCAGAAGTCTGGAAGTTGAAGCCGGATGGCCAATGCCTAGAGACTGGAATTGGAAAACTGCCCATGTATGGGTGGATTGAAGGGAAGTGAGGGGCTTGTTTTGCTGTGGTTATTTTGTTGTTTGATGTGTTCTGTACTGTTCTGCCAGACATCATAGACATCTTATGTTGGTATCGGAATGTGTGGTGACACTTGCAGATGACCCCTGCACACCCTTGGGGGTGTGTTGGTTGGTAACACAAATGACATTTCACTCTATGTTTTGAAGTACATGGGATAAATATACAAATCTAAGTGTAGGTGGTTTTCTGAACTGGTAATTTATTTCATAATGGGATCTGGAGATCACTGGCAACGGCAACAGTAACTGGGTACTGCTGAAGTTCATGTATTTGGGGCAATTAGGAGTCAACTACAGTGTACTGGAGTCACAAATATGTCACCAATTTTCTTGGCTGAACCAAATGTTCACTCTTATTGAAACAAGCTTTTGGATGGAATTCAAGATTTATTAAACTGAAGTAAATTTTCTAACTGCCATTTGAACTCATGAACATTGATTGATAGCACAGACACTGGCTGCTGGTTCAGTATCTCAACCACTACAGTACTATACCCCAAAGCAACATGCTGAAAGATGAAACAATACGCAAACCTCAGCATGTGCCAAAGCAGTGCAGAGCTAAGCAATTGATTTGATGTTTAACTACGGTGCCACATGAAGCATTATTTTGAGAATTCCATGGAACCACTCCACAAATTATCCACCTACTCAGCTCTTTAGCCACTACATGGCACCATCATGTGGTGCAAAGGTCCAAATAGATCAACAGGAATATTTCACACACTGATCATTATACTTTACTAAGTTTTAAACACACAAATGGATTTAAATTGCCACCACTTCACACCCTTCATTACCTGGTATGTATCGGTTGCCATGTCAGATGGCGACTTCCACACTGCACTGATCTGCGTGGGAAGACTGCTTCCATCAGTTAGTGTAACTTTGACCCGCGGTGAAGTGGTAAGAACAGAAATCACACAGAGACGCTCTTGCTCAATAGGATTGAATACAACCAGGTACCTGTTAAACATATAAACAGATTAAAGTACCTAACCAACTTGAGACTCTTCACAGGAAGGCAAATTTATAATGACTGACACTCTCAGGATGTCCTGAAGTACTCCAGAACCAATAAAGTAAGTCTGGACATACGAGATGCTGGAGATCCAGAGCAACACACACTAAATGCTGGAGGAACTCAGCAGGTCGGGAATAAATAGTCGGCATTTGGACCAAGACCCTTCTTTGGGAAAGGAAGGAAGATGAAGTGGTATAAGAAGGTGAGCAAGAGGGGAAGGAGTTCAAGCTGGTAGGTAATAGGTAAAACTAGACTGGGGTAAAGTGGGTGGGTGGGGGAAGGGGATGAAGTGAGAAGCTGGGAGGTGTCAGGCAGAAGAGGTAAAGTGCTGAAGGGATATGATAAGAGAAGGAGAGTGGACTATAAGAGGAAGAGAAGGAGGTGGGATACCGGAGGGAGGTGATGGGCAGGTGAGGAGTCACTGTTATGTCTGTGGAAGATAGCTCACCTTCAGTGAAAAATTATTCTTTACAATTGCACTACCTTTCGTCAGTATTACAGAAAGGTACAAACTGATAGTAAGAATTTTAATGGATATTTCAAAAAGCATAAACATTTTAAATTTAGTGCTGGTCCATAGAAAGTAATTTGGAAATTAATAATGGAATGATAGTAATGAGACAGCAAAAGTAAACAGATGTTCTATATCACTTCACCGTGGAAGGTACAGGTAACTAGAAATGACATCTATTGGGAACTTGATGGGGGAAGGAAGGGATGAATAAAAGAAGAAAAGTGCTGCTATTCAACATGTTGGAGCTGTACACTGACCAGTCCCCAAGTCCTCATGGAATTTCATCCTAGGGTCACAAATGAACTAATCCTAATACACTGCATGTGTTTTAATTCTATACATTAACAAAGTTTCCAATAGATTGGAAAATAGCAAAGACAGCAGGGGAAAATGTCAAACTATTTTTAAAAGACAGGCACAGCACTTCAAAAATTCAAGTAATCAAGCAATCATTGTGGACTTACGAAAGAGAAATCATATTTCTCCAGTTTCTCATAGTTCCCTGAAGTAAAGCATGCTGTGAATATAGTTGAAACCAGTGAACCTCTATATTTAGATTTCTAAAAAGCATCAAAAGCTATTGCAGAGAATAATAGCCCTACATAGAAGAGGGGATATTGGCATGGACAAAAGATCAGCTAGCTAATGGGAAACAGATGCTGGACACAAATTACTTTTCCTGCTTAACAAGTGGCATGCAGCATAGAACGGTGGGGGTGGGAATCCAATGGTACTTCATTCTGAGGTCTACAAGGTCATCACACCTGCTCAAATTTACAGGTGATTTCACTGTTTAGACACAATCATCAGAAAAAAACATTTTACAACAATCTTCTACGTCTCCTCAATCTTCTAAGTTCCAAGGAATAAAGTCCTAACCTATTCACTCCTTCCTTATAACTCAAGTCACATCCTTGTAAATTTTCTCTGTACTCTTTCAATCTTATTGACAACTTTCCTGTAGGTAGGTGACCAGACTGCACACAATACTCCAAATTAGGCCTAATCAATGTCTTCAATATAACATCCCATCTCCTGTACTCAATACTTCAATTTAAGAAGGCTAATGTGCCAAAAGCTTTCTTAACAACCCTATCTACCTGTGCCACCACTTCCAATGAATTATGGACTTGTATTCCCAGATTCCTTTGTTCTATAGCACTCCTCAGTGCCTTTCTGCTCACTGTGTAAGACCTATCCTGGTTGGTCCTACCAAAATGCAACATCTCACACTTGTCTGCATTGAATTCCATCTGGCATTGTTCCAGTGGATCCAGATCTCACAACAAGCTCTGACAGTCTTCCTCGCCATCTGTTACACCCCCAATCTCGGTAGCATTTGCAAACTTGTTGATCCAGTTAACCAGATTATCATTCAGATCGTCAATATAGATGACTAACAACAACAGACCCAGCACTAATCCCTGCAGTACTCCACTAGCCACAGGCCTCCAGTCAGAGAGGCAACCATTTACTACCATTTTCTGGCTTCTCCAACAAAGCCAATCAACTTTCAACTTTCCGGGTAACTTCCTCAAAAAACTCTACAAGATTGGTTAGATATGACCTACCAAGCACAAAGCCATGCTGACTATTACTAATCAGTCCATGTCTATCCAAATATTCATATATCCAGTCGTTTAGAATACCTTCCAATAACTTTCCCTACTACTGATGTCAGGTTCACTGGTCTATAATTTCCTGGTTTATTTTTGGAGCCTTTTTTTCAATAGTGGATCAACATTAGCTATTTTCAAATCCTCTAGAACCTCATCTGCCAATTAAGGATGATCTAAATATCACTGCTAGGGCCCCTGCAATTTCTGCATTTGCCTGCCACAGGGTCCGAGGGATCATCTTGTCAGGTCCTGGGTATTTGTCCGCCCTAATTTGCCTCAAGACAGCAAGCACCTCCTTCCCTGTAATCTGTATATAGACCATGAAGTCGAAACTGTTTTGGCTCATTTCTTTATACTCTGTGTCTGTCTCCTGAGTAAATACAGATGCAAAAAAATCTATTTAAGATTCCTCCCAACTCTTTTGGCTCCATACATAGATATGACCAATTCTGTCCCTTGCAATCCTTCTGCTCTTAACTCATTTGCAGAATCCCTTAAGATTCTCCTTCACCTTGTTTGCTAGGACAACCTCATGCCTTATTTTAGCCCTCCTGATTTCTTAATCAGATTCTGATTTCTCTTACATTTCTTATATTCCATAAGCACCTCATTTGTTCCTACCTGCCTATACCTGCTATGCACCTTTTATTTTAAACCAGGTCTTGAATACCAAGGTTCCCTAAACCTGTTACCTTTACCTTTTTATTCTAACAGTCACATACAAGCTTTTTACTCTCAAAATTTCACTTTTGAGGGTCTCCCATTCACCAAGTAGAACTTTGGCAGAAAACAGCCTGTCCCAGTTCACACTCATCAGATTCTTTCTGATACCATCAAAATTGGCCTTTCACCATTACCACTATCTGCACCTCTTTAGAGGTGAAGGGGAAAATAAATGTAAGGTTCTTTAAAATGGATTTTCTTGAATTCTCGTCAATTAATGGGCTGATATTATCCCCAATCTAAAGCATGCAGATCGGATCAACATTATGTTTTCTTTTGACAACCTGCTATTACTGCCATATTTTCCCTACATCAATAGTGACAGTATCTCAAAAGCACTTCTCTGATGTTTACCACAATATCTAGATGGAACATACTGTATGCAAAATACGCAAAACTCATTACATTAATTGCTGTAAATTTATACCTGGGAAGAGATGCAAGTTTTATCACTGTTTTCTCTGGTAATGAATCATGATTTTGCCGTCTGTCATCCTGAAATGAATGAAAAGTCGTTATAATTCCCAAGCACAACAAAGCTAAGATAACTCCAGGTTATTTATAAGCAGCTGCTCCACCACTTGTAAATGATGACAAGACTCCAGCTTTGATCTGAATGAGGGAAGAATGTGTGCCACTTCCTCCTGTGGTATCTGGCCCCAGAATGGCAATTTAATCCATGAATGGGTTATGCTTTTCCCAAGAGGAAGGAGTGTCAAGTATGAATGCCAGTGAACAGACTCACCTGGGCACATTGACTGTCTAACGCAAGAGCAATGGGAAATTGCAGCGGAGTAGAAGAACAAGGAGAAATGACAACTATCAGGGGAGCTTGAATACAGCTGTGCCTTTGGATTTGTTGCGGTCTTTCTTGCTTGATGCGCAGAAGTGACTGAGGTACAGGCCCCGAAACAAAACAAAGTTAGATATCTGGAGCAAGGGTTGATCTGTTGCTCTGCCAACCCCCGTGCAAACTTTGGATAACTCAACAGTAATGCTTTCACTGGTCTCCAAAAGAACATGAGAAGCAACAAATACATCTGGCCCAGGATGATGAAGGGAGGTTAAAGAACCAGAAGTGACAAGATTTATAACTAGTTTTACAGTATTGATGAAAAGCTACTGAGTTAACCTGAAGAATCAAATGTAACCCACAAGACAAGCAACAAGCCCTTCGGCCTTCAATGCCTATTCCGATCATGACACTTAATTAAATCGAACCAATCTGCCTGCTCACAATCTATACCTGTCCATTCACTGCATGCTCATGTGTGTGTCTACCTGCCTCTTAAACACAACTATCATGTCTGCTTCCACCAGCATATTCCAGGCACCTACCACTTTATTAAAAAAAACTTTATTTTCCCCTCTCACTTTAAAGTATGTCCTCTAGTATTTGCTATCTCTACTCTGCCAAAAAGACTGACTCTGTCTGATCTAAGCCTCTCATAACTTTACACACTTCACGAGAGGTTACCCATAACCTCCAGTACTCCAGAGAACAGTCCAAGTTTGTCCAACTTTATTTCTTTATATACTTCTGGACCAAGTGCAAGATTCGATTTTTGTTTGTGTACGTAAAAGAGTTGCTGGTGGTTGGGTAGTGGATGTGCATACATCACAAGTTCTCAAAATAACACAGTGACACCAATTTGATGATCGGTCTTCTTTAAGCTGAGGGGTGAATATCAGTCCAGTAACTGATGAGAGCCCAGACATTAACATTTACCTGTTGAAAAATTTAAAGAAGAGTAGTCGGAGGCTCTGCATCCTGGGTCGGTGCAGAGGGGTGATTTGGCCCTTTAGCACAATGAACCTGGTTGGTATTGTACGTCAAATAACACACACAAAATGCTGGTGGAACACAGCAGGCCAGGCAGCATCTATAAGGAGAAGCACTGTCGATGTTTCAGGCCGAGACCCTTCATCAGGACTAACACGTCTCGGCCTGAAACGTCAACAGTGCTTCTCCCTATAGATGCTGCCTGGCCTGCTGTGTTTCACCAGCATTTTGTGTGAGTTGTTTGAATTTCCAGCATCTGCAGATTTCCTTGTGTTTGGTATTGTACGTGATCACCAGTATAATATCCTTGTCCCCCTGGGTTTTGTATTGGGATGTTAATTTGACAGAAGGAATGATGAAAAGCTTACGGCATTCAGAAACAAAAGCTTACTGTATCGACAGGAACTGAAACCAGGTGAAGAAGTGACCTGGAAGTGAGAATCAATGTTTTGCTGAGAAAATGAACATTAAAATTGTCACTGCAGAAGTTTAGTCTTGTTCAATTTTCAATTAAGAATTCAATTAAAGAGTAGTTAAAAGTGCAAAAAAAAGAAAAATTTAAAGAATCTCTTGATGTATTTATTTCTTCCCTCATTGCTAAAGAGGTGCAGGTAATGATGGTTCCCTGTTACCTAAAGGTTAGATTGTTGCAGTGCTTCTTCTGTTGGCTGTATTTAAATTGTGAATTTATTGACAAATTTCAGTCAGTGTCAGTCAGAGCACTGAGTATAAAAGTCAGCAAGTCATGTTGCAACTGAATAAAACTTTGACTAGGTCACTCTTGGAATATTGTGTACAGTTCTGGTTACACTCAGTAGGAAGGATAAGGTGGCTTTGGAGATGGTGCAGAAAAGTTTCACCAGAATCTTTCCTGAAAGACGGTACAAGTTAGAAAGAAAAGGTGATTAAATTTGGCTTGTTTCCACTGGAGACTGAGGAGTGACCTAACAGAAGTACTTATATAAGATTACATGAAGCACTGGTAAGGTGAATAGTCAGAGCTTCTCCCTCAGGATGGAAATGTCAAATATTAGGAGGACATGGGTTTAAGATAAGATAGGTGGTGGTCAAAGCAGATACAATAGTAACACTTAAGAGGCATTTGGATGGACACATGTGCAGGCAGGGAATAGAGGGACACAGACCACATTTAGCAAGCTGGGATGAGTTAGACTGGCACAATGGTTGGTTCAGACCAGGACGGATGCATTGCTCTATGTGAGCCTTCAAGTGGTAATCAAAGGTAAATCCCTGCTAACTACTTTCCCTCCAGGACAACTGGATCACTCCCTTAGGTGCAATTGTGTGCAGCAAGATCTTCAATGTACATATGGCACAATTACAACTGGATCAAAGGAAGTATCTAATAGAGACTCCTCAGGGGTAAATACTCTCTCAAAATTGTACATGGAGCTCAGAAAAATAGAGGGCTAAGGGTAACCCTAGGTAATTTCTAAGGACATGTTTAGCACATCTTTGTGGGCTGAAGGGCCTGTATCGTGCTGTAGGTTTTCTATGTTTCTATTTAACAAATATTCTGCTTTCTGTTTTGTGTGAAGTGGATGATCTCACAATTTTCCACATTTTACTCCACTAGCCATGTTTTCAGCCTCTTCACATTCTCCAGTGTTCTCCACAATCCTATCCAATTTAGTACCATTAGTGACCCATTACTCTACCCCACCACCATTAAACACACATCGCCTTGCGTCACTTTATGTATACACAATCAATTTATGTACGCAACATTACTAATACTTTTACAGGATTGTTTTTCTATTTATATTTATTGTGTACTTTATGATTATAGGTTTTGAATGCTGCATCAGATCCATAACAATCATTTTGCTCTCCTTTACACTCATTTACTAAAGAATGACAATAAACCATCTTGAATGTTGAATCTTGAGAAATGGAAATGTGAAATTTCTTCCCCTCAGCTAAATCACTGGTAGAAATCTTTGTAGTACCCCATTAGTCCCAGACTGCCAAACTGCAAAAGGCTTGTTTAATCCCACTGCTTACTTTATATTGAATGACAATTCTCATTCCATGTGAGTTTACAGTCCCAGTGATCACTGATCAGGTCTCAATTCCTTCTGCTACTTGTCAGGTGCTTGTATGTTCTTCCCGTGACTCTGGGTGCTTTAGTTCCTTCTCACATTCCAAAGAGTTATGGGTTAGGGTTAGCGAGTTGGGAGCATACTAGGTTGGCTCTGGAAGCACTGTGACTCTTGCAGGCTGCCCACAGCACAACCTTCACTGATTGGTTATACAACAGTGTTAAAATGAATAGGCACTCTGTGAGGCAGCACTAAGTCAGGTACCAATGTACATCAACCTTCCAACACTGGGGTTAAATACATGAATCTCTGTAACAATCCAGTATTTAAGATGCAATCTAAAAGAGACAAATCTTAACAGCTAATTCCTCTGATCAGAATAGCATTGTATTTTGGCATCACTCACAAATCAGTTTTGTACTAATCTGCAATGAATTTCTCAATCAAGATACTGTACTCAGGGTAAGAAATAAACTGAACCTTTTAACAAATTTAGTGTATCTCTTGAGTTTAGCTTTGTTTTCAAAAGGGATAGTTTCCAAGTATCACAGGTTTAACTTACCATCTGTAGGAAAAGGGAAGATTCATCGTATTTGTAGTCATTTTTGCTCTCAAGCACCAGGAAGTGAGCTGCATTAATTATCACCCGTTTCAAATTCATAAGGGAGTGAAATAGCCTGAAAAGGAAGATCACTCATGTTTAGACAACATTCCATCAAATCTCGGCAAAAAGCCCTTGCACTTAAGCAGCACACCCATCTAATCAGATAACCAGTAGATCTTCTAATCATTGGTAAATCTTATATTCATACTGACACAGCATTTCCACAGGTGTTCTCTGAACCCCTCAGATTTGGCTCGAAGAGTGAGAACTTAAAATAATATCCCTCTGAATTAACTTAGCAAGTGTAAACTACCACAATGGGCTTCATAAACCAGACCAACTACTTTACAGATGAACAACAGGAATATTTATATACTTGCTATTTATTTCTGTCACCTTCAAATACCAATTTCATGGAAGTAATGAAGATATGGTTGAGAGCTTGCTGGCAGTTACAACTAAGTACTTTATTAGTAACACCTTTACTGAGAAAATTGTGCTAAATGGTAGCCGCAAACGATGAAGAGATGAACAAAGGTGAGGCTGACCCAAGGGTCGAGATGTGCCGGTGCAAGACAGAGTCAGAACTAGGTCGAGGCATGTTTGAGAAATGATTGGAGCAAGGTCAGAATATGTTTGAGATGGAGTTGGGGAATGCAGAGCGGCGGAATTACAGAGCCTGTCCACCTAAACTGAGAGGAAGGTCTGATCGATCGAAGTGTTGGGCCGATTTGGAAAAGTCAGGCACAGGCCAAAATATGGTGGTAGGGTCCAGGGCCAGAGCACAAGGAAGAGACAGGGCTCAGGTCCTAGTGTGGGGATCGACCTGATGTTTGGACAATTCAACCACCGGGCCAGATGAATTGAAATGGCAGGGTTTTAGGACTGGAGGCAAAGTCACTCAGTGCTCCGTGACATTTGCTCCACTCTCCACGGAACTGAGGCTGAGGCTGTGAGACTACTCTGGCTGCTCTGGACTGAGAACTCTGCGATCATTTGCCCTGCTGTGTGATGAATTGAGGCTATGGGCTTGCTCTGGGCTTCGTGTCTATGGACTCACTTTCGTTCTGAATGCTGTTGGTTGCTTTTATTGTTTTCACAATGTGTGTGTGTATTTTTTTTCCATCTGTGCATTGGGCATTTGTTGGTCTTTTTTAAAAAAAAATGGGTTCTTTCAGGTTTCTTGCTTGTGACTGCCTGTAAGCAGACGAATTCCAAGGTTGTACAATTTATATATACTTTGATAATGAATGTACTTTGAACCTAAGGTAAAGATCAGCTTCATTTGTCACATGTACTTTTTATTTACCCATTCACGGGATGTGGGTGTGGCCAGCTGAGCCCAGTTGCCCTTGAGAAGGTGGCGATGAGATGCCTTCTTGAATTGCTGCAGTCCCTGAGATGTAGGTACACCCACAGTGCTGTTAGGAAGGGAATTCCATGATTTTGACCCAACAACAATGAAGGAATGGCGATATGTTTCCAAGTTAGGATGGTGAGTGACCTGGAGGGGGATTTCCAAGTGGTGGTATTCCAGATATCTGCTGTTCTTGTCCTTCTAGATGGTAGTGGTTGTGGGTCTGGAAGGTGCTGCCTTAGGAACTTTGGTGTGTTGTTGCAGTGCACCTTGTAGATAGTACACACTGCTGCAACTGTTTGTTGATGGTGGAGGGATTGGATGCTTGTGGAAGGGGTATCAATCAAGTGGGCTGACTTGTACTGGATGGTGTCAAGCTTCTTGAGCGTTGCAGGCGAGTGACAAGTACTCCATTACACTCCTGACCTGAGCCTTTAGATGGTGGACAGGCTTTTGGAGTCAAGAGGTGAGTTACACACTGCAGCTTTTGACCTGCTCTAGTAGCAACAGAGTTTATATGGCTAGACCAGTTCAGTTTCCTGTCAATGGTAACCCCCAGGATGTTGATAGTAGCGGATTCAAAGATGGTGATGCCACTGAATGTCAAGGGACGATGCTTAGAGCTTCCCTTTTGGGAAATGGTCATTGCCTGGCACTCGTGTGGCTCGAATGTTATTTGCCACTTGTCTGCCCAAGCCTGGATATTGTCCAGGTCCTGCTGCATATGGAGATGAACTGCTTCACTATCTGAGGAGTAATGAATGGTGCAGAACATTATGCAGTCATCTGCGAACATCCCCACTTCTGACTTTATGACGGTCACTGATGATTAGCTGAAGATGGATGGTCCTAGGACACTTCCCTGAGGAAGTCCTGCAGTGATGTTCTGAGGATGAGATGATTGACCTCCACCCACCACAAACCATCTTTCTTTGTGTCAGGTATGATTCCAACCAGTGGAGGGTTTTGCCCTAATTCCTATTGACTCCATTTTAGCTAGGGAACCTTGTTGCCATACTCAGTCAAATGCTGCCTTGATGTCAAGAGCTATCACTCTCACCTCACCTCTGGTATTTAGCTCTTTGGCCCATGCTTAGACTAAGGTCAGAAGTTGAGTGGCCTTGACAGAACCCAAACTGGGCATCAGTAAGCAGGTTATTTTGAGTAGGTGCTGCATAACAGCACTGTTGATGACCCCTTCCATTACTTTGCTGATGATTGAGAGAAGGCTGATAGGGCGATAATTTGCTGGGTTGGACTTGTCCTTATTCTTGTGTTTAGGACATACCTGGGCAATTTTTCACATTTCCGGGTAGATGCTGGTATTGTAGCTGTACTGGAACAGCTTGGCTAGTGGGGCGGCAAGTTCTGGAGCGCAAGTCTTCAGGATTATTGCCAGGTGTTTGTCCAGGCCCATAGCCTTCGCAGTATCCAGTACTTTTAGCCATTTCTTGATATCAAATGGATGAATCAGATTGGCTGCATACTGACATTTGGGATGCTGGGGACGTCTGGAGGAGGCTGAGCTGAATCATCTGACGAAGATTGTTGCAAATGCCTCAGCCTCATCTTTTGCACAAGTGTGCTGGGCTCCTCTATCTTTGAGGATGGGATATCTGTGGAGCCTCCTTCTCCAGTGAGTTGTTTGGTTGTCCAACACCACTTATAGCTGGATGTGGCAGGACTACAGAGCTTAGATCTGATCCGTTGGTTGTTGGACCACTTAGTTCTGCCTACTACTTGCTGCTTATGGTGTTTGGCATGCAAGTACAAACGTTTGTAGTTCAGTATTGTGGCTTCACCAGGGTGACGCCTCATACTGACGTATGCCTGTTGTTGTTCTCGGCATGCCCTCCTGCACTCTTCATTGAACCAGGGTTGATCCACCTACCCTGGTGGTAATGTTAGAGTGGGGGATATGTTGGGCCATAAGGTTACAGATTGTAGTTGAGTACAATTCTGCCGCTGCTGTTGGCCCACAATGCCTCATAGATGCTCAGTCTGTTCGAAATCCATCCCATTTAGCATGGTGGTAGTGCCACACAATGCAGCAAAGTATCTCTTCAATGTGGAGATGGGACTTAGTCTCCACAAATACTGCGCGGTATGCTAATACATGTACATCAAAACACACAGTGAAATGCTTTGTCTACATAAAATCAAATCAGTGAGATTATGTGGAGCAATCTGCGTCACCATGCTTCCAGCGCCAACAGGATTACAACTTACTAACCCTAATCCACAAGTCCTTGGAGTGTGGGAGGAACCCAGAGTACCTGGAAGAAGTGCCCACGGCCACAGGGAGAACATACAAACTTTTAATCCCAAATCTTACAGCCAGCACTGCAAAATGTCATGCTAATTGCTAACAATACTGGTTCACATTCCACCTTGGGGTTCCCAAACCTTGCCTCCTGTCAACCTGACCACACATGCCTCACAACAAATTTGTAGAAACCATGTGAGAATGTGGACTTCAGGGTTAAAAGTAGAGTGATAGGCTACCAAACTAATATTTCCTGATAGTGCGTTAATTGGAAACGATAGTCTCATTAAAAGAAGCTCCTCGCAGCAAGTACCTGAGCCCATAGTCAACAACCACTACTTCTTTTGAGGTGCCTGTAATGGCATCATGGTGCTGGAATAGGCCTACGTTCCGCCGGGCTTCTGTTAAAAAGCGATAATCGGAAACCGGGTATTTCATATCCACCCCAGAGTGCCGAGCATGATTCAAGGCCAAACTGTACAGTATCTCTGCTGCTCTGCAATAAAATAACACAGTTTACAGAAGGGTGATTTGAGTTATTTACCAAAAATACTCCTAAGCATACTCCTGCCCAAACTTCTGTGCTGTCACTCATTACAATAAACTTTTAAAATACAGAACATAATAGCACAAATCAGGCCCTTTGGTTCACAATATTGTGGTGACCATTTAACCTACTCTAGGATCAATATATTCGTTCCCCCCCACATTTCCTCCATTTTTATATAATTCATCTGCCTATCTAAGAGACCCTAATGTATTTACCTCTACCACCACCCCGGCTGCACCCAATACTATGTGTTACAAAATAAGCACCTCTGAAATTGTCCCTATACTTCCCTCCAGTCACCTTAAAATTATGCCCCATCATATTAGCCACTTCCACCCAGGAAAAAGTCTCTGGCTGTCCACTTGATTTATGCCTCTTATCATCTGGTTTACCTCTATAAAGTCACCTCTCATCATCCTTCGCTCCAAATTCTCACTCATACTCTCCCTATATTTTCCTCTCATTTGTTTTCTCATTTTTGTTCTTTAACATCCATTTAAATTGTTCCTGTAAACAATTTCCCAAGACATTCTCATTCCTTTTCATTGACAATATGAAAGGTCCAAGAGCAGAAATGCATGCAGATACCAAGTGGAGACTTCTTACCTGAGGTGTGATTCCAGCACTCGATCCAGATTCTTATAGAAAGGTCTCGAAGTAAAATAGCCACTCCAATAATGGTCTTCACGATCAGCGTAAGTGAAGAAGTCACCACTGAGAACTGGATAGGATGGAGGCTTGCTGCCAGGGCTAACACCATTCTTCTTGTAAACAGCATCAAAATATTCAGACAGGCTTCCAAACTGTACCTGGAAGCCAAGGACAGAAAGCACTTTATTTCTGTGTCTCTAAAACTTTCCTTCCCAATTTTCTCCAGTCTCTCAAGATAGACTTCCAACTTCAATCTACTTCTATAGGGGCCCTCCAGTACTTTTCCAGAGATCACAATTCAGTATTGCAGACTCTACAATAATGGAGGCCATCACGGTTGAGTCTAATTTGTCCTCAACCAATTCCACATGCTCCCAGCTTTCTGTAACAGGCAGACAGAATCCCAGCAATTCCTCCTGGGCTAACCAGAACCAAGACAACCAATGTCACAATCACTACAGTGGCTAAGCAGATAACTGAATCACAAATCTAGAGCTGGAGACTGGAACCGATCCAATGGAATCTGGCCCAGCAAAATTTTCCTTAAAGAAGCACTTACTTGCACATGAAGCTCAGGGTGAGAGTTCATGTAGTTGAAAAGTTTCTCATAGTTCTGGAACTGCTGGTCCCACTCCATTGCTTTGTCATAACGAAAGTCATCTCCAAGTGGAATCAAAACAACTTTGCTTTTGTATAGCTTGGACTTTTTCCGGTATTGATCCAAAAGTAAGTTTGCTCTGAGCCAAGAGAAAGATATAATGAAATAGAATCATAGGTGTGAAGGAAAAACATGAACGTGTGTCAGCAATATTAAACAAATTGGGCTATAAATCAATCAATTCTTCTAAAATGGCACCAGAGAGCAGTGACACTGTGCTCAATGAACTTCTCGCACTGTTTGTTTGTTTGTTTGTTTATCTATCTATCTATTTATTTATTTATTGAGACCATAAGATATAAGAGTAGAAGTAGCCCATTTAATCATGGCCTGATCCAATTCTTCCAGTCATCCCCACTCCCCAGCCTTCTTTCCATACCCCTTGATGTCCTGGCTAATCAAGAACCTATCTATCTCTGCTTTAAATGCACCCAATGACTTGGCCTCCACAGCCGCTTGTGGCAACAAATTCCACAGATTTAGCACTCTCTGACTAAAGTAATTTCTCCACAACTCTGTTCTAAATGGATATCCTTCAATCCTGAAGTTGTGCCCTCTTGTCCTAAACTCCCCTACCATGGGAAATAACCTTGCCATATCTAATCTGTTCAGGCCTTTTAACATTTGGAATGTTTCTATGAGATTTGCTCTCATTCTCCTGAACTCCAAGGAACACAGCCCAAGAGATGCCAGATGTTCCTCATATGGTAACCCTTCTATTTATTTTCAAAACATAAGAGGATCTGCAGATGCTGGAAATCCAGAGCAACACACACAAAATGCTGCAGGAACTCAGCAGGTCAGGCAGCATCTATGGAAACGAATAAACAGCCAAAACTTCAGGCCAAGACCATGAAGGGTCTTAGCCCAAAACGTCAAAGGTCCATTCATTTCCATAGATGCCACCTGATCTGCTGGGTTCCTCCAGTATCGTGTGTGTGTGCTTGTTAGATTTTACACACATTCTTATTGTAACTTAGCATTTTAAGGTACTGCTGCCGTAAAAGAACAAATCGCATGACATATATCAGTATCGATGAACCTAATTCTGATAAATGATTCAATCACCTCAAAGTCTAAATCGAGTTTAATGTCACGTGCACTAGTATATGTATGCACTGGTTCACTGAAAGGCTTATTTGCAGCAGCCATCTGAATAACAACAAATGATAATTAAAGCAGTGGTATCAAAGGACTATAAAATCAATGAAGTCAATTACATTGCACATATTTCTTGTCAACTCTGCCATGGACGGTCCCAAGCCCAGCTGCGAAAGGAAGAGGATTGTGCATGGGGCCAGCAAACCCATCCTGTAAAAACCCAGAGCTACAGAAATGCTAGTAGAAACTCCGAAGACCTCAACCCGGGTCCAGGATAGAGGACTCTGGTAAGTTGTTGTTGACAGACTATATAGAAGGTGTGATGGGCTTAAGTCATATTTCTTGTCAACTTTTCCAAATATAAATTCCTACGTCTAAGTTTATAATGTCAAACTGTAATTAAATTCTTCTGCTGGCAGAGGTGTCATAATTACACCGAATATCAGGTAAACAAACAACCCATTTAGATTGGCAGATTCTAATATGAATGTGAATACAAAATTTAATAATGGAATCATATACAAATAAAGGCAAAATTGCACGTCAATCACATTATTTCTCAGTTCCTGTCATCAGTTTTCAAAACATTCACACTTGAATTTGTGTCACATAGCATCCTAGTCAATCTAAGTTACATCTTTGCTTAAGCTTCAACTGTCTATAACTACAGAGGCAAAAAACTGCACAAGGCTATACCGGTCTTGATTCCATGTGTGCAGACTTGGGAGAAAAGTAGTGGATACAGCCCAGTCAATCACAGGAAAAGCCTTGACCATCATTAAGCACATTTACAAGGAGCACTGCCATATGAAAGCAGCATCCATCATCGAGGACCCAAATATTCAAACAGAATCAGGTTTAATATCACCAGGTTTAATGTCATGAATATTGTTGTCTTTGCAGAAGCAGTAGAATACAATACATAATACCATTGGAAAGGAGGTACAGGAGCCTTAGGTCCCACAACACCAGGTTTATGAATCAGGCTCTTCAACCATCAGGCTCCTGAACCAGCATGGATAACCTCACTCGCCTCAGCACTGAAATGCTCACAACCAATGGTCTCACTTTCAAGGAGTCGTGTTCTCAGTATCATTATTTATTTCTGTTTCTTTCCTGCACTGGCATAATTTGTCTTCTTTTTCACATTGGCTGCATGTCAGTCTTTGTGTGTAGTTTTTTTATTAACTTTATTATATGTCTTTGTTCTACTGTAAATGCCTGTAAGAAAAATAATCTCAGGGTAACATATAGTGGTATATACATATTTAGATAATAAATTTACTTTGTCATGGACTGTATGGAACATAACATTGAAGCCAAACGACTAACACAAAAGATGGCCATAGTGCAGGTAAATCCAGATCAGGGTGATCTCTGCATTGTTTATTGATTTGAACTTGGAAGGTAGAGCTTTATTCCTGGTTCTAATGACTTGGCGTAGCATTAAATGGATAGAAAGTTATCTGCATGCTTGGGTTATAAAAGTAAAACCTTGCTTAAAGATAATCTGATCACCATCAATTGAAAACACAATTTGAGTACTTCTGATTCTTTCCCCGAAGCCACTGGCACAATAGTGGAAGAACATGACTGATATGGATCAGGAGGACACATGGCAAGAGTAGGCAAGTCATCCTTTGCTGGATAAAGAACACGGGCCAGCAATCATAGTACAGTCCACCTGACCCCAAATAAACTGACATGAATCCAACACAAATGGTTGTTTGAGTCCCAGTAAGTGAAGAGCAGATACAGATTCATTAATTTATCACATGTACATTGAAACAAAGTGAAATGTGTTGTTTGCAAGGACACAACCCAAGGATGTGCTGGGGGCAGCCCGCAAGTGTCACCACACATTCTGACACCAACATAGCATGTCACCGTGTTCTGCAGAACAACATAGTCACTTCTGTCTCTTTCATACTCACACTTCTAAAACCAATTGGTTGCAGCAGTGATGATTTGGTGTGTCCTATTAAAGAGTTGAATACTTATTTTGTTTTATATTTGTAAACTAATTCGATCACTTTGTAGAGATCTGTTTTCAGTATGACATGAAAGATACATTTTCTGTTGATCAGTGTCAGAAAAAACCCAAATTAAATCCACTGTGATTCAATGCTATAAAACAATAAAACATGAAAACTTCAGGGGGAGGGGAATACATTTTATAGGCACTGTACAATCAACATACATCAGCTAGCTTATGTTTTATAATTATTGTGTTTATAACTAAGCAGATAGCTTTTAACAAAAGGAGGACTTTTGCATTCAGTTAAGCATTCAATATTATTCCTTCATAGCACCCAACTAGACCATGAACAACAGCTTGGATATTTCCCACCACTCTCCCTGCTGCTAAGAATGCCTTTCAAAAAATTAATCATGGGAGGGACAATGGGATATCACCAAACATTGGAGATCTTCAAGAACAAAACACATTAAGAGATAGTACACAAGCTGCACTTAAGTGGACAGGAGGGCTCTATAACGGGTAGACAAAGCTCCCCAACCCATCACCAACACCAGCCTACTGCCATCAAAGACATATATACAAAAAGGTGATGGGTAAAAAGTCAGCAATATCATTAAGGATACCCCCCTACCCCCACCACTCTGTTCATGGATTGTTTGTCCCACTCCCATCAGGGAGGAGGTTATGTTGCATCCATACCAGGACCACCAGATTCAGTAACAATTGCTTTCCCCAACCAGTAAGACTGAGCAACACCTCCACCTACTAACCCACCCTATCACAACACCCACCACTACTGTCAGTCACCTCACGTAAGATATTCCTGTGCCTAGCATCACTTTATGTACATACAATCAATGTATATAAGCAATTTTTTGTACTTATAGTTATTATGTTCTTTATCTTATTTAACAAGTATATCGTTATTCTTCACACTTCTGCACTGGAAATGACATTAAACAATCTTGAAAACGTACTCTAATTTGAAAGGAATTAAGTCCTCCCACGGTGATAATTAAAAGGTAGATAAAAAAAGATTACTTCACCAAGAGTCAAAGTAATCCAAGTTAGAATTGATCATTGCAGCCATAAATGGAGAGAAAATACAGATTAAACAGACTGTGACACATAACTGGTGAGTAGGAATCCAGATTAAGCACGTTCTTTAGGGCAGCACAATCACTGCAGTGCTATCGATCATTGAATCAGTGCTCATTTCTTGCTGCTGTCTGTAAGAAGTTTGTACGTTCTCTGTGTGACAGCATAGGTTTCCTCTGGGTTCTCCTGTTCCCTCCTATATTCCAAAGATTATGGTTAGGGTTAGTAAACTGAAGGCATGCTACGTTGATGCCAGAAGAGTGGAGACACTTGCGAGCAGCCTCAGCACAGTCCTTGGACTGCTGTTCGTTGCCGCAGAATGATGCACTTCAGAACGTTCTGATGTATATGTGACAAATAAAGCTGATCTTTAGTTAATAAGCTAATCTTTACTCAGACAAACAACAACTTTATTTGATGAGCAGCAAGAGAGAAGCCAGTAGAGAATGATGGAACCCATGACAGTCCATGAGATCAGCTCCTACCTCTCTGCCACATTGGCATCGTTTATCATTTTAGGTGGGACTTTCCAAGGACAGCTGATGCGTCCTCCAGGGAGGCGCCTGAAGTCAAACTGGCAGCAAATTTTAGGGTCAGGCCCACAGGTGTGTGGAACATCATAACTGTAGAAAGGCATCAGTTGACAGAAGATATCTGTGCTTGTATCAGTGTCTAGAGAAAAAATATGGCAGGGGAGAAGCAAAACGTTTAATTATGTTGATTTTTGAGAAATGCAAGAATTTATGTAATTTTTCACACTCCCTCAATAAAATAAACTTAAATAAAAAAGACATTGGAATTGATCAATCAACATCTGGAAGTGCTTCCTTTCTGATAAAACGGATTACTGCACATTTCCAACACTTCCTTGGTCCAGTCCGTTCCCACTCACGTCCATGATGCCACTTCAACAGATTTTTTTATTTGGTCCCCACTGGTTCAAATTCACCACAAACGTATCATCTCTGTGCACCTCCATCCCATATCAGAGGAAGGCCCAACTATCCCTGCCAACTATGCCCCACCTTAAGGCATTTTTCACCATAGGCACATAGGACATGCCTTTCACCTCTTCTTTCCACCATCTTTCCAAATGGAGTTGCATTTCTAACCTGATCTACTGTTCACACTGACAAATACAGATTGGGTGACCCTTTTGCAGATAACCAGCATTTGGTCTGTAGGAGTGACGCAGAGTTCCTGGCTGCCTGCCATTTTAGTTCTTCACCCTACTTCTGCTCTGAACTGTCTTTGAATTTCTTCACTGTTAAAACAAAGTCAAATGTAAGCTTGAAGAACAATATCTAATGTTCTCCTGCAGCCTTTCAGACTCAATACCAAATTCTTCAACTTTAGGTAATTAACTTTTTTTTGCTGTATGTATTCAATTCTGGTAGAATTGCTATTTCTGCTGTCGTTACTTTGGCTTAGTTTCTCTATTCTTTTATTATAATGGTTGGGCCTATCCCATAGCCTGACTGTTAACAAAATATCACACAAAGCAGCATAATATGCTTCTAACTGCTATGTTAAGTCATATGGTCTCACACTGTTGCAGTTATTTCCTTCTTTTCTACTCATCTTTCTCTACCTTCTCTGTTAATAACACTAAACTAGTTCTCTCTTTCCCAATTCTGACAAAAGAATTGAGCCCTGAAACATTAACTGTTTCTCTTTCCACAGCTGCTGCCTGATCTGCCGAATTTTCTTCAACGCTTTGTTTTATTCTAGTGTGTGAATTTATTTCCAGTTTATGAGATTTCTTTGCATTGTTGCTCTCACTTACCCCAGGTCTGTCTCCACATGAACTCCAGGTTTTTGGTAGCTGCAAGGTGTTTTTTGATGGAGTAGTGTACCCTTTGGATGAGCATGCTGGTCAGGTTGGACTGTTTGAGTAGGTAGGGCATTGTTGAGCTGTGTCCGAAAGGGTCAATTGCCCATCCTGATTTTGGGATCACTCCTATGAATACAAAATGTAGGTGCACACTCATGGGTATATACATCACATCAACCACAGGGTAGATATCATGTTTGAAAAACCCTAGACTATACAGAAACTAATAATAGTTAATTTCATGTCCATGACATGCTATAATACCATAAGACACAGGAGCAGAATTAGGCCATTCGGCCCATCAAGTCTACTCCATTCCATCATGACTGATTTATTATCCTTCTGAAGCACATTCTACTGCCTTCTCCCCTTAACTTTTGATGCCTTGACTAATCAAGAATGTATCAACCTCCACTTAAAATATACTCAGTGACTTGGCCTCCACAACTCTTTGTGGCGATGAATTCCACAGATTCACCAGCCCCTGGCTAAAGAAATTTCTCTTCAACTCTGTTCTAAATGGATATCCCTAACATTCTAAAACTGTGCCCTCTGGTCAAGATTCACCTATAATAGGAAACATCCTCTCCAAATCCACTATCTCAGCCTTTCAATATCTGAGATTACCCCTCATTTCTAAAATACCACTAACAAAGTTTTCATACTCCTATATGGAATAAATCAAAGTCCAGTTTCAAACTATGGGAATGGTAGCCTGGCTTTAAAAATATATTTAAAAATATAGTTTAAAAATTGTTCTCCTCATTTGTGCCAACTCCCACCACCGTGAATGGGATCACTCCTCTGATGTAAGTGGTACTAATAATTTTACCTTACTTGTTTACATTAACTATACAAATGAGTGAAGTTGAACAACTTGACTGTGTGCTTTCATAAGCTCCCAGACTAAACATGAAAAAACATTGATTAACATTCAGTACATTCCACTTACTGCCACAGTCAAGCTTTACAACCATGGCTACTGGATATGGAAAGCCATTCTCCCAGAAATAACAATTTGGTAAAATCAGCTACTCAGTTTGCACAATGTTGACTGAGAGATAAATATCATCCAGAACATTAGAGATAAGTCCCTGGTTCTTCTTCCAAACTGTTCAAAAGAATTCTCTGTGCTTAGATCAGAACGGAGCTGTGGTTTGCGCTTATGATGCCATCTGAAAGACAAGTCTAACAGTTACAAACAAGAGAAAATCTTGTTTGTCTAACAGTTGACCACTGTGCCAAGCCCTGCACTTAAAGGAAATCGTGGATATCCAATTGGTCAGATAACTTTTAATCTCAGACATGCTGTAAATGCTCCAGCCTAATCTGCAAAGTTCTCACAGGGCAAGATAGAAACCAGGGTACACTTTAAAAAAAAATACCCTGAACTGGCAACCCTTTATTTACATTCAAAGGATAAGGGCAAAACTGATTGTGAAAGAAAATTATAAAGATTAGATTAATTTTGAATTAAATGTTGTTCTCAAGCTTGACTAGCTAGATATTGCTCAAGACCTGGGTCATGAGGGTGATGAGAAAAGAGGCAGACGCTGCCTTGCTTGTGTGAGCCAACAATAGCCAGACATGGATCATGCCAGCAAGAGGTATTGTTAACTTTTGTCCAAGATTGTCTAGCAAGTAGCAACTAAAGGAACTAACTGCAGAGACATAATTTTGTGCATCGTGCAGGAATGTTGTAAACTTACTGATACCCAACAAGTGCTTTGGAAATCACTGACCAAATAAGTTTAGTTGTTGGCTATTGCCCAAAATTTACTGTACAGATCTAAGATGTAACCGGACACTGTTGGAGTCGCAAGACAAATGGCCCCCTGTGATCATGTAATAAAAAGGGTTAACTGTATACTGAGGTCCGTGTCTTATTTCTGTTCCCTAACAGAGTAAAGTCTCTTGATAGTGATTGGCCACGAGATTATTTTACGGTAGAGTAAGTTATTCCAACACTGATGAAACTCTCACTTACTGAACAGACTTAATGGGCCAAATGGCCTAATTCTGCTCCTATGTCTATGCCTTGAGACAGTGGCAATGGTGGTTCTTCCCCTATGCCATCACGTTTCTGAATGGTCCATAAACCCACAAGCATTACCTCGCTATCCCTCTTTTGCACTACTTACTTTTTTTAAATTGTAACTTACAGTAATTTTGTCTTGTACTGTATTGCTGTTGCAAAACAACAAATTTCATGACTTATATCAGTGTTAATAAACATGATTGATCAAAGTTACAGGGAAGTAGTCACCCCAAAGTTGCAGGAGGCGAGTAGCTGGGTGACTGTCAGAAGAAATGGTAATAGGCAGCTAGAGCAGAGCACCCCTGTGGCCATTCCTGTCAAAAACAAGTACACCACTTCGGATACTTTTGTGGGGGATGACCTCCCAGGAGAATGCCACAGTGACTGGGTTACAGGCACTGAGCATGAGTCCGTGGTGAAGAGGGAAAGAGAACAAAGGAGTGGTAGTGATAGGAGGCTCGGTAGTGAGGGGAACAGATAGGAGATTCTGTGGACGTGAACGGGACACCCAGATGGTATGTTGCCTCCCAGGTGCCAGTCAGGGATGTCTCAGATTGTGTCCGCAACAATTTGGAGAGCGAGTGGGAGCAGCCAGATGTCTTGGTACATATTGGTACCAATGACATAGAAAGGAAAAGCAATGAGGTCCTGAAAAGAGAATTTAGAGAGCTGGGTAGAAAGCGGAGGAGCAAGACCTCCCGGGTAGTAGTTTCCGGATTGCTGCCTGTGCTGCGCATCAATGGGGTAGAAGCAGGATGATATGGCATATAAATGAGTGGCTAAGAAGCTGGTGCAAGGGGCAGGGCTTCAGGTTCTTGGATAATTGGGATCTCTTCTGGGAAAAGTATGATCTGTTCAAAAGTGACGGGTTGCACCTTAACCAGAGGGGGACCAATATTCTCACAGGGAGGTTAGTTAGAGCTATTAGGGAGGTTTTAATTAACTTGGCGGGGGGTGGGGGGGGGGGAGAACCAGAGTGAAGGGAGTCAGGAAAGGACAGATGGTAAAAAGTAAAGATAGCATGCAGTCAAATTGTCAGGAAGGGCAGGCAGGTGATGGGACTCAGTTGCAGCCAACAGGCTGAGTATCAAATCATTAGGGATGCTGAATCAGAAAGGACAGCAATTATGGTACTCAATGTGTTGTATTTAAATGTGCATAGTATAAGACATAAGGTGGATGATTTTGTTGCAGTATTACAGATTGCCAGGTATGACGATATGGCCATCACTGAATCGTGACTGAAGGATGGTTGCAGTTGGGAAAGTCCAAGGTCACACGTTGTATTGGAGGGGTAGGAAGGTAAGCAGAGGTGGTGGTGTGGCTTTACTGGTAAAGAATTGTATCAAATCAGTAGAAAGATATGTCATAGGATTGGAAGCTATTGAATCCTTGTGGCTTGAGTTTAGAAACTGCAAGGGTAAAAGGACACAGATGGCAGTTATATACCGGCCTCCCAATGGTAGCTAGGAGGTGGACCACAGGTTACAACAGGAAATAGAAAAGGCAAGTCAAAAGGGCAATGTTATGGCAGTCATGGGAGATTTTAACATGCAGGTCGATTGGAAAAATCAGGTTGGTAATGGATCTCAAGAGTGTGAGTTGGTTGAATGCCTAAGATATAGCTTTTTAGAGCAGTTTGTCATTGTGCCTACTAGGGGATCAGCTATACTGGATTGGGTGATATGTAACGAACTGGAGACGATTAGGGAGCTTAGGAAACAGTGATCACAATATGATTGTGTTCAACTTGAAATTTGATAGGGAGAAAATAAAATCTGATGTAGCAGTATTTCAGCAGAGTAAGAGAAATTACAGTGGTATGTAAGACGAGTTGGACAAAGTAAATTGGAAGGAGCTGCTGGCAGGGATGCCAACAGAGCAGCAATGGCATGCGTTTCTGGGAATAATGAGGAAGGTGCAGGACATGTGCATTCCAAAAAGGAAGAAGTACTCAAAAGATAAAATAGTACAACAGTGGCTGACAAGGGAAGTTAAAGCTATTGTAAAAGCAAAAGAGAGAGCATACAACAAAGCAAAAATTAGTGGGAAGATAGGGGACTGGGAAGTTCTTAAAAACCAACAGAGAACAGCTAAAAAAAAATCATTAGAAGGCAAAAGATTAAATATGAAAGCAAGCTAGCAAATGTTACGCCTGCAGCCCCCTCCTTTTTGAGAATCGCAGGATCGCTATTGATTTGGGTCAGGAGACCCAAGAAATGAGAGAGAGACGTTTAGAATGTCTTGACCCAAAGTGGGCTGGTTGGTGGAGGGATTGCATCACCCCAACCTGATTGACATCTGAGACCCTGTAAGTCAGGATAAAAGAGGGTCTGTGGGAACAGCCCCTCAGACGCACCAGAAGAAACGCTAGCGATCCTGTGCTAGCAAAAGCCGGTGGGAAGGCCACGTGCGTCCGTTTCCATTTGCCCCGGAATCGGTGTGCCTTGACCACGGAAGCTAACAAAGGGGAAATCAACTCCCAACGACTCTCGAAGGATTAACATCATAAAAGGAATGGGCAAGTTTTAACCCGTCTTTCTCTCAAACCAGAAAGCTGCAGCTTGAATGAACTAAAGTGACTTTTATATTTCCATCGGACAATACATTATCCCCCTAGACAACGATAGCGCTATTTCTTATTGATTATTATTATACCCGCACTTCTAGATTTAGTATTGACGACGTATATTATCTGTATGTTTGCATTGATATTATTGTTGTGTACTTTTATCAATAAATACTGTTAAAATAGTACCATCAGAATTCAACGGACCTCTCTATCTTTGCTGGTAAGTGACCCAGTTACAGGGTAAGTAACACAAATAATATCAAAGTGGATAGTACAAGTATTTTCAAGTATGTTAAAAATAAAAGAGAAATGAGAGTGGAAATAGGACCCCTAGAAAATGAGGCAGGAGTAATAATAACAGGGGACAAGGAGATGGCTGATGAACTAAATGATTATTTTGCATCAGTCTTCACTGTGGAAGACATTAGCAGTAGGTCTGATGTTGTAGTGTGTGAAGAGAAATGTGTGTAGTTACCGCTCAAAGAGAGAAGGTGCTCAAAAAGCTGAAAAGCCTAAAGGTACATAAATCACCCAGACCAGTGGAACTGCACCCTAAGGTTCTGAAAGAGGTAGTGTTAAGAGTTTGTGGTGAAATTAGAAATGAATTTTCAAAAATCATTGAACTCTGGCAAGGTACCAGAGGGCTAAAGAATTGCAAATGTTACCCCACTCTTTAAGAAAGGAGGAAGGCAGTAGAAAGGAAATTATGGAAAAGCTAGCCTGACCTGAAGGCAAATGCCATGTTGGCATTCATTTCAAGAGGTCCAGAATACAAGAGCAAGGATGTGATGCTGAGGCTTTAAAAGGCCCTTGAGTATTGCAGATGTTCACAAGGATGATTCCATGAATGAAAAGGTTATCATATGAGGAACGTTTGATGGCTCTGGGTCTGTACTCGCTGGAATTCAGAAGGATGAGGGGTGATCTCATTGAAACCTTTTGAATGTTGAAAGGCATAGACAGAGTAGATGTGGAAAGGATGCTTCCCATGGTGGGAGAGTCTAGGACAAGAGGGCACAGCCTCCCTATCAAAACAAAGATGCGGAAAAATTTCTTTAGCCAAAGTGTGGTGAATTTGTGGAATTTGTTGCCACATGCGGCTGTGGAGGCCAGGTCTTTGGGTGTATTTAAGGCAGAGATTGATAGTTCTTGATTGGACGTGGTTTCAAAGGTTATGGGGAGAAAGCTGGGAACGAGGATTGAGGAGATAGAAAAGTATTAGCCATGATTGAATGGCGGAGCAGACTGAACTGCCTTCCTGAATGGCTACAGTCTATGATGCTCCCATAATACTGCTGGATAGGGATTATTAGGAATTCACAACTTCAATAAAGAACTGTAATGCTTTGCCAAGTCAGACTACCTGTGACTTAGAGAGGAACCTGGAGAGAGTAGAATTTAACATAAGCTTTCTATCCTTGTCCCTTTTGGTGGGAGAGATTACAGACCTGGGAGATGTTGCCAAATCAGGGTTGTGAGTAATTACAGTGTATTTTGTAGATGGTATATTGTATCCATGATGAGAGGAGAGTGGAAATGAATATTTCACATTGAGCTTGGGAAACTAAACACAGAAAACTGTTCATTCAGACAAAAGGAGTATTGTCTCATTTTCCAAAGATATGAGGGGTAATTGTCAAGGTGATCACATGTTGTGTTGACTAGCAGGGAATATTACACCACTTCCAACCCTTGCAGCCTGTGCCCTGGAATGCTTAATGAGACAATATAGAAGGAGATTTAGTTTGAGTTTAACATGTCCTTGATACAGCAGTTTAGAAAGAACTATACTCTGTATCTCACCTGCGATGGCACCTGAGGAGAGAGTGCTTCACTACTGTAAATGGAAAATACAGTTCTGTAATTAACAACAGGGTCAACATTTGGTACTTCAACAAGAAAAAATAATCAGATTCTCAGCATAATCCTCAGATCTTTAAAGTACATCAACATGGTTTGTCCACATAGATAATTACCAATATTTTTCACCAGCCACTGATGTCCTTCAATTAGCTGATCAATCATTGCAAAATAATGGGAGTTAGCTTCATCTGTCATTACCCAGCCTCCAGTCACAAACTCCAACTGACCATTAGCTGCCAGCCTGATAACCAAAACAAACATGGTAATTAATCACAATATTACTCAAAATTAATTGAACAAAAGACACACAAGAGACTCTGCACAACATCATTCTGGGCAACTTCTGCCATCTGCAATGAGATTCCAACACCGACCATACCTTTATCTCCACCCTCCGCTTTTCGCAGTGATCGTTCCCTCTGCGATTCCCTTGACCATTCATACCTCCCAGCACGTATCCCTGCAAGTGACAGAAATGCTACACCATCCCAGTCACCTCTTTCCTCACCTCCATTCAGGGCCCCAAACAATCGTTCCAGGTGAGGTAACAATTCACCTGTGAATTTGTTGGGGGTCAACTACTGCATCTGGTGCTCCTGATGCAGCCTCTTCTACATTGGTGAGATCCGGCATAAATTGGGGACTGCTTTGTCAAGCACCTCCATTCCATCTGCAAATAGCAAAATCTCCCCATGACCAACCATTTTAATTCCTATACCCATTTCCATTCTGACATGTCCGTCCATGGTCTCCTCTTCTGCCATGATGAGGCCACTCTCAGAGTGGAGGAACAACACTTCATATTACATCTGGGTAGCCTCCAACCTGATGGCATGAACATTGATTTTGCCTTCCAGTATTTTTTTCTCCTTCCCCCTTCGATTCCCCACTCTGGTTGCTTAGCTCTTTTTCATAACCTCCCCCTGCTGAGTTCCTCCACCTTGTTCACAATGTGTGGCTGACCCACAGAGTCTGTGTAGATCAACAGCCTGCCTTGATTTGATGACCAACTGCAGCACAAGAGGACAACTGGGACCAGGATTCAGAACCGTACACTTTATCCAACACTAGACAGCATTCTCACAAGAGAAAATTCCTGTTCCTACATACCGGCGGACCGCTGCCCTCTTCTGAGTGTCAATGTTGTCCCACCACTTGGAGAAAAAGGAGATCTCTGCCCAAATAAAGCGGCGTTTTGGGTCCTCTTGGAGCTTCTGCAACATGTTGTTCAGAATGTGCTGTGTCTGGTCAAAGTAATATTTGTCAAATGTCTTAATCCATCCTGCAGAACAGAATCAGGTTACAAATGAGGGGGTTCTAATGTGTTGTATATTTTAAATACACTTCTCAGAAACAACTATAAGTACTTCACATCAGAAACGTGGGTTCAATTGCAACACTTACAAAAAGTTTGTATAAGTACATGGATGAGTGGAGAACGAAGGGCTATGGGCCAGGTGAGGGTTGATGGGACATGCAGAACAACAGTTTGCATGGGCTAAATGGGCAGAAGTGCCCATTTCTGTGCTGTAGTACCCTATTACTCTATAATGCAGCCCTGTAGATATGGTAATATCATACAAACAGCAATTTGATAAACAACAGAAATTGAATGAGCTGATTCACATTGACGTCACAATCCCACAATTATTAATGCCCAGCAGAACCAATAAGGTGAAAGTGTCTCTACTACACATCTCTTCTGAAATAAGACAGCTCAGTCATTCTCTCGATATTACACTAGCTTACAATAAAAATGAGATAATCGCTTCTCTCTTATTTGGAAATTCTGCTGGGTTGACATATGGGGTATAATCTGAGGGATCGAAGTACAAGGAGGTTCTGTGACTATGGCTGAGGCCGATATCCAGAATCCAGGCTGGATGTATGGGGCCAAGAGCCAGTCAGGAATGTGGTTAGGTTTGCACTCGAAGCTGGGATCTGAAGTGTTTCTACATTTCAGCTGACTATGACGATGAAATATACAAGCTAAAACTCACTGGTTTCCATTTCAGTTTAAAGTCAGCAAGTTATTTGGAGAATTTATCATATTGCTGCACAAGCTGTTAAAAAAAGGTGTTTTGTGGTATTAATGGGAACAACATCATGAGAGTATTATTATCCTACAATAGTCCAGAAAAACTGCAAGTTGCACATTCCAAGTATTAAGTATTATTGGAATTCATCTACACCAACCAGGACTGTGTATAATCTCTTGACTGGAGCTAGAATCCCAACTACTGATGTCAGAAAATGAAACTCAGGGCTGTATATGGTGATATATATGCATTTTGTTAATAAATTTACTCTGAACTTTCAACTTCAAGATGCAGTTGAAGAAAAACCCCAATCTCCTTGTGGCCATTCTTAGCACTTTAACCGAATTTCCACAGATGTACAGAGGAAATTTACAAGTCCACTGTCGTCGTAGCTACGGTCTAAATATTTAGGAATCATGTCAAGGATGGAACCAATTTAGAGGCCTTCCATTGGTTGGGGTCATCTATGGATGATGCATCCAAGTTGTCAAGCCAGGGTAGTACAATATGGAGGGAAAGCTGTTGCCCATGCAGCAGGCTCCCACTCTCCAAGCAGTTGATGAAATCCAAAGGAACAGAGACCAGTGGCATCAGCACCATCACAGAAGTTGCCAGTCAGCGTTGAACTCAACGTAGGACTGTCTTAGGACTCCATCTCTGGAGTTTTCCCTTCAGGGCTTACTCTCAAAGCCTTCCCCATAAGTGGGTATGGCCACCAGGCAGCAAAGGTTTGAGATCAGAGTTTTCCTTCTCCTAGATAAGCTGCCAACCACGGGTGACAAACCCCATCTGCCCGGAGTGACTGGCTTTAAGACACCAGTAATCCACCTTTGCCCTTTTCCATCAGTAGAAACAGTTTAGTAGCTCAGCCACACGTGAAAACTAGAAGCTGGACTTGGTTGTCAGAGGGTATTTGAAGCACATTTGATAGGTAGTGTGAGCTTAGAGCTTATCCCCACTACCCCAAGCTATGACAACATTGACTCTGGCCAAAATTACACCATTTTCATAAAGCCATTAGTAATTTTATAAAATACTGTAACACACTTAAAAAACCTTGTTATGGACTTCCGGGTTGAGCATGGAGTGAGTAGGTGCATGTAAGTGTGGCTCCCGATTTTTATTGAAAATCTACCTGTTTATCTTCGCCGTATGCTCGAGATAACTGAATATTTAACATTGTGAACAACCCGGGACGTTGCTGGACACAGACATGACAAACAAAATGCACCTTCGAAGTAAAACTGGGGAAAAAGATAGCGAAGCCTTGAGCAAAAAAGCTAATGTTACGGTAATGGTGCAGTTGCACGCTGCAGGACCTGCGCTACCCGATGACTTGGAGAGGTTTTGCTTAGTACTTCTTACTGACATGACGCAAGCAGTGCATTCTGCCCTAAAAAGAGAACTTGAAGATGCTTTGTCACCAGAGAACGCTACTATGGAACAAATTATACCTTATTACGAGTCGCACGACGAATGCACTTGTGAGGTTGAAGATGGCCTGAATGATTACAGTGACTGACTGGCGAGCGCTGAAGCTGCCATTGCAGCGCTGCAGAACGAAAACGCATTTCTGAAGGGGAAACTAGATGACCTCGAAAATCAGTTGTGGAGATCCAATTTGAGAGTGTTTGGCATTCCTGAAAATTTGGAAGGTTTGGACCCTGTTAAATTTATGACCGAGTTTTTTGACGAAGTGCTGGAGACAAATTTCTTCCCAAGGCCTCTCATACTTTCGTGCGCTCACCAAGTCAGGCCTAAACTATCCGGCGTCTCTGAAGCCAAACAAACGAGACCAAGAACGTTCCTGGTTCTCTTTCACTTCTTTCAAGATAAGCAACGCATCATCAATAGATTGAAGCAGGAGCTGTATTTCCACGGGCATCACATGTTTTCTCATGAAGATTTTAGTGCGGAGCTGAGGAAGAAACGAGCAGCTTTCAAGGAGGTGAAATCCCTGCTTTATGGGAAAGGGATCAGGTTCAGCCTCTTGTATCTTGCCCGGCTCCGGGTCATCACGAAGGTAAAAAGCATTATTTCGAAACACCAGAGGCGGCCAAAGAGTTTTACCATTTGTGCTGGGGAGAAGAACGAGAAGAGCAATTACTTTTTTTTAGGTTGTTTAAGCAGCATTGAAGGGTCCTCCCGTCGAGGTAAACTGTTAATTTTCGCAATTCACTTCTTTGTTCATTTTTTCCAGTTTAATTTGTGGAACACGATCAGGTTGAACTGCTATGCTGTGGAATCTGATGAACAAAAACCTTCAACCAGCAAAATGTAAATATTTGGGATTTGTATCTCTGGCGTTTCGTTTTCTAGTTTTTTTGTGTTTTTAATGCTTTGCTTGCCCTGTGTTATCTTTAGCCTATATATATTAAAGGTAGAATAAGCATTGGTGTAAATTCTAAGGAGGGAAGCCACCCTAGATTAGATTGAAGGTTTGGTTGTATGGGGAACACTTTGGAAGTTTTTTGTTTGGTAATGCCTGCAGTCATCCTCAGTTGGGGAGATAGATCTAGGTTTCAGGGGTTAATTGTTTTTTCTTGTTTGTGTAAAGGGGTGGGGGGTAGTGTTTTGGGGGATTACCATGGCAGCTTATTCTTTTGTGTGTTACAGATTAGCCAGACTTTCTTTTCATTCTGCATTGTGTGCAGCTTGTGCCCTCCCACTGTTTTGGATTGTGGGCCCGGTGTGTCTTTTGATACGGTTAACATGGATGCTGCAGATGGAGGCCACCCTGTGAGGTTTATTTCTTGGAATATAAAGGGGCTCGACAGTCCTGTTAAGAGCTAAAGTTTTCTCTCATCTGAAACAATTAAAAGCAGATATACTATTTCTACAAGAGGCACATTGAAGAGTGGAAGACCATAATAGACTCCATAAATCATGGATTAGTCAGGTTTTTCATTCCATATTTAATAGTAGGTCTGGGGGGTGGCAATATTAATCACCAAAAGAATGCAGTTTACACCATCTGATGTAATCAGTGACCCTAATGGTCACTTTATTATAGTTTCTGGATCTCTCTTTCAGATACCTGCCATTTTGGTAAATATTTATGCCCCTAATTGGGACGACATCCACTTTGCAAATAAGGTTTTGTCATTAATACCTAACCTGAATACACACCAGCTAATCTTTTCAGGAGATCTGAACTGTGCTATTGACCCACTGCTAGAAAGGTCTAGCTCTAGAGGAACATCTTCTGGTATGGAAAAGGCCTTCTCAATGTTTATGAAATAAAATGGTTATATAGATCCTTGGAGATATTTGAATCCATCAGTTAGGCAATTCTCTTTCTTTTCTCATGTTCACCACTCCTATTCCAGGCTAGACTATTTCTTTATAGATAGCTCCTTGATATCAATGATTAGACAAATTGAGTACATTGCTATAGTTATATCTGATCACTTGCCCGTGAAACTGGACCTATATTTTCCTTTAAACATTACAGAATGGCCTCTGTGGAGACTTAATCCCCTTTTGCTTTCCAATGAGAAATTTTGTGGTTATATATTGGCTAACATTGACACATTCTTCGAGACTAACAAAACTGAGTCGGTATCATACTCTTTACTTTGGGAAACTTGAAAAGCTTACTTGAGGGGTCAAATAATACCTTGTACTTCACATGCCAATAAAGAGCGTAGGAAGGAAATGCAAGTGTTATCACAATCTATTTTGGACCTGGACAGGCAATATTCTGAGGCACCCACTGCGGAATTATATAAAAGCCGGGCTGATTTGCAAGCGAAGTTTAATCTTCTATCTACAAACCTATCAGAACAATTAATTCCTAAGACTCTATTATGGCCTCTTTTATGAATATGGTGACAAAGTGAGCTGGCTTATGGCTCATCAGTTGAAGCGTCAAGCTGTGTCACGACTTATTCCCCAGATTAAGAGACATGCACCAAAACTTGACAGGCAATCCAAAAGAGATTAATAACATCTTTGCAACTTTTTATTCCTCTCTGTATACCTCAGAGTTTCCCTCAGATATAACAAATATGGAATGTTTTTTTTAGATAATTTGGAAATACCAACTCTTGAGGAGGTGGAGAATTTAGATCGGGCTCTTGGGCAGGAAGAGATTAATAATGCCATTATGGCTATGCAGAGTGGTAAGTCCCCAGGTCCTGATGGTTAACCGATAAAATTTTATAAGAAATTTATGGATAAACTCATACCGGTTCTTCTACAAGTGTTTCAGGAATCTTTGGAGAATGGCTCCTTACCCCGTATTCTTTCACAGGCATCTATTTCACTTCTTAAAAAGGACAAGGATCCGACTCAATGTGGATCATATTGCCCCTCTCACTTTTGAATGTGGATGTAAACATATTGGCTAAAGTGCTTGTGTGCCGTTCCCAAGATAATCTCAGATGATCAAACAGATTTTATTAAAAATCACCATTCTTTTTTTGATACCTGTCGACTAGCTGATGTAGTTTACTCACCCAGTGATTCTCCAAGTCCGGAGGTTGTTATCTCCTTAGATGCGGAGAAGGCGTTTGATAGAGTGGAGTGGGTATACTTGTTTAATGTTTTGGAGAAATTTGGATTTGGCAGAATATTTGTAGCCTGGGTTAAGCTATTATATCACTCGCTTTTAGCGCGTGTACAGACAAATTATATTTGATCTATTTCCCATTAACACGTGGCACTCGCCAAGGTTGCCCATTGTCCCCTTTTTTTTGAAATTGAGTCTCTTTCTATTGCACTTAAGTCAACTACATTATTTCAAGGCGTTAGGAAAGGGGACATGGAACACCATGTATCCCTATTTGCTGACGACCTCTTACTTTATGTTAGCGACCCTGAAGGTAGCAGTCCTGCTATTGTGTCATTATTCGGTCAATTTGGAGCCTTCTCTGGCTATAAACTGAACGTTCAAAAAAGCAAATGCTTTCCCATTAATAACTTGGCCCTACAGATTCGACAGGAATCTTTGCCTTTTCCTTTATCTCAAGATGGTTTTGTATATCTAGGAATACACGTTACTCCCTCTTTTACATCTCTGTTTGAAGCTAACTACAGTCCTCAGGTTAGCCAAATGAAGGCTGATTTTGAGAGATGGCGCAGTTTACCCCTTACTAGAGCTGGGAGAATTCAATCAGTGAAAATGACTGTACTTCCCAGATTTCTTTACTTGTTCCAGTGCTTGCCAGTTTTCTTACCCAAGTTATTTTTCCAATCAGTCGACCAAGCTATAACCTCCTTTATTTGGGAAAATAAGGTCCCATGGGTTAATAAGCTCATTCTCCAGAGGTTGTGACTTAGGTGGAATGGGCCTTCCTAGCTTTATTTATTATTACTGGGCATCGAACATTCAAAAGGTATTATTTTGGCTTCACCAGCCAGATATAAACTGGTGCCTGCTTGAGACACAGTCTTGCCACTCCTCATCTCTCCAAGCTTTAGTGTATTCTTCCTTGCCATTGAAATCCTCTCAATTCACATCTAACCCGGTCGCGCTCTCCACCCTCAAAATTTTTAATCAATTTTACTGCCACTATAAGTTCACATCAGCTTCAGTTTTGGGTCCCATTCATAGAAACCATCTATTTCTCACCTCCACACTTGATTCAGTTTTTAGACAATGGGGTTTGAACGGTCTTCTGCGCATTAAGGATTTGTACACTGGTATTATATTTGATAGTTTTGATAACTTGCACAGTAAATATGGCCTACCGCATAACCATTTTTTAAAGTATCTGCAGATTTACCACTTTGTCAAGGAAAAATTTCCCTCTTTTCCTGATCTACCACCTGCTATGTTGTGGGAAAAACTCACTCTTAGCTTTAATAATAAAGGGCTGATCTCTGTACTATACTCTCAGCTGATGTCTTTGGAAGTTCAAGATTTAAGCAAAACTAAGACTAGGTGGAAGGATGACTTTGGTATGGATCTGGCTGAGGAATATTGGGCAAAAGCATTGAATCAGGTTCATTCCTTGTCATCATGTGTGACTGGGGCTCATACAATTTAAAGTTTTACACAGGGTACATTTAGGTAAAGCCAGGCTTGCTGACATATATCCCGGGACAGATGCTGGCTGTGACAGGTGTTCCTTCTCTCCGGCTGGTTTAGTGCATGCATTTTGGTCTTGCCCTTGGCTTGATGGCTATTGGGCACTGGTTTTTAAAATTATCAGAGAGGTTTTTGGGGTGACACTGAGACCTTGCCCGCTTATAGCTGTATTTGGTGTGGCGGATGATGCTTTGGGTTTAAATGCAAAACCAGTGGGATATCGTTGGATTTACATTGCTTTTGGCCTGTAGGAGAACCTTGCTGGTCTGGAAATCTGCCACTCCCCCATCTGCTACTGCTTGGTTAGAGGATGTAATGTTTTTTCTGAAATTAGGAAAGATTAAATTCACTTTGAGGGGGTCTGAGAAAAAGTTCTATTCGAAATGGGGACCTTTCTTGTCATATTTTGGGAGTCTTAAGGAACCACCTACTAGTTGAGGGCATTTGATTGTACTTGGGAAGTTGCCTCTCTTTTAACATGCATATGGTTTACCTCACAAGGTGGCTGATGAATTGTGATATGTGCATATTCTGGATCATCTGACATGTTGTGGATGTCACAATAGCGAAACCCTTTCGCCCCGAAATGTCGTCACTACCTCCTCCCATAGATGCTGTCTGGCCTGCTGAGTTCTGCCAGCATTTTGTGTTTTCATTTATTTCCAGAATCTGCAGATTCACTGGTGTTGCCTTAAAAAAAACCTTGTTACTTCATTGTAAAATAAATTTAAGATGACTCAGAAAAATCAATGCATTCCTCTCACCTGGATCATTGTGGGAATGGGGCACCACAAACACCTGTAAAGGCTCACTGTCCCACTCCTGCTGATCATAGGTGATCTCGAAGCCCTGCTTCCATGCACCGCCATCCACATTGTCAAACTTCAGGGACGAATAAATATCCAGCATCTATCAGAGCAAAGAAAACAGGCATGTACCAAGAACACATCACACCTTGAAATTACTAAATCGACAGGGAGCAACTGGCCAGTGACCCAGTAAGACACAAAAACATGAGGGAGAACAAGGGGTTGAGAATCCCGAACTCTCATACACAGCCCAGGTGATGACAGGTGTCAGAATCCCATGGCTCAAAGGGTGATGTAAGATTGGAACCTGATTAAAACTTTAATACTAAATATCAACACTGTTAGATTGGGGTATGGAATTGTTATTTTTCTTGTAGGTTAACTTTCCTATGCTTCCTTGTAATTTTATATAATCACTTATATACATGGCATTATTCAGTGGATTAATTATAGTGCAGATGCTTCTATATGTTTCCAAAAACAACTTAGTTTCCAGTAGCTAGTGTCACACCACTTGAATCTGGAAGTAGGTTAATTGTTATCATTGGAATTTTTGGTTGTCTCTCGTCTGAATACGAGATAACATAACTCCATTGTCCATTTGTCTTTCTTTCTTCATGTATCACAATAAAATTGCTAGCAATAAATTTTAGATCTCATTCTTTACGATCCATTGAGTCAGACAGCTAGGAATAGAGCATTCCTCAGTTATTTCCTCCAAATCTGTGGAAATTTAAAAGCCCTAGTACATCTTATTTATTAAAATATTTTTATTTAGGTGCACAGTGCAGAATAGGCCCTCCCAGCCCGCCGCTGTCTCAGTAACCCATTGATTTAAACCTAACCTCATCACAGGACAAATTACAAACCAATTAACCCACCAACCGGTACATCTTCAGACAGTGGGACGAAACCCGGCATGAACCTACATATTCCACGGGGAGGACATACAAACTCCTTATAGAGGGTGGTGGGAATGAACTCCAATCTCTGAGCTGTAATAGCATTGCATTAAACGCAACACTATTGTGACAAATTTACATCTGATAAATTAGCATTGATTGCAATTATATCAGATAACATGTTTCAATTTATTCCTTAAATATAACAACACTTCAATAAATCTAGTTGAGTTCCAATGTACATGATTTAATGAACTGAAATTTAATCTCACAAAACCTGTGCCCTTGGCAAAGAGAAGATACTCAAGAATCAGAATATTAAATGATAAACAAAGACCAGGAGCAGAACACGCAGCTGCTTAAGCCCAATTGCATCATGGCTGATCTTCTACCTCAGACAGTTTTTGTGCCCTGTTTGCATTCCCTCAGTTCTTTTAATATCCAGAAATGTATTGGTCTCTGCATGGAATGCAAACAGTGATTAAACCACCACAGCCTTCCTAGATTTCCTACCCTTTGAGTAACAAATTTCTCCTTATTTCATCCTAAACAGCCCAGTTCTTAATTGTGACTGCCCAGTCTGGATAAAGGACCTCAGCCTCAAACGCTGACTCTTCATTCCTCACCATAGATGCTGCCTGACCTACTGAATTCCTCCAGAATTTTGTATCTGTTATCCTGGACTTCCAGCATCTGCAGAATCTTACCACCCCTGAACTTTACATTTTTTTCATACTAGTGTTTGATTAAAGTGTAGAATTATTTTAACTTTCTTATGTTGGCTTGTATTTTTATATAATCACCTACATGTAATTGTTCAGTGAATTTCCCAGGAAATATGGTAGAGTTGCTTGTATTTTTCTAGAAACTTTTCAGTTTCCTGTAGCGGTTGTCATGTTATTTGAACTGGCTATTTTAAAGGTTCATGATCATCACTGGAATTTATCTCTGGTCTTCCTTAGTGTTTTCTTTGTTCTCTCAGCTTCTCCTTCCTGTTCGTCTTCTGCTCTTGTAACAGTTAATAAAACAATCGTAAGCAATAAGTTTTATTTATATAGGCCCTTCTGGGATTACTGGGCAGTGCAACTTAAAGAGCCTATTCCACACTCTATCTCAATATATAAATGTAAATATTAAACAATCTCTTTGTCCCCCTACCTTCAGGGCAGTAGGACAAGAACTGTTAGGATGGGAAACAGCTTCTTCGCCAGGCCGTAAGACCACTCACCACCTGCTACTACTACCCATGACTCAACATGCTTGAAGTGCCAGTAGCGTTATACTGTGTACTTTTTAACTTGTATCATATCCGCATCTTGTTATTTGTTAACTTACTTGTGGTAAAATTACTTTGTGTGTTACGTGTGAGAGTTCTATGTACTGTGTTGTGCACCTTGGTCTGGAAGAACATTGTCTCATGTGCGGTATACATGTGTATGGTTGAATGACAACAAACTAAACTTGATTCCGATTATGGCTGCTGTCCTTCTGAATGATCAAGGACACAAGAGTAGAGAATTGTTTTATTGATCACACAGCCTTTGCCTGTATTAACATTTGCAGTTCAACCGTACACAAATCAACAGCTGAAGAACATTAGCCTGAAACTAATAAACACAAGAGGGAAATCCAGAGCAACATACACAAAATGCTGGAGGAATTCCCCAAAACAGGCAGCATCTATGGAGAGAAATTAACATTTATACAGCAGCTTTCAAAGTGCCTTGTGATTAATGCACAGGTTTCAGACTTGTGCCACTTAAGATTCAAGATTGTTTAATATTATTTCCAGTATACCTACATGTGTTGAGGGGAAAGAAATAACAGTCACTCTGGATCCGATGCAACACAGAAAAAAAACACTAATAGTCAATCTATATACAGTACATAATCAATCTTACACATTTATATTTCTTGCTTTTATTTTTGTAAAAACACAAAAATAAAAACAATAAATATAAATATGCAAGATAAATTACTGTATCTAGATTGACTATATGTATACAGAGTGACGCTAGATACAGGAATGTCTGTACACAAGGTGACTGACAGGAAATTATAAACCAGTAGTGGTTGGGGGTGTGGAGGGGTCGGTTAGTGAGTGAAGGGTTTGAGCAGCCTCGCTGCTTGGGGTTTGGGTCTGGTGGCCCTGACATGGATGCTACATAGCCTCTTCCCTGATGGGAATGGGACAAACAATCCATGAGCAGGTTGGCTGATCCTTCATTATATTGCTGGTATAACCATCTGGGAAAGGTTTTTCTGTAGCACGGTGTTTGGGTTATGACTAGAGATAACGGGGGCTTTGGAACGTGTGCTGGCCAATGAGGGGAGATGTTTTTCTTTCTTGTGTGCCCAAGCAAAGGTTTTGCGGTCTTGTGTTCAGCAGAAGATGGAGAGGGAAGATGCCAGAACAGGGAAGTTGTAGACTGCAGGACGGAATGGACTTGGAATGGGGTCAGGAGTCGACACCCGGGGGAGGAAATCAATGAAGAACAAAAACACACAAAAACTGTGAGCTCCAACATTACGCATTAGACTGTTTCATGAGAATGGGCCCTTTCTCTTTTTTGTTTTCTTTACTAATCCTATAGTCAAATTAAAAATTATAAAGCTCAATCATTTAATTGCATATTGTGCATTGTTTATTATTTCGTGGTACTGATTTGTAACAGGGGAAAACATCATGCAGCATCCATCCAAACGAGATTTCTCAAGTTTGGCCGGGGTGGGAGCTGTCTTCCCCTAGATTCCCTTACGAACCTGATTGAAATTTTTGAGAATGTGACTAACACATTGATGAAGCTAGAGCAGTAGATGTAGTGTATATGGATTTCAGTAAGGTATTTGATAAGGTACCCCATGCAAGGCTTATTGAGAAAGTAAGGAGGCATGGGATCCAAGAGGACATTGCTTTGTGGGTCCAGAACTGGCTGCCCACAGAAGGCAAAGAGTGGTTGTAGATGGGTCATATTCTGTATGGAGGTCGGTCACCAGTGGAGTACCTCAGGGACCCGCTCTGGGACCTTCGTGATTTTTATAAATGACCTGGATGAGCAAGTGGAGGGATGGGTTAGTAAGTTTGCTGATGACACAAAGGTTGGAGGTGTTGTGGATAGTATGGAGGGCTGTCAGAGGTTACAGTAGGACACTGATAGGATGCAAACCTGTGCTGAGAAGTAGCAGATGGAGTTCAACCCAGGTAAGTGTGAAATTGTTCATTTTGGTAGGTCAAGTATGATGGCAGAATATAGTATTAATGATAAGACTCTTGGCATTGTAGAGGATCAGAGGGATCTTGGGGTCCGAGTCCATAGGATGCTCAAAGCAGCTGCGCAGGTTGACTCTGTGGTTAAGAAGGCATATGGTGTATTGGCCTTCATCAATAGTGGAATTGAATTTAGGAGCCGAGAGGTAATGTTGCAGCTATAAAGGACCCTGGTCAGACCCCACTTGGAGTACTGTGCTCAGTTCTGGTCGTCTCACTACAGGAAGGATGTGGAAGCCATAGAAAGGGTGCAAAGGAGATTTACAAGGACGCTGCCTGGATTGGGGAGCATGCCTTATGAGAATAGGTTGCGTGAACTCAGCCTTTTCTCCTTGGAGCAAAGGAGGATGAGAGGTGACTTGATAGAGGTGTACAAGATGATGAGAGGCATTGATTGTGTGGATAGTCAGAGGCTTTTTCCCAGGGCTGAAATGGTTGCCACACGAGGACACAGGTTTAAGGTGCTGGGGAGGAGGTACAGAGGAGTTGTCAGGGGCAAGTTTTTTTACTCAGAGAGTGTTGAGGGCGTGGAATGGGCTGCCGGCAAAGGTGGTAGAGGCGGATACAATAGGGTCTTTTAAGAGGCTTTTAAATAGGTACAAGGAGTTTAGTAAAATAGAGGGCTATAGGTAAGCCTAGTAATTTCTGAGGTAGGGGCACGTTCGGCACAACTTTGTGAGCTGAAGGGCCTGTATTGTGCTGTAGGTTTTCTATGTTTCTATTAAGCTGCTAGCCAAACCTGAGGGTTACACTGGTAATAGACAATACAACTGCAATAGCTCACAAAAATACAATTTTATTCTTTAAAACCTGCCATGAAGGTTTGACATATGGTTTGAGAGGCAGACAGGATTTTTTAATGTTTCACTTGCAAGGTAAGTCAGCACCTACTGTACTGTACTTAAACATGCAGCCAAATTACATCACCCAAATCCTTGAGTAAATTGATAGGGGAAGCAGAATAAAAGATGATTATCAAACTGGATTAAAACTGCAGTCACACTGAAGGCTATTTAATCCAATCTTTTCTAACTTTCAATGAGAGTTTTACAATCACATCAACAAAGCTTTGGAGAAAAGACAGTGTTGTTGATTCACAAGGATTAGAAACTGGTGCAAGCCAGCAGAAATAAATCATTCGATCAGGTTTGCCTACCTGCAGGTCTGTTTTTTGTTCATTATTCCCAATGGCAGACTGGCAGTCTTGTGGAAACACTGAGAGGAAGGTCTGTTGATTGTCTATTGGTAAAACCCAGGAGCCGTTTGCTTGGAAGGTGTTTGGGCCTGGATGTGCATCTGCATTCTCAGTGAGCTCCAGCACAGAGTCCTTGATGTGGCTGATTATTTGATGATTTTCCTCCAAAAGCTGCTCCAACTGCTCAATGCGATTTTGTAGCACTGAAATCTGATTCTATTTTGCAGAAACAAAAGAAAATGTGGGGGATGTTACACTGTGGATTCAGAGCTCAGCAAATTTCACTCCTTTTAATTTATGTCATTTAGAGTAGATGAAAAAAATGAGCTGTACAGTCATACAGCATACTTCCCCTGAGAGCTTCAACAATCATTTCTTCAAAATGTTGAGAGGGCCTGCTTAAAATAATATGAAGGTTACAAAATCAAGACGTACTTCCAATTGCATGTCATTTTCTGATACAGAATGCAGAACTTGACACAAGCTGATCTGCACACGATCGAATGTCTAAACTTTGGTAAGAATCAGAATTATCACTGACACATGACGTGAAATTAGTTGCTGCGTGACAGCAGCACTGTGCAAAGATATAAAAATCTATAAATTGCAAAAAAAAAGTGCATTTAAAAGAAGAATGAGGTTGTGTTCATAAAAAACAGAAATATGATAGCTGAGGGGAAGAAACATCAGACCATCTTTTAACAAGTACTTCACTCTCAACAAGTACATACAACAGTTGGTTGTAACTCAAAAAACATCTTGGGAAAAGAATGGAGCAAATCCTTTTTCTGATCTGGCAGCTGAAATTTACAATAAAAGTTCAAATACAATCTGACCCGTTACTTACAAAAAATTGTCCTTTTTTTCTCCCTCAAAAAAGTTTTCTTCCATCTCATTCCCTCCTGATTTCATGAATACAGCAAGGGTCTGAGATTCCATTTTCCCATGCTCATCAATAATTAAGTATTGTGTTTTAGGAAAGATGTGAAGGCTTTAGGCAGGGTCAAGAAAAGAGTCAGTCACAAGGATGACCCACAAATGAGGGATTTCAATTATAGGGAAAACTAGATGTGGGAGAGAGTACTGCATCCTTCGACAGAGTTAAGGGAGGTTTGAAAGCAATATTCAGAGACTAGGAAAAGTCCAGACAAGATAAACAAACAGAAAATAATGTTAAGAGTAGAAAGAAGAATTGAGAATGTGGGCATGCTATCTGTGGCGACTGATCACTTGGTTAGGTTGGGCTGGTTGTTAACACATTTCACTGTATGTTTCGATGGGCGTGTGATACATAAATGAACCTGAATACAAAATAGATGATTTGAGCTTGAGATTGGCAAAGGAACCAAATAATGCTAGAAGTAAGTCCCTTTCTTTGATGCATCAAGTTATGGTGATTTAGTACTCACTGATTGATCAAAAGTAGACACATTTTCAATCACAACTTTTACAGAAGTACTGGATATACACTGGAGGGCTGAAGGGGATGAACTGGACTAAACAGAATTCAACACTGAACTCAGAATTTGGGGCAAGATGGTAGTGTAGGGGTTAGTCCAACTCTATTACAGCTCGGGTTATCAGAGCTCAATTGCACCGTAGCCTGTAATAAAGTTCATATGTTCTTTCCCCCTGTGTGCATGTGGGTTTCTTTTGGGTGTTCTGGTTTCCTTCCAGCAGCCAATTGGCCATTGTAAATTGTCCCGTGATCAGTGGGTTGCTGGGTGGCGTAGCTTGTAGAGCCTGTACCATGCTGTACCTCTAAATAAATGACAATTACAAGCCTAATGGCCTTCTCCTATGCTTTAGCAACTTGATAACATTACATCAAGGCTCTCATCTTCTTTCTCTGAAAGTAATATTTTGTCTATAAACATATCAACACATGAATGTGGCATACTCATTTGGCAATCCAATATAGATTAGCAAAGTCCGTTAGGCAGATAAGATGCCCCTCAAGTGACAGTAGACACCTCTAATAACTTGGCTTCCATTCTGACTCAGTCTGAGTGCAGCTTGCACATTCTCTTAGTGACCATCTGACCTTGCCTGCCTTGGGAGCCCACATGCTAACCAACTGCTGTGCTTTAAATGGCCGCAGTACCCTGCTCTTGGTGAAGGTCAGTTACAGGGGAATGGAGGGAATGGGAAGGAGGAGATGATGGACATGTGAAAAAGAACAGGTTACAAGGAAATAATTGGGGGAATGTTCAGAGCTAGTATGGACTTAATGAGAAATAAGAAAAATAATGAAAATAAACAGTGCTTATCAGAAGAAATACTAGGAAGACTTGGCAATAAACTGTCCACCTCCAATTAAAGGTGACTGAATGTAATTTATTCAGAAGGATCTAAAACTTAATTGATTGCCTGTTAGCAAATCCAGCTGGAATTAGTCGATGTGACAGCTCAATATTGTTTAATCAGTAATGTGTATAAACCACTTCAAGATCTTGACATTGATCAACAATTTATTCGAAGATACCAGATATAAACAGCTTATTTGGCAGCAACTTGGCAACAGACTATCACCATAGTGGTGACCTCCAGCAGCTGCTCTGGAAGCAGAAACATGAAATGGAAGGTGCATTATTAACCAGAGCACTACACAACTATATACTGCTGAGAAACAAAAATGTGGTGACCCATTTCCTGGCACATCCGAACCGGCTCACAATTAGCCAGCGTTCCGGTTAAGGGGGATAGCCTAACGGGGTTTACGAGCACAGAGCTTTGGAGCCTCTGCGGCACGGGGGGCAGGTTGAGGAAGGCTTAAAAGCAAGGCTGGGTATTTCGAATAGAGTTTTTTCTTCAACTGCAGTTACCGACTCTGTGTCGTAATTTTAGCGCTGCATGTAGCACACCGCTACAGGTGCGCTATTAACCAGAGCACTACACAACTTTATACTGCTGAGAAACAAAGAACAGTAAGGCACAGAGAGGCATTTAATCTTCTGATGAACAATTAAAGTACCCTTTGCCATTACCACATCCCTGAAACATTGCCCTTGTTTCCTTCAAACCTGACTGACTCCTTTCCATGCTTGGTTCTATTTCTTTCCTCACTTGCTCCTTCAACTTAAAATACCTTTCCAAATCTACTTAGTAATTTCTCTAGAAGCACATTTGTTCCATGTTTCATTTTTATAATTGCTGGATTCTCAACCAGTTACCTTGTTTTTATTAAACCTCTTCCAACTTTGAGTTCTTCTGAAAGAAGGTGGCAAAACAAAGACAGAAACTGAAGCACTGGAAGAGCTGAGGTTAAGGAGCCTGAAGAATAGGGTATATCAGCAAAGGACCAAGTTCTCCAGCTATAAGAGTGTGCTCAATGAGAGATTCTAAACAACAATATCATGGCAGGAATAAAATGGTGCAAGAAAATCTGTCTTGGTGTTTGAAGATCCTTTTCATTTAGGCTGGGAAAGGTTGAACGTAAGAATGAGGGAAATAATACATTAAAACTGAGTTTTTAAAAAAAATTTCAGCATCAGTGGAAAGTAAATTCAATGGCTCATGTTGGTTTGCTGACAACTAGCCTGGTACAAGGCTATTCATGTCCTGCTCAGTATCTTCTTCCCATCCTTCTCTCAAACGTGCTGCTTGCCAAGTGATATGCAATCGGTCTGAGGAGAGGCTGAAAACCTCCTGTATCTCAAGTCTGCCCACCACTGCTCCCTCTAAACTGCAGAGGTGCACAGCCGCACAGTAACTGAAATGTTCCCTCGCACACAGTCTTTGTTGCCACGTAACTGGAATCAAGCTTCTAGTGCTGCCTGCAAACGTGGATTCAGTCTAATGAATTAAATCAAAGGTAAATCCAGAAACAGGCTCAAAGTGGAATATTTGGATGACCTAATAAGGATTAAGATGCATCATAGATCTGGATGTAAAATTAATCTGGACAGTGTTTATAGACAATGGATTTGTAATACAGAGAGATGAGACCATGTTTATGAAACATGAAAAATTTTCTTTGTTGTACTGCATTTCATTTAATTATTTAATAAAATAAAATTAATAATAAAAATAATTAATCAATTAATAAATAAAATCAATGTGATTTTTCAATTTTCATTCTAAACATTCCTAGTATACATATGACAGGAAAAACTATTTAAAATGCCACGCAGTTTTCAGGCCTGCTCAGAGCACACTGCTAGAAAAAAATTAAGAAGGAAAGTTGCTGCCCACCCACCCTTCCCAACTTCCTCAGTAACAGCAATGTGCATCATGGGCTTTGAGTTTCCTTTAGCTAAACAGATAACTCTGTCAAACATAAGTCACACTTCACTAGGAGTATTAGTCACAGGAACAATATGGCAGCATTAGATAATACACAGAAACGTGCATATATTCCCCATCGTAATGCCTGAAAAGGAGGATGTTAGATACAAGGACAGATTGGACAGCTGCACTTATATACAGCATTGAAGGCTGAGAAGTGACCTTATGGAAGTTTATAGAGGTGCTTATAGAGTGATCCCATCGAGGAGATTATGAGGGGCATAGATAGGGCAAACTTTTTTCGTTGGGTGAGGGAAACCTAAACTTGTGGGATGAGGTTCAAAGTGAGGAGAAGATTAAAGAGGATCCAAGAATCAAATGTTTTCACACACAGGACAGTGGGTAAACGGAACAAGCTGCTAGAGGTGGTGGGACAGACAGGTACAATTACAACTTTTAAATGTCCTGGTGTATGTGTCTGGATAGGAAAGGAACGGCTCCAGTGATTCAGGCAAACGTTGACAGACGATCCGGGCAGAAGGACTTGTTTCTTTGATGTATAGCTCAAAGACCATGAAAGCTATGCAGATAAGAGGGGCTGAATTACAAAATTTGGTGCTATTTCATCCTACACATTAAGATACCTGCACCGTTGATCACTGAGTCAGACAAAAATGACACAAGTCAAAAAAAACTTCCCTGGAACAAATCACTGAAATATTCTGCCCTTATATCCATGCTAGCCAAAAATAGTCTATTCCGATTAGATATTTTCCTGAGCTCTTGGTCCAAAGTAATACATACAAAATGCTGGAGGAACTTAGCAGCATCTATAGAAAGAGATAAACAGTTGGGGTTGCTTGCTGAGACCGAATTCTATTCCCCATTCTGGTTAATCTCCACCCCCCCCCCATTTTTTCTATTTCGATTGTTTATTTCCCTCCATAGATGCTGCTTGCCCTCCAGCATTTTGTGTATGTTACTCTGGATTTCTAGCATTGCAGAATCTCATTCTTGGTCCAATGATCTAGTTCTGCAGGATGAAATCTGAAAGACTTGAACTAGTAGATTAACTGGACACTGTAAATATCCCCTAGTGAATGGTTGAATCTGGGAATTGTGGGGGTAGGCTCTTGGGAAAATGAGAATTAAAAAATAAAATTAGTGTAAATGGGTGATTAGACAGACATACTTTATTGATCCTGAGGGAAATTGGGTTTCGTTACAGTCGCACCACAAAGAATAGTGAAGAAATATAGCAATAAGTATAGCAATAATTAGTGGCTAGTTCTGACTTTATGGGCCCAAAGGCCTGGATTCTGTGATGTCAACTGCACACTTTGTAAACATGATCAGGTTTTCTCCTTCCACCATCCTTTCAGAGACCCACTAGATCAGGGGTTCCCAACCTGGGATCCACAGAACCCTCAGTTAATGGTAGAGGTCCACAGCATAAAAAGGGTTGGGAACCCCTGCACTTGATGTTGAGAGGAAAAAAAACATATTTTTCAATCTTCCTTTCATTAACCCATCCTTAAGGGGAGGGTCCATAGGTGGTTCACAAGAATGGTACAAGAATGATTCCGGAAATGAAAAAGTTAATATACGAGGAACATTTGATAGCTCTGGGCTTGTACTCACTGGAGTTTAGAAGAATGGGTGGGGGGGGGGGGGGGGGAATCTCATTGAAACCTATTGAATATTCAAAAGCCTAGATAGAGTGAATATGGAAAGAATGTTTCCTAGAGTTAGTGAGCCTAGGACCAGAGGATAGTGAATCTGCGGAATTCACTGCTACAGAAGGCCGTGGAGGCCAATTCATTGGGTATATTTAAAGCAGAGGTTGATAGATTCTTGATTTGTCAGGGAGTCAAAGGTTACAGGGAGCAGACAGGATAACAGGGTTGACAGGGATAATAAATCTGCTGTGATAGAATGGTGGAGCCAAAAAGCCAAAACTTGATGGGCCAAAATGGCCTCCTTTTGCTTCTATATATTGTGGTCTTAATTATTGTCTGGTCTGCTAAGGAAAATAAGACCTTGCAGCTCTCACAGTATAGGGCTCTCATATTTTTGTTTGATACCATTAAATCTCCACTCCTCTGCAAGAGAAATCTGAAGTCAATACTGATCAGTGTCTTGTGAATTCAGCAGTTAGTGTAATGTTATTACAGCACCATGAACAGAGTTCAATTCCTGTCATTCTTTGTACAGTCTCCCCACGACTGTGTGGCTTTCCTCCAGCTGCTCCAGTTTCCTCCCACATTACGAAGAACCACAGTTTAGTCTGATAATTGGACGGTGTGGGCTTGTTGGACTGGAAGGGTCTGTGCTACTGTGCTGCATCTCCACATAGAATAGATAGATAAAATGAAGTAGCACATCATTTATCAGAAATGAATATTAGTCCTGCAGTGTTCTTCTCCAAAAATAGTCCAATCACTGGCAATTCAAGAGGTAGGAGAACCATTAATTTAGCAAGTACAGTGCCTTTGAAAAAGTACTCAGCCCCCACAACTATTTTCACATTTTACTGTCTCATTTTCTAAATTTAAAACATATTGAAGTAGGATTTTTTGAGCTAATCTACAAAACATTGTGCATCATGTCAAATCAAAAGAAAACTTCCGAAACCTGTCAACAGTTTACCAAAAATTAAAAAACAAAATTTTGAGGATGAAAAAGTATTCATCCGCTTTGTAATTACTACGCTAACTTTCCTCAGGTGCAATATTGTATATTACCTTACTAACTTACCCAATTTGTTAATGTAGAAAATTGGAGGATCACCTGTTTTCAATAAATTCATAAGAATAAACCCCCTCTCTCTGTAAGGTCCAACAATACGGTAGATTTTCAACAGACCAAACCAAAATGAAGATAGGTAAGTCAGGGAAATAATAGAGAGGGGTACAAGATCATCTCAAAGGCACTAAACATACCTCAGAGCTCAAGTCACTCCATTATGAAAAAGTGGAAAAAATATGAAACCACTGCCACACTGCCCAAGTCAGGCTGCTCCTCTAAATTTAAGTCACTGGAGAAGAACGGCAAAGAGTCTACTGTGATGCCAAGTCACTCTGAGTGAGTAGCAGATGTCGGTGGCTGTAACTCGAGATGACATTCATGATTCCACAATCTCTAAGGCCTTGCATAAAAAGGGTATTTATGGAAGAGTAGCAAGGAAAAACCCTGACTAATTAAAAAACAATCCTTGCCCATACAGACTTGCAAAGAACCACTTAGAAGATCTTGTGGTAGAATGAGACTAAAGTGGAAGTGTATGGGACACTGGAAAAATGTTGAATTTCCCCTTGGGGATGAATAAAGTATCTATCTATCTATCATTTTGGCCTCAACAGTAAGTGTTACATGTAGTGTGCATTAGGCAGGTAACATCATTCTCCTGTAAAGTACAGTGGAGGTAGCATCATGCTTATGGGGATGCCTTTCAGCAATAGAGAATGGAATTCTGGCCAAGGTTGATGGGAAGATGAATGCTGCTAAATATATAGAGATCCTGTATAAAAACATGCCTCTGCCAGAAAACTTAAACTAGGGAGGAAGCACAACACCAGAGCAACCATGGAGTGGCTTCAAATGAAGAAAATTGATGTCCTTGAGTGGCCCAGTCACAATCCCGACCTTAAACTGATCCAACATCTCTGGCAAGACCTCAAAATTGCTGTCCACCTCCGTTCCCCTACTAATATGGCACAGCTTGAGCAATTTTGCAAGGAGGAATGGGCAAATCTTGCTCCATCACATTGTGCAAAGCTAATAGAGACTTCAGAAAGTCTACTGGCTGTAACAGCTGCGAGAGGCAGTTTTTCCATGTGTTTTTTTTGCTCCACTGTAAACAAAGAAGCACGTGATTCACAAATATAAATTTCTCAGTTAAATGTAATATTTCTTTATGTGAAAGAAGGGTTAGGGGCTGAGTACTTTCACAAGGCACTACATTTGCCATTTTGGAAAATTTTTGTGGTTCTGCATTGCACTCCTGAGTTTAATTAATTGTGCAAGAGATTGCTGCAGAAGATGATGTTTACACAATAAATTCACAACATGGAACACAAGGACAATCAAATGCTCAGGGTTGAATACAGCTTAATTATACGGGTTACAAAGGTCTTGATTCAATCCTTACCATGAACTGGTGCAGAATAACTAGCATCAATATTTCTTTTAAAAAGAAGGCAACAAACTCTGGAAGCACCCTCCCCCCTTCAGTCAGCTCAAGCTCAGGGTCATTTAAGCCAGGTACGGGAGAGCTGTCAGTGAAATTATACCTTAGTCAGATGTTTCAGTAAGGGCAGGCTTGGATAAAAACTCCCTGGGAGAAAGTGATAGTCAGAAAGCAGAGACTAATTATCCACTACTATGGTGCAATCGATAGCAGTAGGTGTATTAGACACTTTGTAAATAACATATTTGACAAGAATACATTTATAAATGGATCATGGATCACGAAAACAGAACATTCACAGATTATCTGTAACCAGAGGTTGATCGATCAATTTCTTAATAATCATATTACTTTTGCTTCCTTACAGGTACGTGGAACAATGGAAAACATGGAAAACAGGTTCAATCCTTGGGCTTTGCAGTTAAGTATCACTGAGAGAGAGAACTGGTAAAAGAACTCAAAGTTAAGTAATCAATGTCCCTGCCTAGCACTTCAAATTCAGATTTTAGATCCGATTCTCATTTATTTATCACATGTCCATTAAAACCAGAGAAACTGTTATTTGCATTAACAACCAACACATCCAAGAACATGCAGGTGTGACCACACTTTCTGGTGCCAACATAGCATGTCCATAATGCTCAGCAGGGCGACACAGAACAAACCAAGTGACAAAGCAACAAATGCAAAACAAACCTCATTCGTCCTATCCACACATACACAGTCCTCTAACCCTAGGACAGGCCATTTCTTGCCTCTGGCAGACACTAGGCCTTTGACTTTATTTAACAATTTAATTAACAATTAAATTAGGTGAAGAATTGTTTGAACAACACACACAAAATGCTGGTGGAACACAGCAGGCCAGGCAGCATCTATAGGAGAAACACTGTTGACATTTTGGACCAAGACCCTTTGTCAGGACTAACTGAAAAGAAAGATAGTGAGATTTGAAAGTAGGATGGGGAGGGGGAAATGCAAAATGATAGAAGACCGGAGAGGGTGGGATGAAGCTAAGAGCTGGCAAGGTGATTGGCTAAAGGGATACAGAGCTGGAGAAAGGAAAGGATCATGGGACGGGAGGCCTAGGGAGAAAGAAAGGGGGAGGGGAACACCAGAGGGAGATGGAGAACAGGCAGAGTGATGGGTAGAGAGAGAAAAAAACAACTAAATGTGTCAGGGATGTGGTAAGAAGGGGAGGAGGGGCATTAATGGAAGTTAGATAAGTCAATCTTCATGCCATCAGGTTGGAGACTACCCAGCCGGTATATAAGGTGTTGTTCCTCCAACCTGAGTGAGGCTTCATCTTGACAGTAGAGGAGGCCATGGATAGACACACTCAGGTTGGAGGAACAACACCTTATATACTGGCTGGGTAGCCTCCAACCTGATGACATGAACATTGACTTCTCTAACTTCCGTTAATCCAACACATTTAGTTTTTTTCTCTCTCTACCCATCACTCTGCCTGTTCTCCATCTCCCTCTGGTGTTCCCCTCCCCCTTTCTTTCTCCCTAGGCCTCCCGTCCCATGATCCTTTCCCTTCTCCAGCTCTGTATCACTTTTGCCAATCACCTTTCCAGCTCTTAGCTTCACCCCATCCCCTCTGGTCTTCTATCATTTTGCATTTCCCCCTCCCCATCCTACTTTCAAATCTCTTAGTATCTTTCTTTTCAGTTAGTCCTGACGAAGGGTCTTGGCTCGAAACATCAACAGTGCTTCTCCTATAGATGCTGCCTGTTCTACTGTGTTCCACCAGCATTTTGTGTGTGTTGTTTGAATTTCCAGCATCTGCAGATTTCCTCGTGTTTGCCTTCGCAGAATTATTTGGTTGGGAAACAGCTTCTTCCCCCAGGCTGTAAGACCACTGAACTCCCTGCCACCACCTGGGTCTCATCACACATGAAGTCCCAGTAGTGTTATACTGTTTACTTTTTAAACTTGTGCTATAAATTCACATTATTTGTGGTAATATTACTTTATGTATTGTGTATGAGAGTTTTATGTACTGTGTTGTGCACCTTGGTCTGGAGGAACATTGTTTCATTTAGTGGTATATGTGTGTACAGTTGAATTGACGATAAACTGAGCTTGAACTATACAAAAATAAATAAATTTAACAACTGCTGATAGAGAAAAATAAATGAGAAATAGGATGACACTCAAGCAAAATAGCTGTGACACTTAAACAAAGCCAAACCCCTACCTCCGTGACCAAATCACTCAGTGAGGAAATGTAGGAAAATCTTACAAAAAGTAGTGGATTTGGCCCAGTCCAACACTGGTAAAGCTCTCGTCACCATTGAACATATTCACATGAAACACTATCGCAGGAAAGCATCATCTATCATCAGAAACCTCAGTACCCACACCACCAGGTTCAGGAACAGTTATTATCCCTCAACAACCAGGCTCTTGTCCAAAGGGGATAACTTCACTCAACTTCACTTGCCCCATCATTATGTTCCCGAAACCCTATGGACTCACTTTCAAGGACTCTCTTCATTTCATGTTCTCAATGTGTATTGCTTATTTACTTATTATTATTTCTTTCTTTTTGTATTTGTACAGTGTGTGTCTTTTGCACACTGGTTGAATGCTCAAGTTGGTGCAGTCTTTTATTGTGTTATGGTTACTCAATAAATCCATAATGGTTGCTAGAAAATGAATCTCAGGGTTGTATGTGGTGACATGTTTGTACTTTGATAATAAATTTACTTTGAACAGGAAAATCAAATGCACCCTATTACAAATAATATATTTAATGAAAAAAGGATAAAAGGAAAAATAAGCTTAGAGGAAAATTAATTTTGTTTACCACAAATTTACAAGCATTAGGCCAATGACAATGTACACACTTACTTGAACTCTTACTAGAACATTGATATTAAGAGTTGCTTCTAATCTCTGGTTGAATTTTTGTCGATGCATTTTCAGGAAGCTGCCATTCACCAGTAGCATGATAACCCTCTCCTGGCAGAAGTATACAGTCATTCATTATTTATTTGGAGATGCAGCGTAGAACAGGCCTGTCTGGCCCTTTGAGCTGCACCACCCACCTAATCACAGGACAATATACAATGACCAATTAACCTACGAACCAGTAAGTCTTTGGATTGTGGGAGAATTCCAAAATTGATACAAGGCACACAATAGAAAAATGGAGATTTATTTCCAAGTTAAGATAGGGTGCAAAGCACAGGGGTGTTCCTACACTTAGTGGCCACTTTATTAAGTACACAGGTACACCTGCTCATTAATGCAAATATCTAATTAGCCAATCATGGCAGTACCTCAATGCATTAAAGCATGTAGACAAGACCAAACATCAGAATGGGGGAAGAAATGTGATCTAAGTGACTTTGACCATGGAATGATTGTTGGGGCCAGACAAGGTTGAGTATCTCAGAAACTGCTGATCTCTTGGGAATTTCACACAGAACAGTATCTAGAGTTTAGAGATAATGGTGCCCAAAAAAGAAAAAAAAATCCAGAGTGGCAATTCTATGGGTGAAAACGTCTTGCTAATGAGAGAGATCAGAAGGGAATGATTCAAGCTGACAGGAAGGTGTCAGTAACTCAAATGTGTACAGAAGAGCATCTCTGAACACACCAATTCTTGAAGTGGATGGACTACAGCAGCTGAAGACCACATTGGACTCCACTCCTGTACCTAATACAATGGCCGCTGAGTGTCTGTTCTTACCACTTCATGGGTTTGTGAGGAACTGCCTGAGTAGCCTAGGTGGGTAACTCCTAATCATTTAGTAGACACATCAATGGCAGAGGGGAGATGTTACGTTTAGGGCCAATCAAAATGGCTGCTTTGATAGGGATTGTGCTGTGCTTTGAGTGCTGTTGGGATTGTGTGGATGATTTGTAGATGAAGTCCTGGCTACAAGGCCAAGACAGCCTCTGTTGTCACTGTCTTGTAGCCAATGTTTCCAGACAATGGTAAACCCCCCATCTCTGTGCCTCTCATTAAGGCATTGATAGTGTGAGACCCTTCAGTGGCCTCTCAATGTCAAGGGTCGGTTGTTCTGAAGGCCATTTTGTGGCACGAATGTTACTTGCCCTAAATTAGACCCACATCCAAATCGTCCAGTTCTTCCTACTAGGTACTGACTGCTTCATTTGCAAAACAGGTTACAGATAGATTTAAGATTTCGAGCTACAACATGGTAACAGGTCTTTCTGGCCTAAGAACCCCCCACTGACTAATTAACCTTTGGAATGTGGGAGAAAACCCACACAGTCATGGGAGAACATAACAAACTCCTTACAGACAGTGGTGAAATTGAACACATCACTGGCATTGTAAGAGCATTATGCCAACTGTTTCGCTACGGTGCAGCTCCAGATAGATGTGTGTTGACTGTCAGCAGATACCCCTAATTCTGACCTTACAAGGAAGGTTGTCTTTCATTCTCAGATAAGCAACACACACAAATTATTCTCATTGTAGATACAAATGGATAACACATCAAATGTTAGCATTGATTTTCTAAAAATGCATTACATTTTTTTTCATTAATTCACTCATAGAACATTCTGGAACAACATCAAGCCTATCTTGCTCTTTAATTTAGTGCTCAATTTCTCAGCCACAGACTATAGAAATAATCCTTAAAAGTATAGTTCTCCAATTGTTCACCTTACTCCACAGCTATTATCCAATTCTCTCTTGAAAGGGGCAATAAAATCTGCTTTCAGCTGGCTGCACAATTGTTATTGTGCATTGCTTGCTGTTTAATAAACAGATTACAGAGGCTTTTTTCTCCGTGAAAGCATTGAATGGAAGTATGGCAGACAGTGTTAGGCTCAGGCGGACAATGAGGTGCAAAACTGCTTCCTGGGGGTCTGTTTACTCGGTGTCAGGTCACAGAAGGCATCTGATGTTGGAGGGTGGCAAGGTGTCAGAGTGCTCAGGTGGCACTGGGTGCCAGACATGTAGACTGATGATGGGAACTTGGATGACAGGATACCAGTGATACTGGGTGCCCGGGGACACTGGTTGCTGGGGTTGTGGGGTGATGCCGGGTGCCCGGGGACACTGGTTGCTGGGGTTGTGGGGTGACGCCGGATGCCCGGGGACACTGGTTGCTGGGGTTGTGGGGTGCCCGGGGACACTGGTTGCTGTGGTTGTGGGGTGCCCGGGGACACTGGTTGCTGGGGTTGTGGGGTGACGCCGGGTGCCCGGGGACACTGGTTGCTGGGGTTGTGGGGTGACGCCGGATGCCCGGGGACACTGGTTGCTGGGGTTGTGGGGTGACGCCGGGGACACTGGTTGCTGGGGTTGTGGGGTGCCCGGGGACACTGCTTGCTGGGGTTGTGGGGTGCCCGGGGACACTGCTTGCTGGGGTTGTGGGGTGCCCGGGGACACTGCTTGCTGGGGTTGTGGGGTGCCCGGGAACACTGCTTGCTGGGGTTGTGGGGTGACGCCGGGTGCCCGGGGACACTGGTTGCTGGGGTTGTGGGGTGACGCCGGGGACACTGGTTGCTGGGGTTGTGGGGTGCCCGGGAACACTGCTTGCTGGGGTTGTGCGGTGCCCGGGGACACTGGTTGCTGGGGTTGTGGGGTGACGCCGGGGACACTGGTTGCTGGGGTTGTGGGGTGACGCCGGGGACACTGGTTGCTGGGGTTGTGGGGTGACGCCGGGGACACTGGTTGCTGGGGTTGTGGGGTGACGCCGGGTGCCCGGGGACACTGGTTGCTGGGGTTGTGGGGTGACGCCGGGGACACTGGTTGCTGGGGTTGTGGGGTGCCCGGGAACACTGCTTGCTGGGGTTGTGGGGTGCCCGGGGACACTGCTTGCTGGGGTTGTGGGGTGCCCGGGGACACTGCTTGCTGGGGTTGTGGGGTGACGCCGGGAACACTGGTTGCTGGGGTTGTGGGGTGCCCGGGGACACTGGTTGCTGGGGTTGTGGGGTGCCCGGGGACACTGGTTGCTGGGGTTGTGGGGTGACGCCGGGGACACTGGTTGCTGGGGTTGTGGGGTGCCCGGGGACACTGGTTGCTGGGGTTGTGGGGTGACGCCGGGGACACTGGTTGCTGGGGTTGTGGGGTGCCCGGGAACACTGCTTGCTGGGGTTGTGGGGTGCCCGGGGACACTGCTTGCTGGGGTTGTGGGGTGCCCGGGGACACTGCTTGCTGGGGTTGTGGGGTGCCCGGGGACACTGCTTGCTGGGGTTGTGGGGTGCCCGGGGACACTGCTTGCTGGGGTTGTGGGGTGCCCGGGGACACTGCTTGCTGGGGTTGTGGGGTGCCCGGGAACACTGCTTGCTGGGGTTGTGGGGTGACGCCGGGTGCCCGGGGACACTGGTTGCTGGGGTTGTGGGGTGACGCCGGGTGCCCGGGAACACTGCTTGCTGGGGTTGTGGGGTGCCCGGGGACACTGCTTGCTGGGGTTGTGGGGTGCCCGGGAACACTGCTTGCTGGGGTTGTGGGGTGACGCCGGGGACACTGCTTGCTGGGGTTGTGGGGTGACGCCGGGAACACTGGTTGCTGGGGTTGTGGGGTGCCCGGGGACACTGGTTGCTGGGGTTGTGGGGTGCCCGGGGACACTGGTTGCTGGGGTTGTGGGGTGACGCCGGGGACACTGGTTGCTGGGGTTGTGGGGTGCCCGGGGACACTGCTTGCTGGGGTTGTGGGGTGCCCGGGAACACTGCTTGCTGGGGTTGTGGGGTGCCCGGGGACACTGCTTGCTGGGGTTGTGGGGTGCCCAGGGACACTGCTTGCTGGGGTTGTGGGGTGCCCGGGGACACTGCTTGCTGGGGTTGTGGGGTGACGCCGGGGACACTGCTTGCTGGGGTTGTGGGGTGCCCGGGGACACTGGTTGCTGGGGTTGTGGGGTGACGCCGGGGACACTGCTTGCTGGGGTTGTGGGGTGCCCGGGGACACTGCTTGCTGGGGTTGTGGGGTGCCCGGGGACACTGCTTGCTGGGGTTGTGGGGTGCCCGGGGACACTGCTTGCTGGGGTTGTGGGGTGACGCCGGGTGCCCGGGGACACTGCTTGCTGGGGTTGTGGGGTGACGCCGGGTGCCCGGGAACACTGCTTGCTGGGGTTGTGGGGTGCCCGGGGACACTGCTTGCTGGGGTTGTGGGGTGCCCGGGGACACTGCTTGCTGGGGTTGTGGGGTGCCCGGGGACACTGCTTGCTGGGGTTGTGGGGTGCCCGGGGACACTGCTTGCTGGGGTTGTGGGGTGACGCCGGGGACACTGGTTGCTGGGGTTGTGGGGTGACGCCGGGTGCCTGAGGCTGCAGGTGACAGCGTGCCCGCTGCATTGTCCTTACCCGCGGGAAGCTGACGCCGCTGTGCCGCCGGCCCGGCTCATGTTGTACCCGGTCCAGCATCAGGTAAAGCGAGAAGACGGCCACGCAGAAAATGGCGCCGCCGCACACCGTCACCTGCTTCTTGAGCTTCATGTCGGAGCGCCCCGGGAGCCCCGCACTCGGCGGCGGCGGCCACCCTGGTCTAGGCCTCCCGGTGCCGCAGCTCCATCCCCGACCTCCCGCACAGCTGTTGGCCCGGGAGACCCACCCCCAGCACCGCCTCCTCCTCCCCGTCTCAACAGCTGGTTCTCGCTGCCTTTGTTAGGAGCAGAGCAGAGAGGGGTTTGGACAGTGGGCGGGATCCGCAACACCGCCTCCTCCTGGACACGCCCTGCCATCGGCAGCACCGCGCCCCTAGCGGCGGGGAGGTCCGGACCTCCCACTGCGTCTCTACTGCCACCTGGCGGAGAGAGCTATCAAATGCAAACACGAGGGAATCTGTAGATGCTGGAAATTCAAGCAACACACACAAAATGCTGGTGGAACTCAGCAGACCAGGCAGCATCTGTAGGGAGAAGCGCTGTCGACGTTTCGGGCCGAGACACTTCGTCAGGACTAACTGAAAGGAAAGATAGTGAGATTTGAAAGTAGGAGGGGGAGGGGAAAATGCAAAATGATAGGAGAAGACCTATCATGCAGGTATCTGGGCGTCTGGACCCAAATCATTCACTATTTATTCCCTTCCAAAGATGCTGACTGACTTGCTGCATTCCTACAACACAGTATTAAATCGCCTGCCTTTTCATTGAAATAGCGCCAGATGACTCTTGCATCTCCCTGAAGTGGAGTGAGAGCTCTCTATTTAATACCTCACCCGAAAGATGGCACCTGCAAACATGCAGACTTCCCCCTCAGTTGCACAGGAGTGCGAAGTTTTTGCTTTTTGTCTCCGGAGTGGGAACCTTTGAGTGCTGGTGTGCGAACGCTACGGTAGCTGCTACACACTGCTCACCGCTGGCTGAATTTCTCATTGTGAAATGCCGGCCGTTCTGTCTGCCGAGGGAATTCACCATCGTGCTTGTGGCAGCTGTTTACGTAGCTCCCAGTGCCAACGCTGAGGCTAATGCTAACAAAGCACTGGGAGGCCTACGTGAAGCCGTCAGTGAGCTACTGACTACACATCCTGACAGCTTTGTGGTGATTGCTGGGGACTTTAACCACACCAGCTTAAAGACTGTGTTCCCCAAATTCCTGCAATATGTGGATTTCAAAACCAGGGGAGACAACACACTGGACTTGGTTTATACCAACACCCCACAGGCATACAAAGCAGACCCCCGCCCCCATCTTGGCCACTCTGATCACATATCTCTCATGTTAACACCAGCATATAAACCGCTGCTTAAACGTGTGAGAGCAGAGTAAAGACAGATAAGGGTCTGGCCAAAAGGAGCAGCCTCAGCACTACAAGACTATTTTTTGCACACAGACTGGGACATATTCAAAACAGCAGCCTCCTGCGATGACCATACAGACATTGAGGAGTATGTGGAGGCAGTAATCAGCTACAGAGCCAAATGCACGGAGGATGTCACTGTGATGAAAACCACCACGCGTGGTTATAAAAAGCCATGGATGACACCAGAGGTGCGTTCGCTACCGAAGGCCCGTGACACAGCCTACAGACAGGAGTGCGCTTCGCTCAGCCAAGACTGCGCTTTCACTAGGGATCAGGAAAGCGAAAAGGGCCTATGCGAGCAAAATACATGGACACTTCTGTGACACAGGTGACACCAGATGGATGTGGCAGGGAATTAAAGCTCTGACAGACTACGAGATCAGGCAGAAAACCGATGTCAGCGACGCCTCTCTTCCAGACAGGCTCAACAATATTTTTGCACACTTCGAAGCATCAAACACTACAGCAAGGGGGAGAGCCAGCCCCTTCTTACCATCTGACCAGCCGACTCCAATCATTGATTCAGAGCACACACGGAGGACCCTTGCCAGGATTAACCCACGAAAAGCAGGAGGTCCTGACAACGTCCCTGGACGTGTGCTCAAGGAATGTGCTGATGTATTAGCAGATGTCCTGACAGACATTTTCAACATCTCCCTTAGTCAAGCCATTGTCCCCAGATGCTCCAAAACCTCCACAATCATCCCAGTAGCAAAGAAATCAGTTGTAGCCTGCCTGAATGATTACCGTCCCGTCGCCCTGACCCCCATAGTGATGAAATGTTTCGAACGGCTTGTCAAGCCCATATCACAGCCAGCCTCCCCTCATCGCTGGATCCTCTACAGTTTGCTTATCATTCAAATTGCTCTACGGAGGACGCAATATCCACCACACTGTACACAGTTCTCTCTCACTTGGACAACAAATACACTTATGCCGGAATCCTGTACATTGATTTCAGTACAGCGTTCAATACCATCATCCCGCAGAGACTAGTGGAGAAACTGGCGCTGCTTGGCCTTAACACTGCCATGCGTCGCTGGATTCTGGATTTCTTGACAGAGAGACCACAGTCAGACCATGTTGGCAGGAACATCTCTGACCATCACACTGAGCACTGGATCCCCACAAGGCTGTGTGCTTAGCCCATTGCTGTTTACACTGCTAACACATGACTGTGTACCCAGATTCAAGGAGACCCTGATCATTAAATTTGCTGATGATACCACAGTGGTGGGGCTCATCAGCAAAAATGATGAAACAATGTACAGGGAGGAGGTCAAACACCTAGAGAGCTGGTGCAGTGACAACAACTTGATGCTTATGTCACCAAAACCAAGGAGATGATTGTCGATTTCAGACGGTCTCAGCCTGAGCACACACCCCTCAGCATCAGCGGCTCCACAGTGGAGAGAGTGCAAAACATCGAGTTCCTTGGGGTGCAGATCTCGGACAATCTCACCTGGTCCAGGAACACCAGTGGGATTGTGAAACGGGCCCAGCAGAGATTGCACTTCCTGAGAAAGCTTAAACAAGCATCACTCCCCACTAACATCTTAACTACATTCTACAGAGGCATGGTTGAGAGTGTGCTGACCTTTTGCATCACAACCTGGTACTCCAGCTGCAGTGCTGCCGACAAAAAAGCCTTGCAGAGGGTGGTTAGGGGAGCAGAGAAGGTTATTGGGGTCTCCCTACCTTCTGCCCAAGACCTCTTTCAGGGTCAAAGCCTCCAGAAGACACGGTACATCATTAAAGACCCCTCACACCCTCTCCATGAACTGTTTGTTCTTCTGCCATCAGTTAAATGTTACTGGAGCATCAAAACTAAAACCACAAGGCTAGTAAACAGCTTCCTCCCACAGGCAGTCAGACTGCTAAATAGCTGCTCTACCTGACTCTGCTTTGGACACTTTTAACTTGCACTGGACACTTATAACTTGTTTTTAACGGACATGTGGCTGTTGTGTTTTGCTATTTATTGTTGTGTTTATTATTTTGTGTTGCGTTTGTTATGTTATGATTGCACTGCTCCTGGGAAACGCTGTCTCATTCTGACCTGCAGGGCTGATGTACGGTTAGAATGACAACAAAGTTTTTGAATCTTTCAATCAGAATGAAGGTAGCTTAATGGGTTTACTTATTGAGAAAACAGAAAATGCTAGAAATTCCTGAACCTGCCACTCATTAATTCTCTGAACTGATTCCACGAGTTACATATTCATTTTCTTGTGTAATTAGTATTTTTATGTGCACAGAATGTCTTTTCTCCTTGCCAGTCTTTGTTTATGGTTGTTCGTAGAAATTATTGTACTGGCTTTCAGAGGGGCAGATCATGCCTCATGAGTTTGATTGAGGAAGTGACAGAGCTCATCGCTGGGGGAAGAGCAGTGGATGTACTGTAGCATATGGATTTAGTAAGGCAATTGACATGGTTCTACACAGCAGCCTCATACAGAAAGTCAGGCTGCCTGCAATCAGAATGTACTTGCCCACAGAAGGTCAGATCTCAGGTTTCAGGCTATCCATGTCCGTCCATCCCAACCCCCTCAGGGAGTCCACACTATCTTGCTTCCCATTGCTCCGGCAGTTGTGTAGAATTGGCACAAAGCGACACCCAGTGCAACGAGGTGGACTCCTGACCTCACAATCTGTCTCATTATGATTTAGCACCTGCACTGCACTCTTTCTCTGTAGCTGTAACACTTTATTTTGCATTGTTATTGTTACACTTTGTACTACCATGGGGTGTCCGGGGGATGTCCACTCTGGGACAGCTCCCTCACCTTTGGTCCCCACTGGACACTCAGCTCTCTCCGGTGGCTCCATGTAGCTGTTTGCACGGGACAGCGGCCACACCCCATTACACCGCTTCGACAGGTGAGGGTAGCCGGCAGCTTCATACCCGGGTGAAGTAGGTTTTTGAAGTCAGCTCCGGCGAACTGAGTGGATGAGATCCAACGGCCAGGAAGGCTGTACAACCCTCCGCGGAGAGCAAAGGGCATGACGAGACACAAAGAAAGTCACGGTCATCCACGGGCAACCCAGGAAGATCCACTAGACCCAGATTTCCGACATCGAGAGAGTGGAACCAGTTTGTTGTTCAGTCGAGTCCGATTCTCCATGATCTTGTGGACCAAAGGGTCCACGGGGTTTTTACGGCAAAGATATGAAAGTAGATTGTCAGGCCTTTCTTCTGCACAGATACTGCTGCTGCCCAGGTTGGGACCCGGCCTGATTTGAACTCAGGACCATCTGCCTTGAAGTCCAGTGCTGATGCCACTACACCGCCAGCTGGCCCATAATTCCCTTACAATAGCCTTATAGATTTTTTAAAAAATCCTCTCCCACACAGGTTTCACAGTCATCGTCGGATATGACATTTTGTACAGTTGCAAAGCACTGAGTAACGACATGGTCTGTTCGAACAGTAAGCAGGGCACGCCTTTCACTGTATCTTGATATGTGGGACAATAATAAACCAGCTCTAATTATAGGCCAATTCTCAAGGAGATTGTTTGTAGCCGCACAAACTGTTCCGGTGTGGAAACCTGACTTCAGTAAATAACAACATAAGAGATTCTGCAAATGCTGGAAATCCAGGGTAATGAGACAAAATGCTGGAGGAACTCGGCAGGTCAGGTGGCATCTACGGAGAGGAGGGAGTGGCACGATAGCATGATGGTTTACAGCGCCAGTGACCAGGGTTCAATTCCCAGGGAGGACAGGGGACGGGGGACTGGGAGGGAGAGATACACAGATAAATGAATGGAGAGACAGCATTTCAGGTCAGAGGACTTTTTCCCCTAGTGTGTTCAGTCTGAGTGAAGAAACCGCCCAGCACCCGAGTAGTTCTGGCATCAATACTTGGGATGTCACCAAAGACTGTAAACTCAGCCAGCAGCAACACCTTCAAAGACCGACCGATGCCTTAAGGAGATAGTGTCCATCACTCAGGACCCCCATCAACCAGGACATACCCTCTTCTCATTGCTACCATCAAGGGGGAGGTACAGGAGCCTGAAGATACACACAATGTTTCAGGAACAGCTTCTTCCCCTCCACCATCAGATTTTAGAACGGACAATGAACCCACAAACACTACCTCATGATTTTGTTTTACTCTCTCTTTTTGCGCTTGCTTAATTTTTTAGATATATTTCATATTGCATTTTAAAATATTTATTGTGTTGCAATGTGCTGCTGCTGCAAATCAACAAATTTCATGAGATATGCCAGTGATGCTAAACCCGACTCAGTAAGGTCACAGTTGTGTTTACCTCACTACACGCTCCACAGAACCATTTCAACACCCGAGTGTGACGTTTAAAACACACCATTTTAAGCTTTATTATTGAGCAGCTGGCTGCAGTTTCCTTACACAGGGGCATGGGTACACAAGGAGCAAATGTTTCGGCTCTACATGCGGTTTCTTCAAATTTCAATTCATGTTCCCATTAATCCATTGCTGACATTATCAGACCCTTCTGGTGTAACTTTATCAAACAATTGGAAGACATCACTCTTCTGGATTTCAAAGTCAATACATTCAAAGACAAAGTCAAGGACAAATGCAAAGGCACCATTCCTTGGACTGGACGAGAGGATGCCAGGGGTTGGGTGCTGGTGGTCAGATCAGGCCAGAAGGCTTGGGTATCTCTGCAGAACAGAGTATTGAGACAGTAGATCATTCGATCCGAGACCACAATCCAACAGGCTAGTGCACATGGGAATTTTACACAATTGGATTGGAATCATTTGGCAATTAATTGCCCAACTGTGCGAATTTTTGAGGGCTCCACCATCTCCAGCTACGTTGGCTCAACATTAAAATGGGAGGCACAGAGGCTGGCGCGCAGTGACCCAGGTTCAACTTCCGCTGCTGCCCTGGAGTTTGGCCATTCTCCCTGTAGCAGGGTAGGTTTCCTCCGGGTTCCTCCCAAAGTCACGCAAGGTTAGGCTTGGTCAGTTGTGAGCATGCTACTGGGCACTGAAAGTGGGGTGAATTCAACCTCCTGGGATCTTGAATTCTCCTTAACTGGCTTGATAGTGTCATGTAAGAGGGTCTAGGTAGGGAATTGGGGATTACCCACTGCCTAGTAAATGCTCCCTACGACAAGTGTCTCAAATAGCCTCTGACAACCAAGTCCAGCTCCTGGCCTTCATATGTGGCTCAGTTACTAAGCCTCGGGGAACCGTTCCTACTGACAGGAGAATTGACAAAGGAGAGTTACTGTCGCCTTAAAACCAGTCACTCTGGGCAAATGGTGCTCGTCAGCCCTGGTTGGCAGCTCATCTAGCAAACAGAAAACTCTGATTTCAAACCTCCACTGCTTTGTGGCTATACCCACTCACGGGGAAGACTTCGGGAGTAAACCCTGAGGAAAAATCTTTCTTGCAGAAACATGGCCCCAGGACAACGTCCATGCACCAGCAGTCTACGGGCCGTGACACTTGGGGATGTGGGCTACTCTTTTTTGTACTTGTATGTTTTCTACTATGATAATTATATGTGCTGTGTGCTGTTGGTTCTGTGTTTTGCACCTTGGTTGGTCCAGAGGAACACTGTTTCGTTTGGCTGTATTCATGTGCATAGGTGAATGGGAATTAAACTTGAACCAAGGATCAGCAGCCACCAACCTATCATCCTGAATATTCATCTCGCAGTATGTTTACAGTTGCCTCACCCTCTGTTGCCACACTGCCCGGGAAGGGGTTGGCCCCCTTGCTGGGGAATCCTCGGGCAGCGACAGGCACAGGCAGACCCCCGCCGCATCCTGCTGGCAGTCGGAGGAGGAAGAGAGACACAAGGGTGGCGTTGCTTGCCTCTCAAACCCGAGGTCGAACACAACTGCTGACTCGGCACAAAGACAGCTTCACATCGCGAATCTGTGGCTCGGGATACTGACTGCCCGAGAGAGGAAGTATTACCCTCTTACAACGTTACACAAGAAAAAAATTGCAATTACTTCACATGTGCATCACTAGCAAGACATACACAAGAGAAATCCAGATCAGCAACACACAAAATGCTGGTGGAGCTCAGCAAGTCAGGCAACACCTGTGGAGAGGAGTAAAGAGTTGATGTTTCAGACTGAGATCCTTCCTCAGGACTGCCGACAAGAGCGTGCCTAAGACATTAAGCATTGGAATGTTACTGTCCAGTCTGCTGGTCTCTGCGCACAGTGCACATACACACACTCAGGGACACAGCCGACTGCAGAAAGCAGAACTTCCAGATTCACTTCCACTTCTTCCTGATAGTCACAAGTTGTTGATGGACAGTGCTGAAACTTGGCCGTCTCTTCGGATCGTACTCCCAGCAGCGGGTCATTAAGTTGTAGATCTCTTCCGGACAGGAGTCTGGAGATTCCATGCGGTAGCCTAGGGCAAGAAACACAGCAAGGAAAGAAAGACCAAGATATTTATTTGTCACATGTACATCGAGAAACATACAGTAAAATGCATTGTTTCCATCAACGACCAACAGAGTCCAAAGGTGTGCTGGGGGCAGCCCACAAGTGTCGCCATCTTTCCAGCGCCAACGCCGCGCACCCAACTAGTCCGTCTTTAGAATGTGGGAAGAAACCAGAGCACCTGGAGGAAACCTACACGGTCATGGGGAGAACGTACAAACTCCTCTCGATGGGAATTGCGCCTCAATCTTACAGATGCTGTTGTTGGGTGTTAGACTAACTGCTACAGTACTGTGTCAGTCACCCCAAAGTGGCCATCAGCTACAGGAGATTTTGAACCACAGCCAGAGCTCCCTTCCTCATGGTATATCACTGTTCCTGTGACACAGGTCAGCAGGCTGCTGGATGCCCAGGGACTTTGGTATAGTCCTGCCTGTATCTGCAGCCAGAGTCCAGCAGTGGCCATTGGCTAAAGTTTTGGCTTTGAGTAAAACACTCCCACTGCTGGTATCGTTCAGTTCCAGGGTCAGACCCTGAGTGAAGCTCCCTCCACATCATCCCATCACATACTCTCAAGGTCAGACCCTGAGTGAAGCTCCCTCCATATCATCCCATCACATACTCCCAACGTCAGACCTTGAGTGAAGCTCCCTCCACATCATCCCATCACATACCCCCAAGGTCAGACCCTGAGTGAAGCTCCCTCCACATCATCCCATCACATACCCCCAAGGTCAGACCCTGAGTGAAGCTCCCTCCACATCATCCCATCACATACTCTCAAGGTCAGACCCTGAGTGAAGCTCCCTCCACATCATCCCATCACATACCCCCAAGGTCAGACCCTGAGTGAAGCTCCCTCCACATCATCCCATCACATACCCCCAAGGTCAGACCCTGAGTGAAGCTCCCTCCACATCATCCCATCACATACTCTCAAGGTCAGACCCTGAGTGAAGCTCCCTCCACATCATCCCATCACATACCCCCAAGGTCAGACCCTGAGTGAAGCTCCCTCCACATCATCCCATCACATACTCCCAAGGTCAGACCCTGAGTGAAGCTCCCTCCACATCATCCCATCACATACTCTTAAGGTCAGACCCTGAGTGAAGCTCCCTCCACATCATCCCATCACATACTCTCAAGGTCAGACCCTGAGTGAAGCTCCCTCCACATCATCCCATCACATACCCCCAAGGTCAGACCCTGAGTGAAGCTCCCTCCACATCATCCCATCACATACTCCCAAGGTCAGACACGGAGTGAAGCTCCCTCCACATCATCCCATCACATACCCCCAAGGTCAGACACGGAGTGAAGCTCCCTCCATACCATCCCATCACACGCTGCCAGTCATTGGAAAGCACAGGTCAAATACAGAGTAAATCTCCCATATTCGGTGCTGTCATTCTTTAAGGAACAGGTGGAGATGCAATGTTAATTATGTAAAATCCAAGAGTCTTGTAACATTATTCTATTGTTGTGTGAACTCTCACCTTGTTCGACCTCCTCACGGGTTTGCTGGTTCGTCATTGTGGGATATGGGGTTGAGCCCAATGTGAAGGTCTCCCACAGCAGTATACCGTAACTCCAGATATCACTCTCCGTGGTGAACCGGCCTGTGACGTAACAAACTCGGTCATAAACAGAGGCAGAGAGCTGGCCCTCCAGGCATTCAGCTAAGTGTCTTTCAACAGTTTTATACAGGAAACACAAATACGCTTTCCCTCCTTCACATCTACATTTCCATTTATATATTCCTATGTCTATATTTATGATCTATATTTCACTATCTTTCTATTTCTCTATCTGTGTGTCTATATTGTCTGGCTCAATGAGTGAAGAAAGGGCTGTGGATGAAAGCTGGGTTTAAATAGGCTGCAGGTGATGTGTTGGAAATGAGTGGCAAGTGACTCCTGTTTGCTGGATGGAGATTGGAAGGTGCCCGTCTGTCTATATTACCACATTTCTCTATTTCTATATTCCATACTTCAATTTTATTTAAATATTTCTATCACTACACAGTATTTACATATTTGCCTGCTTGTATATTTTGACTTCTAGATTTCTTCATCACAAATAGATCAGGAGCAGTATTCCACCTTTCCACTCAGATCCACAAAGACACAGAATCTGCAACTGCCTGAACCTGAAGCAACACAGGAAATGCTGGAGAAACTCAGTCAGGCAGCATCTGTGGAGGGGGATGGACAGCCAATATTGAGTCTCGATGAAGGATCTCAGCCCAAAATGTTGACTGTCCATCTCCCTCCACAGAGGCTGCCTGACTTGCTGTGTTCCCAGTAGTCTCATGCATCACCCCAGATACACATTCCCCAATATCTGATAAAACCAGGACACTCAGATTGGAGACAGAGAGTTGATTCTCTCATTTGCAACTCTTCAGAGAATTGCTGAGCACTTCCGAGCCCCTTTGAGGAAATGCTTCCTGACATTCATAAGACCATAAGACATTGGAGCAGAATTAGGCCATCTGGCCCATCAAGTCTGCTCCACCATTCAATCATGGCTGATCCTTTTTTTCTCTCCTCCTGAACCCCAGTTCCTGGCCTTCTCCCCGTAACTGTTGATGCCATGTCCAATCAAGAACTATCAATCTCTGCCTTAAATACAGCCAACGACCTGGCCTCCACAGCTGTATGTGGCAACAAATTCCACAAATTCACCACCCATTGGTTAAAGAAATTTCTTTGTATCTCTGTTTTGAAAGGGTGCCCTTCTATCCTGAGGCTGTGCCCTCTTGTCCTAGACTCTCCCAACATGGGAAACATCCTTACCACATCTACTCTGTCTAGGCCTTTCAACATTCTAAAGGTTTCAATGAGATCCCCCCTCATCCTTCTGAATTCCAGCGAGTACAGACCCAGAGCCATCAAACGTTCCTCATATGATAACACTTTCATTCCTGGAATCATCCTTGTGAACCTCCTCTGGACCCTCTCCAATGCCAGCACATCTTTTCTAAGATGAGGGGCCCAAAACTGTTCACAATACTCAAGGTGAGGCTTCACCAGTGCCTTATAAAGCCTCAGCATCACATCCCTGCTCTTGTATTCTAGACCTCTTGAAATGAATGCTAACATGGCATTTGCCTTCCTCACCACCGACTCAACCAGCAAGAAAACCTTCAGGGTGTTCTGCACAAGGACTCCCAAGTTCCTCTGCATCTTAGATTCACGGATTTTCTCCCCAATTAGAAAATAGTCCGTACATATAATCATGTAATTTCCAACATTGTATTTCATTTGCCACTTTCTTGCCCATTCTCCTAATCTGTCCAGGTCCTTCGGCATCCTACCTGTTTCCTCAACACTAACTGCCCCTCCACTAATCTTTGTATCATCTGCAAACTTGGCAACAAAGCCATCTATTCCATCATCTAAATCAGTTATATACAGCATAAAAAGAAGTGGTCCCAACACCGACCTCTGCGGAACTCAACTAGTCACTGGCAGTTAACCAGAAAAGGATCCTTTTATTCCCACATGGTGTCTCCTACCCATTAGCCAGTGCTCTAACCATGTTAGTAACTTTCTTGCAATACCATGGGTTCTTAATTTGGTAAGCAGCCTCATGTGTGGCACCTTGTCAAAAGCCTTCTGAAAGTCCAAATATACAACATCCACTACATTCCCTTTAGTGGAATATACATTCCACTACATTCTAGGTCTAGAAACCTACGGACCCTCACAGCTACCTAGACTATTCCTCCTCCCACCCTGTCTCCTACAAAAATGCTATCCCTTTCTCTCAATTCCTCCGTCTCCGCCGCATCTGCTCTCAGGATGAGGCCTTTCATTCTAGGACAAAGGAGATGTGTTCCTTTTTTAAAGAAAGGGGCTTCCCTTCGTCCACTATCAACTCTGCCCTCCATTGCGTCTCCCATATTTCACGCACCTCTGCCCTCACCCCATCCCCCCCGCCAGCCCACCAGGGATAGAGTCCCCCTGGTCCTCACCTATCACCCTACCAGCCTACAGATCCAACATATAATCCTCCATAACTTCCGCCACCTCCTACGTGATCCCACCACCAACCACATCTTACCCTCCCTCCCACTCTCAGCTTTCCGCAGGGATCGCTCCCTATGCGACTCCCTTGTCCATTCATCCCCCCCATCCCTCCCCACAGACCTCCCTCTGGGCACTCATCCCTGCAAACGGAAGAAGTGCTACACCTGCCCCCACACTTCTTCCCTCACCACCATCCCAGGCCCCAGACAGTCCTTTCAGGTGAGGCACCACTTCACCTGCAAGTATACTGTATCCGGTGCTCCCAATGTGGTCACTTATACATTGGGGAGACCCACCGCAGACTGGGAGACCGCTTCACCGAACACTGGCACTCGGTCCTCCAGTAGTGGCGGGATCTCCCTGTGGCTACACTCTTCAATTCCACAGACCACTCCCACTTCCAGCATCTGCAGATTCACTCCTGTTGCCACAAGAATTCAACACCTTCCAATCCTATGTCACATCTTTCTGCTGATTTGATGCCATTCTTTACCAGCAGAGCCACACCACCCTGTCTGCCGACTTTCCTATCCCTCTGATATAACGTGTAACCTTGGACATTCAGTTCCCAACTACAATCATCCTTCAGCCACAATTCAGTGATGGCCACAACATCATACCTGGCCATCTGTAATATTGCAACAAGATCATCCACCTTATTTCTTATACTACGCGCATTTAGATAAACACCTTGAGTACCATATTTGCTGTCACTTCCTGACTCTAAATCCCTAATATTCCCTTCATCCTGGATGTTCTAGTTCTCAGGCTGGTCATAAGCTGTGTCCACACCTCTGACCATAGAGTGTGTGCCCTGACTTCACCCGACCACAAGGTGTGATCCCTCATTTGGACCGAGGCCCTAGGCCCCACACCAGACGTGCTGTGCAGTCCAAGCTCTCAGAGCTGGGTCTCCTTTGTGAAAGGAGACGCCAGCCACCTCTGCTTCACATCCCTGTTGATCTGACTGGAACTATGGAGATGGGAAGCTACATATTCCACCGCCAATATGGGATGCTCCGGAAACACACCTTATCACAAAATCTATCGCAGCAACTAAGTAAGGGAACTCAGGAAGGAGAAACACCTTCCTGGACTAGACTGCACGTTCAAAAACGAGAGGTTGCACAAACTTGGGTTGTTTTCTCTGCAGCGGCAGAGGCTGAGGGAGTTCTGGCAGAGATTTATAAGATTATAAGAGGCATAGATAAGCAGACAATAAATATACCTTTTTCCCAAAGTTTGAAATGTCTAATACCAGAGGGTGAAAGAAGGTAACTTCAAAGATGTGAGAAGCAAGATTTTTTAAACACAGAGAGAGCTGGGTGCCTGGAATAAGCTGCCTGGGGTGGTGACAGAGGCAGATACGTTCGGACTTTTAAGGGATGCTTTGATAGACACGTGAATGGAAGGAAATGGACATTGTGCTGGCAGAGGGGATTAGTTGAATTGACCATCTGATTACTAATTAAATTGATTCAGAACTCTGTGGGCTGAAGAACTGGTTCCCGTGTTGTGCTGTTCTATGCTTTGTGATTTCCCCATCCCCCTCCCTCCCACCATGAGCGCCACGCACAGGAGGGGTCAGGCTCAGGGCCTCAGCCCTCCACAATCATAATTGCCTCAGATGACCAGAAAACTCTTAAAAACACCAGGGTCACTCTTTACACAACGGGGAGTTGAAGAGGCCGTCACACAGGGGTTCATCCCGAGGCAGTGGGACCACAGAGCGTGGATCTTCCCCGCAGAGTCTCAGTGCATCCCTCAACACACACTCTGGCACCACTTCCCGACTCCAGAATGCCAGTAAAACTGAACGTATGGAAAGACGCACGCTGTACTTCCTGTCTCCATTTTGGCGAGTAAGGCACATCTTACGAAAGAAAAGGCTAATTGGCCTCAGAGCACACACAACCCACCGTAATTGAGCGCCTCAGGTGCCGTCCACTTGATTGGAATCTGCTTCATCCCCCCAGTGGAAGAGTAGACGCCATCCTCCTCCTCACGGGACATGCCGAAGTCACTGATCTTCAACACGTTCTTCTCAGAAACCAAGCAGTTCCGAGCAGCCAGATCTCTGCAATGAAACAGATATCAGCTGAAGTGTGTGCCCAGCAAAATCACACAAGCAGACACATTGGGTGCTGATCTGAGTGAGTGGGAGGGGTTGCACAGATTGGGGGGGGGGGAGAAGATGTCTTCCCTCTAGTGGGTGGGTGATCACTGGCTCTGAGTCTGTACTTGCTGGAGTTTAGAAGAATGGGGGGGATCTCATTGAAACCTATCGAATACTGAAAGGCCTAGATAGAGTGGATGTGGAGAGGATGCTTCCTGTAGTGTGAGAGTCCAGGACCAGAGGGCACAGCCTCAGAATAGAAGGGCATCCCTTTAGAACAGAGACAAGGAGGAATTTCTTTAGCCAGAGGGTGGTGAATCTGTGGAATTAATTGCCACGGAAGTTAGTGGAGGCCAAGTCATTGGGTATATTTAAAACAGAGATTGATAGGTTATTGATTAGTCAGGGTGTCAAAGGGTACAGGGAGAAGGCAGGAGGAGGAGGTTGGGAGGCATAATAAATTTGCCACAATGGAATGACAGAACAGCCCTGATGGGCCAAATGGTCTATTTCTGCTCCTATGTTTTATGGTTTGGTGGTCTTGTAGTTCCTGCTCTCCCCCCTGGGTCTCACCACCTTCACTTGTCAAAATCAAAGTCAAGTGCACAGGTGCAATGCAAATCCTACTTGCAGCACCATCACAGGCACACACCACCAGAAACACACCATCACAGGCACACACCACCAGAAACACACCATCACAGGCACACACCACCAGAAACACACCATCACAGGCACACACCACCAGAAACACACCATCACAGGCACACACCACCAGAAACACACCATCACAGGCACACACCACCAGAAACACACCATCACAGGCACACTCCACCAGAAACACACCATCACAGGCACACACCACCAGAAACACACCATCACAGGCAGACACCACCAGATACACACCATCACAGGCAGACACCACCAGAAACACACCATCACAGGCACACACCACCAGAAACACACCATCACAGGCACACACCACCAGATACACACCATCACAGGCAGACACCACCAGAAACACACCATCACAGGCAGACACCACCAGAAACACACCATCACAGGCACACACCACCAGAAACACACCATCACAGGCACACACCACCAGATACACACCATCACAGGCAGACACCACCAGATACACACCATCACAGACAGACACCACCAGACACACACCATCACAGGCAGACACTACCAGATACACACCAGACACACACCATCACAGGCAGACACCACCAGATACACACCAGACATACACCATCACAGGCACACACCACCAGATACACACCAGACACACACCATCACAGGCAGACATCACCAGATACACACCAGACACACACCATCACAGGCAGACACCACCAGATACACACCAGACATACACCATCACAGGCACACACCACCAGATACACACCAGACACACACCATCACAGGCAGACATCACCAGATACACACCAGACACACACCATCACAGGCACACACCACCAGAAACACACCATCACAGACAGACACCACCAGATACACACCAGACGCACACCATCACAGGCACACACTGTCAGATACACACCAGACATACACCATCACAGGCACACACCACCAGAAACACACCATCACAGACAGACACCACCAGATACACACCATCACAGGCACACACCACCAGAAACACACCATCACAGACAGACACCACCAGATACACACCAGACACACACCATCACAGGCACACACTGTCAGATACACACCAGACATACACCATCACAGGCACACACCACCAGACACACACCATCACAGGCAGACACTACCAGATACACACCATCACAGGCACACACCACCAGACACACACCATCACAGACAGACACCACCAGATACACACCAGACGCACACCATCATAGGCACACACTGTCAGATACACACCAGACATACACCATCACAGGCACACACCACCAGACACACACCATCACAGGCAGACACTACCAGATACACACCATCACAGGCACACACCACCAGACACACACCATCACAGGCACACAGCACCAGATACACACCAGACACACACCATCACAGGCACACAGCACCAGATACACACCAGATACACACCATCACAGGCACACAGCACCAGATACACACCAGACACACACCATCACAGGTACACACCACCAGACACACACCATCACAGGCACACAGCACCAGATACACACCAGACGCACACCATCACAGGAACACACTGTCAGATACACACCAGACATACACCATCACAGGCACACACCACCAGACACACACCATCACAGGCAGACAGCACCAGATACACACCAGACGCACACCATCTCAGGAACACACTGTCAGATACACACCAGACATACACCATCACAGGCACACACCACCAGACACACACCATCACAGGCAGACACTACCAGATACACACCATCACAGGCACACACCACCAGAAACACACCATCACAGGCAGACACCACCAGATACACACCAGACACACACCATCACAGGCACACACTGTCAGATACACACCAGACATACACCATCACAGGCACACACCACCAGACACACACCATCACAGGCAGACACTACCAGATACACACCATCACAGGCACACACCACCAGACACACACCATCACAGGCACACACCACCAGATACACACCACCAGACACACACCATCACAGGCACACAGCACCAGATACACACCAGACACACACCATCACAGGCACACACCACCAGATACACACCACCAGACACACACCATCACAGGCACACACTGCCAGATACATACCACCAGACACACACCATCACAGGCACACACCACCAGACACACACCATCACAGGCACACACCACCAGATACACACCATCACAGGCACACACCACCAGATACACACCACCAGACACACACCATCACAGGCACACACCACCAGATACACACCATCACAGGCACACACTGCCAGATACATACCACCAGACACACACCATCACAGGCACACACCACCAGATACACACCACCAGACACACACCATCACAGGCACACACCACCAGATACACACCATCACAGGCACACACCACCAGATACACACCAGACACACACCATCACAGGCACACACCACCAGATACACACCACCAGACACACACCATCACAGGCACACACCACCAGATACACACCACCAGACACACACCATCACAGGCACACACCACCAGATACACACCACCAGACACACACCATCACAGGCACACACCACCAGATACACACCACCAGACACACACCATCACAGGCACACACCACCAGATACACACCACCAGATACACACCATCACAGGCACACACTGCCAGACAAGCAGCATTCATCAAAAAGAAATTTAAATTGTACAGAATTTTACAAGGAAAAGCACATTTAGAACAGGAAAATGTATGTTTTAGCGTAAAGCGATCAGAGTGATCATGGTTTTGCTAACTGTATTGGTTCGAGAATCAAAGGGTCAGGAGAAGTTGATGTTGGTGGTGTGGGGCTTCAGGATTCTCTACCTCCTGCCAATGGGAGCTGTGAGAAGATGGAATAAACTGTATGGCGGGGATGGAATGGGCTGGATTATGAGGATCTGTGAGGGTGGATGTTGCCTTAAACATAGTTCGCTGTAGCACAATACAGGTCTTTTGGCTAACAATGTTGTGCTGACGTAAGATCAATGTAACCCTTTCCTCCCACAGTACCTTCCATATTTCTGTCATCCATGTGTCTATTTAAGACTTTCTTAAATGACCATAAGACCTAGGAGCATAATTAGGCCATTCAGCCCATCAAGTTTGTTCTGCCATTCCATCATGGATGATTTATTATCCCTCTCACCTCCATTCTCCTGCCTTCTCCCTGTAACCTTTCACACCCTGATTAATCAACTCCACAAACTTTGGTATCATCTGCCAATTTACTAACCCATCCATCCAGGTCATTTATACACATTACAAATAGCAGAGGTCCCAGCACAGATCCCTGTGCAGCCCCACTGATTACAGACCTCCAGCTTAAACAAGTCCCCTCAACAACTACTCTCTGTCTTTTATGTGCAAGCCAGTTCTGAATCCAATCAGCCATTTCGCTACAGATCCCCTTCACCTTAACTTTCTGGATTAGCTCCCATGAGAAGCTTTGTCAAACGTCTTCCTAAAACCCGCATAGACGACATCCACTGCCATGCCCTCATCAATTTCTCTCGTCACTTTGTCAAAAAACTCAGGAGAGTTGGTAAAGCAAGATCTGCCATGGCTCTCCCTAATTATGCCATGGGCTTCTAAATGCTCATGTATCCTATCCCTAAGAATTTTCTCCAGTAATTTCCCTACAAAGGATGTGAGACTCACATGTCTACAGTTCCCAGGATTTTCCTTTCTTAAACAGAAGTACAACATGAACTACTCGCCAGTCCTCCAAGACCTCGTCTGTGGCTACAGAGGATGTAAAGATATTGGTTAAGAGCCCAACAATCTCATATCTTGCCTCCTTCAGTAACCTGGGATAAATCCCATCAAACCCTGGGGATTTATCCACCTTAATACTCCTAAGGAAGCTCAGCTTCCTCCTTGACCTCTAAATGCCCTAATGTATTTACACACTCAGCACTGATTTCCTGGTCCTCCATATTCTTTTCCTTGGTAAATATTGAAGCAAAGTACTCATTAAGTACCTCACCCACTTTCTCTGCTTCCAGGCAAACATTACCCTCTTTATCACGGAATGGTCCCACACACTCTCCTCAGTTACCCCTTTACTCTTGATGTATGTAAAGCAGCAGTCCCCAACCACCGGGCCGCAAAGCATGTGCTACCGGGCCATGAGGAAATGACATGAGTCAGCTGCACCTTTCCTCCTTCCTTGTCATGCACTGTTGAACTTGAAATAACCTACCAAATCATACCAAATAACACATAAAACCTAAAATAACACTAACATATAGAGAAAGCAGGAATGATATAAATACACAGCCTATATAAAGTAGAAATAATGTATGTACAGGGTAGTTTCACTTAACAGAATCAGGAAGATTAAGGCAAAACTGATTTGTAGAGAAAAAAATCGGCACGTACACGCATGCGCACATCACGCATGCGCACACATGTACCCGCGCAAGGCAACATGGTCATGGTAGTCTTTCTCGGGGTCAACATGACTGTCCCGTATTTGACTGCTACTTTTGTCCCTTATTTGGGAGTGAGAAAGTTGGCAACCCTACTTGAACACCCTCCATCCCCCAGTCGGCCAGTCCACAAGAATACTGTCAATATTAAACTGGTCCGCGGTTGGGGACCCCTGATGTAAAGAATGCCTTGGGATTCACCTTAATCCCTACTTGCCAAGGACTTAGCATGGACCTTCCAGGTTTTCCTAATTCCCTTCTTTAGTTTTTTTTTGGCTTCTTTATACTCCTCATGTCTTTCCTTTGATTCCGACTTCTGACGCTTTACAGACCTTTCCCTTTTCTTCTGGACTAAATTCATCACCTGGACATCCAAGGTTGCCTCATTTTTCCAACCCTGTTCTTCTTTCTAAAAGGACCGTGCCTTTCCTGTGCTCTGTGCAATTGATCTTTAAGCACCCACTGAATGGTCAGTCACTGGTCAGGCTCATTACCCAACACCATGTCCAGTACAGCCCCTCCTCTCACTGGACTGTCCATGTATTGATTTAAGCAACCATCCTGGATACACTTAACACATTCAGTCCCATCTAAACCCCCTGTACTAAGGAGGTCCCAGTTTATATCAGGGAGGTTGAAATCTCCCATGACATCAACCCTACTATCTTTTCACATTTCCTGAATCTGATTACGTATCCGCTCCTCGATGTGCCGGTGGCTATTGGGGGGGGAGGGGTCTGTACTACAATCCCGTCAGTGTGATTGCACCTTTCCCATTCCTGAGTTCCACCCAAACAGTCTCAGTGTCTGATGTCCTCCATTATGTCTCCCCTGAGTGTAGCTGTGATATTGTCCCTGATCAGTGGTGCAACTTCCCACCCTCTTTTACTTCTTCCTCTATCTTTTCTAAAACCCTGAAAACCTGGCACATTAATCACCTATTCCTGCCCCTCTCTCAACCAGGTTTCAGTAACAGCTACATCATAGTTCCATATACTGATCCATGCTCTAAGTTCATCACCTTTACCCATAATACTCCTAGCATTAAACTAACCACACTTCAAACGATCTGTCCCATCATACCTATTATTTCACTTCGGCCTTTCAATATTTCTCCTGACCCCTCTCCCGTTACTGAGCCTGTAAAACTCTCCTGAGTAGATTCAACAAACTTCCCGGCCAGGATATTGGTTCCCCTCCAGTTCAGGTACAACCCATCCCTCTTCCACAGGTCATCCTGGGGGAATGTGTCCAATGATCAAAGCCTGTCCCCTGCACCATCTCCGCAGCCACTCATTTATCTGTGCTATCACCCCATTCCTACCTGCACTGGTCTATGGGACTGGGAGTATACTGGAGATTATAACCTTGGAAGGTCCTTCTCTTCAGCCTCTTTCCTAACTCTATATACTCACTGTGTAAGACCACTTCTCCTTTTCTTTCTATGTCATTGGTGCCAATATTCACCATGACCTCTGGCTGTTCAAATGGTTCTGTTTATTATCAGAGAGTGTCTACATTATACAAACTGAAACATTCATCTTCACAGACAATACTTGTTTGAGAATATTCTGCAGCTGCTCCGATACATCATGGGCCCTAGCACCCAGGACCCTCTCTTTTGCTTTTATGTTGGCTTTGATTTCCCTTGTCAGCCACAGTTGCCTCATCCTCCCTTTAGAATACTGCTTCATCTTTGGGATGCACCTTTCCTAATTTCTCCAAGAAATTCCAGCCATTGCTGCTCTGCTGTCATCCCTGCTAGTGTCCCCTTCCAATCAATTTTGGCCAGTTCTCTTTCATGCCTCTGTAATTCCACTTACTGCACTATAACACTGATACATTTGACTTTTCTTCTCTCTCTCAAACTACAGGGTGAATTCTGTTATATTATGATCACTATCTCCTCAGAGTTCCTTTACCTTAAGCTTCCTAATCAAATCTGGGCAATTACATAACACCCAATCCAGCATTGCCGTTTCCCCTAGTGGCCTCAACCACAAGTTGCTCTAAAAAGCCATCTTGTAGACATTCTACAAATTAGCTCTCTTGGGATCCAGCACCGATCTGATTTTCCTGATCTACTTGCATATTGAAACCTCCCATGTCCTTATTACCTACCTTTTCTATCTTCCATTGTAATTTGTAGTGCACATCCTGGCTACTGTTCGGAGACCTATATATAACTCCGATCAGTTTGCAGTTTTTTAACTCTACCTACAAAGATTCTACATCTTCTGATCTTATGTCACCTCTTTCTAAGGATTTGACTTCATTTCTTTACCAACAGAGCCAGCCTACTCCATTTCCCTACCTTGGACATTAAGCTCCAACTATGAACTTGCAGCCACAACTCTGTGACGCCCATAATATCAAATCAGCCAATCTCTAACTGCACCACAAGATCATCTACCTTATTCCATACAGTACGTGCATTCAAATATACATTTCCAGTCCTTTCTTCATCACACTTTTTGGCCCCCTTTTACACTAACTCACTGACTGCAATTTTGCCTTGTCATCTGCCTGTCCTTCCTCACTGTCTCACTACACAATGCATCTGCTTTTGTAGTACACCAGCTTCCACCTCCCCCCCACCCCACCAAATTAGTTTAAACCCTCCCCAACCGTTCTAGCAAGCTGCCAGCAAGGATCCCCTCGGATTCCAGTTTCACCCATCCCTTTTGTACAAGCGGTACCTTCCCCAGAAGAGATCCCAATGATCCACAAATCTGAAACCCATCCCCTGCACCAGTTCCTCAGCCTCACAGTCAACTGTCATATCATCCCATTTTATCAATCCAGAGATACTACCTGGAAGACCTGTTTTTTCAGATTTCTACCTAGCTTCCTAAATTCATTCTTCAGGACTTCCTTTTCCTACCCATGTCGCTGGTACCATGTCTTCCAGCTGCTCACCCTCCCCGAGAAAGCTGTGGGCCTGATCCGAGACATCCCGGACCCTGGTACCAGGGTGGCAATTTGGGTATCTCTTTCATGTCCACAAAATCTCATGTCTACTCCTCTCATTGTGGAATCCCCTCCTCTTCTCCCTTCCCTTCTGAGTCACAGGGACAGAGATCAGGTTACTGCAGCTTCCCCCCGCCATCCCCAGCAGTATCCAAAGTGCTGTACTTATTATTGAGGGGAAAGGCCACAGGGGTACTCTGCTCTGGCTGCCTATTCCCCTTCCCCCTCCTGACAGGCACCCAAGTACCTGCATCCTGAAACTCTACTTCCCTGTGGCTCCTATCCATCAGCTCAGTGTCCCGTACGAGTTGAAGGCCATCGAGCAGTAGCTCCAGTTCCATAACGAGGTCCCTAAGGAGCTGCAGTTCGGAACTCTATTTGCAGATGTAGTTACCAGGGAGACTGGGGGTCTCCTAGAGTTCCCACATCTCACTCAATTACACAGCACCAACTCTGCATCTATTCTCAGCACACTGGCAACGTACTTACTGGAACCTTACTGGACCTGTAATTGCCCCTAACATATTTGCCTCTACCACTATCCCTGGCATGATGCCCCCCTGATATCCCTCCTCTTCTTTCCCCCAATCATTTTAAATTATGCCCCCTTGTATTAGCCATTTCAGCTCCAGAGAAAATGTCCCTGCCTGTCAACTCTATCAATGCCTCTTATCATTTTTGTACACCTCTAAAAGTCACCTCTCAACCTCCTTCACTCCAGAGAGAAAAGCCCCAACTCACTCAACCTACCCTCCTGCAGATGGAGGGGAGGGACATTACTGAAATGGCTGTAACTGTCTATCCAGGGACCATGGAGAAGTGTGACACCACCAGGGTGGGTGGGGTAACACTGTGACCCCAGCACGTTGCTGGGTGTCCTGGAGATGAACACCACTGACCTGTGGATGCAATGCTTGCTCTCCAGGTAGGCCATCCCTGCAGCTGCATTCTCCGCCATCTTGATCAGGTCTTTGGTAGTCAAGCGACTGGCTTCGTTCCGTAAAAACGTCAAGAAATCTCCTCCTGAATCGAGAGAGTTACAAGTGAAACCTCAACGACTTAAACTTCCTCACCTTGGCAACTTCCAGCTCTGCTGACCTCCCTGCAAACTGATTTCCACCCCCACAGATGCTGCCTGACCAGCTGAGAATCTCTCTGCGTTGCAGGCAGTCACCATGCCACGCTGCGTGTTTGTGAAGGGAGTTGTATAGCGGGAAAACAGGCCCCTCAGCCAAACTCCTCCACGCTGGCCTGAGGATGGTGAGTGCAGTGAGTGGAAGGAATAGCAAGGAATTGATACCAATGCTGAGGGGAGATTTCACAACCAGTAGCATGGCGGCTAACGTAATGCTTTATAAAGCCAGCGATATGGGATCAACTCCGGCCACCGTCTGTACAAAGTCTGAACGTTCTTCTTGTGACTGCATGGGTCTCCTCCCACGTTCCAAAGACGTACAGGTTCGGGTTAGTGAGCTGTAGCCACGCTTTATTGGCAACACTTATGTGATCCTCAGACTGTGCTGGTCGTTGATGGCATGAAGTTTTGATGTCCTCCCCCCTCCCCATGACAAATAATTAACCTAATCTTTAAATCTGTTTGGTTCCAGCAATATTTTTCACTTCTCAGGATTGGTTATCGGTGGGAAGGCCACCGTTTACTGACCATCTGGACTGTGGCTGAGAGCCTGGTGCTGAACCTGCTCCTGCCCTTCTGAAGTCACTCTGCCGAGGAGGAAGTTTCAGGAATTGGACCCAGCCATGAAGGGTGGGTGATATAGTCCAGCTCAAGGTGCTGTGCAACGTGTAGACACACGGTACTTATAACAGTTCACACGATGTTATTACAGCATCAGTGACCCCGGTTCAATTCCCACTGTTGTCAGTAAGGAGTTTATACATTTTCCCTGTGACCGTGTGGGTTTCCTCTGGGTGCCCTGGTTTCCTCCCACAGTCCAAAGACTTATGGGTTAATTGGTCATGCTGGTATAATTGGGAGGTGTGGGCCTGTTGGGACAGAAAGGCCTGTAGAACTACATCTTTAAAATAAAATAAATAACATTTTAAAAATCGCAAGAGACTGAATCTGGAACAACAAACAACGTACAGGACAAACTCAGGGAATTGAGCAGCTTCTGTGGAGGAAAGTGTTTAAAAAAAACACCTGTGAGGTGTTCCAGACGTAGGCGGGAAGGATCTGAACTGGGGAAGTGGTCTAGATAAAAGATCTCGACCCGAAGCACTGACTGGCCATTTCCCTCCAGAGGTTCTGCCTGACCTGCAGTGTTGTCTGTGAGTTGCTCAGGACTTGCAGGCAGTGGAGTTCTGTGAGGCACCAGCGGCACATAGATCTCTGGGGCCAAGGAACAGGTATGAGTTGTTCTCTTGCCTTTCCCACCTTCCCAAGCTTCCAGCTGAATGAACAAGACACAGGGTTAAGAATTGGGCCGTTTTACCCATTGAGTCTGCTACACCATTCCATCACAGCTGATTTATTATCCCTCTCAACCCCCACTCTCCTACCTTCTCCTGGTAACCTTTGATGCACTGATTAATCAACTATGTCATCACCAGAAGATGATGATGCAGGGGATCCACGGGGAATTGGCTGTCTGCTTTCGGAGTTCTTTATTATTCGGCGTCACGGTGTGGACGTGACGGTGTCACGGTGGGAGTAGTCTCCCTGTCCAATTGAGGGTAGTATCAGTTTCATCGCAAGACGTGAGAGTGACAAAGGCCACGTGTGGTGCCAACTGCTGGACGGATCATCGACTCATAGTGTCCAAGTTTAAACTTCGCATCCTGCCTGTGAGAAGACCCCAAGGCCAGAAGACTGCAAAGAGGCTCAATGTCTCCAAGCTGAAGAGCAGCGTAGTTGCAGAAGAATTTCGTGAAGACCTAGATAGCAGGCTGCTTGACACACCCCAGGATGACCACACCAGCATTGAGGAGCAGTGGACGGCTTTCAGAGATGCAGTCTACTGTACCGCTCTCGAACACCTCGGACCAGCAATCCGTAGACATCAAGACTGGTTTGATGAGAACGACGAGGAGATACGGACACTGTCGTCAGAGAAACACCAACTATTCAGAGCGCACCAGAACGATCCCACTTCACAAGCAGAGATAGATGCCTTCGCCAGTGCAAGACGGAAAGTGCAGAAGAAACTCCGTGAGATGCAGGATGTCTGGTTCAGCAATAAGGCCGATGAGATCCAGGGCTACGCAAACAGTCACGACACCAAGCGTTTCTACGACGCTTTGAAGGCTATGTATGGACCTCAGTCCTCTGGCTCCTCCCCCCTCCTCAGTGCAGATGGGACTCGGCTGCTGACAGAGAAAAAGCAGATTTTGGAGAGATAGGCTGAACACTTCAACCAGGTCCTCAACCACCCTGCCGATATCAATGATCAGGCCATTGCTCGCCTACCTCAGGCGGAGATCAACCTGGACCTTGACAACCTCCCCACAGAAGAAGAAGTCAGAAAAGCCATCAGGCAACTTTCTTGTAGCAAAGCACCAGGATCAGATGCAATCCCTGCTGAAGTCTACAAAGCAGGAGGCCCATTCATGATGCAGAAGCTGACCGAGCTCTTCCAGTCTATGTGGAACGAAGGAAAGGTCCCACAACAGTTGAAAGATGCCAGTATAGTCCACATCTACAAGAGGAAAGGCAACCGCCACTGTTGTGACAATCACTGAGGTATCTCCCTCCTGTCCATAGCTGGGAAGATCTTGGCTCGCGTCCTGCTTAATCGCCTTCTCTAACACCTTGAGCAAGGTCTCCTCCCAGAAATCCAGTGTGGCTTCTGTGCAGAGCGTGGAACTGTCGACATGATATTTGCTGCACGCCAACTCCAGGAAAAATGTCAGGAGCAGCACAGCGACCTCTTTATGACCTTCGTCGATCTGACCGAGGCATTTGATACGGTCAGCAGAGATGGCTTATGGAAGATAATGGAGAAGTTTGGCTACCCTAGCAGGTTCATCACGATTTTTCGGCAGTTCCACGATGGCATGATGGTGAAAGTTTTGGATGATGGTGACGAGTCAGAAGCCTTCCCAGTTACGAACGGTGTGAAGCAAGGATGCATTCTCACCCCTACACTCTTTAGCATGGTCTTCTCTGCTATGCTGAATGATGCCTTCCACGATTGTCAGGATGGTATACACGTCAGATACAGGACTGGCGGTGGGCTATTCACCCTCCGGCGTCTACAGGCTGTTACAAAGGTAAAGGAGACCGTCGTCAGAGACCTCTTATTCGCTGATGATTGCGCCCTCAACGCCAGCACAGAGCAGAAGATGCAGCGAGGAATGGACTGCTTCTCACGAGCCTGTGACAACTTCGGACTTACAATCAGCACCAAAAAGATCGAAGTTATGTACCAGCCCGCACCTGGAAAGCCCCACCAGGAACCACACATCACAGTAAAGGGGCAGAAGCTACTGGCAGTCGACAGCTTTACTTATCTGGGCAGTACTCTATCACGAGCGGTGAACATAGATGCAGAGATCAGCAACAGAATTGCCAAAGCCAGTGCCGCCATTGGGAGACTCCGTGAGAATGTATGGGAGCAGAGAGGACTCAGCCTTACCACCAAGCTGAAGGTCTACCGAGCAGTGGTTCTCACCACCCTCCTCTATGCCAGCAAGAACTGGACTGTCTACAGCAGACACGCTAAACAGCTCAACCACTTCCACTTGAGCTGCCTCTGCAGACTTCACCACGTACAATGGCAGGACCAAGTCCCAGACATGGAGGTCCTGGAGCGGGCTAGCACCCACAGCGTCTACACCCTCCTACAGAAAGCCCAAGCCAGATGGGCTGGCCATGTCGTCAGGATGTCTGACAGTCGACTACCAAAACAGCCGCTGTATGGAGAGCTGAGCCAGGGCAAGCACTCAGTTGGGGGACAGAAGAAACGTTTCAAAGACTGCCTCAAAGACCTCAACATCAATCTCAGTAGCTGGGAATCGCTTGCTCTGGACCGCCCAACCTGGTGGAGCAGGACCACTATAGGAGCGTATGCAGCAGAACTCAGACGCACCGCAGAGGCTCAGAGGAAACGCACAAGGCTCGAGCTACCTCCACTTCCACTGCAGCACCTACCCTCATGTGTCCCACATGTGGGCGAACTTTCAGGGCCCAGATTGGCCTCACCAGTCACCTCCGGACCCACAGTCACAAACCCTCCACCTGACAGAAGTCGTGGTCGTCTCTGACACCGAAGGACGAACAACACAAATCAAAAACTATCAACCTCCGCTTTGAATGCACCCAATGACTTGGCCCCCACAGCCGTCTGTGGCAATGATTCACCACCCTCTAGCTAAAGAAATGTTTCCTCCTCTGTTCTAAATGGATTGCACTCAATTCTGAGGCTGTGTCCTCTGGTCCTAGACTCCCCCACCCTAGGAAACATCCTCCCCACATCAACTCTATCTGTGTCCTCTGGTCCTAGACTCCCCCACCATAGGAAACATCCTCCCCATATCCTCTCTATCTGTGCCCTCTGGTCCTAGATGCCCCCACCCTAGGAAACATTCTCCTCATATCCACTCTATCTAGGCCCTTTAATACTTGATAGTGCTTTTGATAGGTTTCAATGAGATCTGCACATCGCACCCCCTCCCCCACCCCCCGATTCTTCTGAACCTTAGCAAGCACAGGTGCAGAGCCGTCAAATGCCCCACACATGTTCACCCTCTCATTCCCAGGATCATTCACGTAAATCTCCTCTGGACCCTCTCCAACGCCAGCACATCCTTTCTTAGATGTGTTGTCCAAAACTGATGCAGCAGAGGCGGAAGAAAATACTCCAAGTGTTGTCCAACTCAACCTTGCTGATCGTGACCCTCTCCAACGCCAGCAATGAAGCACCCATTGCTGAGACTAAGTCACAAAGGGCTGGGCAGTGAACCAAAACGATGGAGGAACTCAGCAGGCCAGGCAGCTCTTTGGAGGGGAATAAACAGTTGACGTTTCAGGCCGAGACAGGACCTTTCATCAGGACTGGAAGGGAAGGGAAAAGAAGCCAGAATAATAGGTGGGGGGGAGGGGAAGGAGGGCAAGCCGGCAGGTGATAGGTGGGACCAGATGTGTAGGGGTGGGGAGGAGGATGAAGTACCAAGCTGGGAGGTGATGGGTGGAAGAGGTAAAGGGCTGAAGAAGGATGAATCTGATTGGAGGGAGAGGTAGATGATAGCAAAGTGTGGTGAGGAGAAGAGGTATGAGGGGGAGCCAGAATGGGGAATGGAAAAACAGGAGAGGGGGAAGAAATTAGTGGAAATTAGAGAAATCAATGTTTATGTTATCAGGTTTTAGGCTACCCAGACAAAATATTAGGTGTCTCTCCTCATATTGGCAGTAGAGGAGACCATGGACTGACATGGCAGAGTGGGGATGGGAAATGGAATTAAAATGGGAGATCCCATCTATGGGGCAAATGGAGTGAAGGTGGTCAATGAAGAGAGCAGGACGTCAGGAGCCCCTCAAACCAGTAACCCGAGCTTACCTTGCACAAGTTCCATAATGATGTAGATGGGCTGTTTCTGTGTGCAGACGCCAATCAGCCTGACGATGTTTGGATGGTCATACTGCTTTAGGATTCTGCAAGACAAACCCCACCCCGCCCCCAGAGAGCATTATTCCAGCTGCCTTTCCTTCCTTCATGATGCAAAATACATTTATTGCAAGTTTACACTACAGCAAACACAGGGAAAATAACTGTGAATAACACAACTAGGGGTGTCCTGGTAGCATTACAGTACCAACAATCACCGACCCGGGTGTGATTCCCATTGCTGTCTATAAGGAGTTTGCACGTTTCACCCTGTGACCTCGTGAGTTTCCTCCAAGTGCTCTGGTTTCCTCCCACATTACAAAGAAGTACCAGTTCCTAGGTAAACTGTTCTCTTGCTAGTAACTGGGCAGCCGGACATCAGTGGGTGGTCACACCCACCAGACTCCAGGGCCTGATCACTTCCATCCTCCCCGGCGAGGTTTGGCTTGGACCCGGCACCAAATGCTAACCTGGCCTCCATCAGGAACTTGTTCTTCTGCTCTGCCGGCAGGTTCTCCCGGCACATTTTCACCGCCACCAACGTATTGTCGTTTCTCATCCTGCCACTGAACACCTCACCAAAGTTGCCCTGCGGATGGAAGGTGCCTCAGGTGAGGAGAGACCCACAGCTCTCCGCATTTCCCAACCCCCCCAAATCCCCCTCCGACTCCTGCCTCTCCTACAGAGCCACATCACTCCTGGTGTTCCAGCACGACACCCCCATATCCTTACCCGACTCGGTCATCAACACAGTGGCCAAAGCAAGTCACACAGAGAGCTGCAGAGTCCAGAGGAAGCGGCAGTGGGTCCAAGGGTGCAGAGAGGTGGGGGGGGGCACAGAAAGAGAGGGAAGGGGGAACGGGAGAGAGGGAAGGGGGAACGGGAGAGAGGGAAGGATGGTGGGGACAGGAGAGAGGGAAGGGGGAACGGGAGAGAGGGAAGGATGGCGGGGACGGGATTGTGATGGGAGAGAGGGGCTTGTGACGGGAGACGGGGGGTGACTGGAGAGAGGGTGTTGTGATGGGAGACAGGGTGACTGGAGAGAGGGGGTTGTGACAGGATAGAAGGGGTTGTGACAGAATAGAAGGGGTGACAGGAGAGAGAGGGTTGTGAAGGGAGAGAGGGGGTTGTGAAGGGAGAGAGGGGGTTGTGATGGGAGAGAGGGGGTTGTGACAGAATAGAGGGGGTGTCGGGAGAAAGGGGGTTGTGACGGGAGAGAGGGGGTGTTGGGAGAGAGAGACTGATATGAAGGGCCTTGGGCTGAAAAGTTGACTGCACTCTTTTCCATAGATGCTGCCTGACCTGCTGAGCTCCCCTGGTATTTTGTGTGTGTTGCTCAGATTTCCAGAACTGCAGATTTTCTCATTTGAGAAAAAGAGATCCAAACTTTAGAGAGAGCAGCGATGAATCAGACAAAGACCAGAGTTTAGAGTGAGCAGGGGTGAATCAGACTGAGACCAGGAGTTTAGAGTGAGCAGGGGTGAATCAGATAAAGACCAGAGTTTAGAGTGAGCAGGGGTGAGTCAGACAGGGATTCGGAGTTTAGACTGAGCAGGGGTGAGTCAGACAGGGATTCGGAGTTTAGAGTGAGCAGGGGTGAGTCAGACAGGGGTTCGGAGTTTAGAGTGAGCAGGGGTGAGTCAGACAGGGGTTCGGAGTTTAGAGTGAGCAGGGGTGAGTCAGACAGGGATTCGGAGTTTAGAGTGAGCAGGGGTGAGTCAGACAGGGATTCGGAGTTTAGAGAGGGTACTTCAGTTTCCCTTGCTTTTATATTCTCATGTTGAGGACTGCGTGCGAGTGAGTATGTTCACTGGGTTGCTGTGCAGTCGCCATCATCAACTCCACTCACACTCTTGTTCTCAGGTCAACCTGGACATCGAGCTCCACAGCACGTTGACCACTACTCCCGGTCTGAACAGCTGACCCTCTCTGGTTTAGAGCAGAAATGGATTTCACGCTATTTGCTGGGTGAGAGAGGATTCCGTGCAAACAAATCTGCCCTCAGGCAGCTCCCTGCACTTACCCGGCCAATCTGATCTCCAATCAGCACATCCTCGTGATCCAGAACCCACTTGTCCTGGAAGATAACACAGTAACAAGTCTGCCAGCTATTCAACTGCAGAGATCATCACACAGAGTATATAGGAAAGGGCACACGAGATGGGGGAGTGGGAGGTGGGGAGGGGAAGGTGGAGGTGGGGAAGGTGGGGAGGGGAAGGTGTGGAAGGTGGGCAGAGGGACAGGGGAGAGGGACCGGGGGAGGGGCTGCACGAGGAGGGAATGGTGTGGGGAATTGGGGGAGAGAGGGTGTGGCGGCACAGGGGCCAGAGGGGCATGGGGACATGGGGGAGTGGAAGACAGAGGGCCAGGTGAGGGAAGACAGGGTGAGTTGAGAAATTGAGAGATAGAGAGTGTGAGAGAGAGATGAGAGAGTAGGAGGAAGAGAGATAGAGGGTGAGGAGAGAGAGATATAGAGGATGAGGTGAGGAGAGAGAGAGTTACAGAGGGCAGGAGAGAGATACAGAGTACTGGAACGTGTATAAAATGCACAGGAGAACCAGCGAGACAGGTACACGGTACTCCAAGACAAAATATATACTCTGTGTGAAAAACTCATTGAGAGAAGGGGTGAAAAAAGAAAGAGGAAGAGAACAGTAAAAGTGAAGTGAAAGTGAGAGAGAGTGTGGAAGCATGGGAGAAGAGACGAATAGGTGAGAAACGCCGTGGGGCACCTTCACAACAGGCCTGATCAATGTCGCCCCCGTTTTCTTGGTGACGGGCTGTCCAGTCTTCAGGAGGTTGTCAATGAGCAGAGGGATGGTGGGAAAACTGTCACCATCAAATCGATACTGTGACTGTTGAGATACAAAAGGGCAAATCAGGCATCCACAGCTCTGCCTCTAACTCAAACGACACCAAACTAAAATTGCCAACCAACGTGTCTTAACGTATTGAGAATGATCTTCTCCTGAAGAAAAATACCAATAAATGCAGGAACTTCTATTCCTGCATGAGATAGTCTATATTGTTCAATGTGTTTGGTATTTTGTACCTGTGCATTGTAACCAGGTACTTTCTACATGATATATGGCACCCTACGAGCTGTGTATGTTCAACTGCCCTGTGGTACTCTCATAAACACAAGAGATTCTGCAGACACTGGAAATCCAGAGCAACACATGCTGGAGGGACTCTGCTGGTCTGGGAGCATCTGTGGAAATGACCAAATAAATGATGTTTGAGGCCCTTCTTCAGGACTGGAAAGGAAGAGGAAGCTGCCAGAATATGAATTTGGGGTGGGGGGGGGAAGGGGGTCTAATTGGAAGGGGATGGGTGAATCCAGCTGGCTGGGGGAGTGGGGATGAAGTAAGAAGCTGGGAGGTGATAGGTGGAGAAAGTAAGTGGCTGGAGAAGAAGGAATCTGATAGGAGAGAAGAGTGGACCATGGGAGAAAGGGAAGGAGGAGGGAGGTGATAGGCAGATGAAGAGAAGAGGTAATACAGGGTCCAGCATGGGGAATTGGCAAAGAGGGAAGGGGGAGGGCAAAAAATTACCAGAAGGAGAAACAGATGTTCGTGCTGTCAGGTTAGATGGAATGGTGGTACTTCTCCAACTAGAGTGTGGCCTCCTGGTGGCAGAAGATGAGGCCATGGACTGACATGTTGGAATGAGGATGGGGGTAGGAATTAAAATGGCTGGCCACTGGGAAATCCTGTTTTCTGCGGATGGAGCAAATGTGCTTGACAAAGTGTTGAGTCTCACCGATGTTAGATCACACCATTGTGCCACATTGGGAGCAATGGGTATCTCTTACCGCCTCTCCACACCTGCCTATCAAAGCCCTCCCCCGTCAACTTCCAGCCTGAAGTCCTTCCCCACCCCCATTCTTATTCCGGTTTCTGCATCCTTCCTTTCCAGCCCTGCTGAAAGGTCAGCCTGGATTGTTGACCGTTTATTCCTTTCCATAGACACTGCCTGATCTACACAGTTCCTTCAGCAGTTTGTGTGTGTTGCTGTTACACAGTCAAACACTGAAGGCATGCCAGTGTTGAAACATTCTTCCGTTAAGGAGATTTAGCACGTCATAGAGCACTCTAACGAAATTCTGCAGATAGACACTGCAGATGCTGGAAAGCCAGAAGAACACACACAAAACAGAGGAGGAAATCAGCAGGTCAGGCAACAGCTGTGGAAGGGAATAAGCAGTCAAAATTTTGGGCAGAGACCCCAAAACTTTGACTGTTTGTTTCACTCCACAGATGCTGCGTGACCTGGCTGACTTCCTCCGGCATCTTTTGTGCGTTCTACTGTTGAAAGTAACCTGACTGTTGCATCACGGCCTGGCCGAGCGATTCAAATGCACCGGAACACAAGAAGCTGCAGAGGATTGTGGACTACGCCCACATCCCTTCCGCCATCTACATCAGGCACAAGATGCTGGAGGAACTCAGCAGGTCAGGCACCATCTCTGGAGAGGAATAAATACCTGACGGGCTGAGCTCCTCCAGCATTTTGAGTTGCTCAGGATTACCAGCATCTGCAGATTGGCCCCTCACACGGCAATGGACGGGACCAACAGGCAGGACCCCACTTACGTCCGAGTGCTGAATGATGAAATGGCGGCACTGTCCCGCAGACATCACGGACAGGACATACTCCCCCTTGTTCTGGCTCTCTCGCACCAGGAAGTCTCCTTCGGTGGTCAGGAGTTGCTGAGTCTCCAGTCGGGGGATGGCGCCGTGGTACCAGGCCTGTTGGGTCAGGGGCTTCTGTACAGCTGGGACGATGGGCAGCAGCGGGGGAAGCTGGGGGAGCCAGAACACACTGCATGAAGACAGCTTTCACCCCTTCCCCTTAACACTCCCCTCCCCACGTCTTTAAAAGATGAATCTTAGCCTTATTTGTCATATGTACATTGAAACGTACAATGAAATGCGTTATTTGTGTCAACAACTAACACTGTCCAAGGACGTGCTGGGCCTGCCCGCTAGCGTTGCCATGTTTCCGGGGCCAGTACAGCATCCCCACAACTTAGTAACTCCAACCTGTACAACTTTGGAATGTGGGAGGAAACCGGAGTGCCTGGAGGAAACTCACATGGTCAGGGGGAGGACGGACCGTGGCGGGGTTTCTGCCCTGATCACAAGCGCCGTTAAAGGTTACGTCGGCTGTACTGCCGCTAGGCCACCCTTACCAACCCAGAGATGCCCCCCCCCACCACACAGACTGGTGAGCCAGGAAGAAATCTCCAGGGGAGCAGAGGATGGAGACGAGGCCCATGCAGGGGCTCAGAGTCAAGTCCCATTGTCCCCATAGGACGGTCACTCGGTGATCCAGGTGTGGGGGGGGGGGGTGTCGATGCCGACCAGGGCACTCTACAGCAGGACAGGGTGGCAAAGGCAAGCAGAATGTACTCAGACACTGGTCCTTTACTTAATTTGGTCATTTAGAGATACAGGCCTTTTGAGGCGTGCTGCCAGCGACTGCTTTAACCTTAATCACGGGAGAATCTACAGTGACCAATTAATTAACCTACTGGCCATTACATCTTTAGACTACGGGAGAAAACCGGAACACCGGGAGGATGCCAGGATTGAACTTTGAACTCCAACACCACACTAACTGCTACGCCAGCTTGCTGCCCATGTGGCATCCTGGGTCCATCCGACTATAAGCTATAGAAGCAGAATCAGGCCATTTGGTCCATTGAGTCTGCTCTGCCATTTCATCATGGCTGATCCATCTGCTGGTCTATTATCCAGTCTGTTCCTTCACATCACAGCTCAATCCCATCGCTTGTCACGCTCGACATCCCCAGGGAAACTGGTGCGAGGAACTAGGCGCCACTTACACTGAACTTGGGCTTGAAGAGTCCCGAGATGTGGTTCTTCAATGTCTCCAGGGTCATGGGCCGGACACCGTCCTTCCCCTGAGGGTGAGAGACAGACCGTGTCAGAATGTCCAGGCAAGGAGCAATAAGGGGCAAAGAGATAGGAAGGAGGAGGAGGGAAGAGGGAGAGGGTGAAAGGGATTGGAATGGGAAGGAGGCGGGGGGAGAGGGGAGAGGTGGGGGAGGGTGTGGAGATGAGTGGAGGGGAGTGGGGAGTGCGGTTGGGTGGGGGAGGACAGGGGAAAGGGATAAAGGGTTGGAGGGTGGGTGATGGGTTGGGGGGGCAAGGACATGAGTGGAGGTTGGAGTGGGGAGGAATGAGGAGGGAAGGCAAGGGCAAGGAGGGGGGATTGGGAAGGGAGGAGGGGGGAGTGATGTGCTGGTGGGTTTCCGATGGTGGAGACCACCCTAGGTGAAGACGATTCATCCACATGGAATCACACCACAGTTCTCTGATCCCCTTCTCACTTCCCCTCTGCCCCACCTCGCTGGCCCTTCCCCCACCACAGACTTCACCACTGTTGGACTGCAACTCCACTCTGTCCCTGCTGGTATCCTTCCCTTGACTCGCTCCCCCCACACCCTGCCAGTGATCATATCATTGTTTCTCCCACATCTCCCTCGACTCCAACCTCCTGTCTCCCCTCCATTCACCTGCCCCCATCTCCACTCCTCCCGCTGACCTCCTCAGGAGGCTGCCTGGATCCGATGTTGCCTCATTGCTGACGTGATGGGGAAGTGGTACTCATCGGCATCCTCCGTGTTCCCCACCTCCAGCCACCTCGCCCGCTGCCTCGCTCCCTCCCCCACCCCAGCCTGTGTCTGGTGGTGCCTCACCGCCGAGGTGACGGAGTAACGATCCTCGTCAGTGCCCAGGGCCGTGGGGGGCTCCCTGTCTCCCAACTCCCTCAGCTTGTGTTCGAGCTGCAGCTTTTGGACGTCCAGTCGAGCTTTGGTACACATCAAGGCTCTCTCCTGCTGGTAACTCTCTTCCAGAGCACACTTCTTGCTGAAGACGTAGACTCTGCCAGGCACAGCAGAGGTTCAAATTCATGTTGAAGTTTAATTGTTATTCAACCACACATGAACACAGCCAAACGAAACAGCGTTCCTCTGGGGCCAAGGTGCAAAACACATCACCAACAGCACACAGCACATAAAAGACAGCAGTAAGCACAAAAAGTATAATATAGCCCAAGTCCTTGAGTGAAACATCCTGCAGATTGGAGGTGCATGGATGACTGTTGGCAAGAACAAGCTTGTGGCAGTCCGCAGACAAACGCACGTATGCGCGCAGAACTGGGAGAACACCGGAGGACAGCACCAACGGGAGGGGCCTCGGGAGGGGAAGGAAACGTAGCTCACTCTGCCCCTCCGCTACTTGCTGCTATCCCACTAGCCAACACCAGTTCCCCAGTGTCCAATAATCCCACCCACCTTGGCATCGACTGAGTGCCCTCTGCTCTCAGGAGGTGGGGAGTGGAATCACAGAACTCCAAGGATTCACCAAAGCAGAAAATAACTTTTCGTCTCCGCCCTGAGTGGCGGAGCTGTGGCCCCACAAGTTAGTATTGTGCCAATTATCTTTTGAGGGAGATTTTTTAAATTGAACAGACTGGTGGCAGAAGACCTGACAGCTCGAGCAGGGTTGTAAAACGAAAGTGATCATGTGCACTCTGGTCCCAGACTATTGAGAGCTTTAAGAAAAGTTTGTGGAGCCATTACCTGGTAGCTCCAGAGACCAGAGTTCGATCCTGGCCTCAGGCAATGTCTGTGTGGAGCCTGTAAGTTCTCACTGTGACCGGGCTCTCCAGTTCCCTCCACATTCCCAGGACATGCTAGTCAGTAGTAAATTGCCCCCCCAGAGGGAAGGGACAACGGGAATGCAGGAGTGATGTGGGATTGGTGGACGGGCAGTGCAGACTCTGTCAGTCAGTCAGTCAGTCTACAGGAGAGGTGAGAGTAGGAGTGAGAGGCAGTGAAAGAAGGGGCCAGTGATGAGAAATGGGTGGCTGGGATGGTGGCTGTGCTGGAGGACATACAACTTGGTTTATCCATAAGCTATGATAGGATTCTCCCACTCTCTGGACATGCTCTCTTCTCGCTGCTGCCATCAGGAAGGAAGTACAGGAGCCTCTGGACACACACTGCCAAGGTCAGGAACAGTAATTATCCCTCAAGTATCAGGGTTTTGAATCACTCAACCTATCCCACAACCTATGGACTCACTTTCAAGGACCCTTCATCTCATGTTCATGAGATATATTGTTTATTTGTTTGTTTGTTTGTCTATTTATTTATTTATTTATTTATTTGTTGTTATTATTATTATTTATTTTCTCTTCTTGTATTCGCACAGTTCGTTGTCTTTTGCACATTGGTTGTTTGTCCACCCTGTTGGGTGCGATCTTTCACTGATTCTATTGCGCTTCTTGCGTATTCTGTGAATGCCCACAAGAAAATGAATCTTGGGGTTGTGTATGGTGACTTATATATACTTGGAATTCTAGATGTCCCATCACCATGACACTCATGGTAATGCCCGAGAAGCGGTGCAGTACGTGCCAGCCCTTGCCAGCCGTGTTGCTCACCCTGACCGGAAGCCCGCGGTCTGCTTCTCCACCGTTATCTCATTGAAGATCTGTCTGCTGGTGGCCTGGCGGTTGTTGATAGTCTCCGTCAGAGTCTGCAGCTCCTCCTCGATTGCCGTTAGGCTGGGCAGGAACACAGGGATGTCAGTGCACACCGCCCCGGCCAGACATGCATCGCAAACAAGCCAGGTGTCAAGAACACAATCCCAACCTGCAGGACGTCGTGACCCACCTTGCAGACAAGGCAGCTAACACCGTCCCAATGTGGACACTGAAACAGGTCCTTTGACCCACGGCTTCCACGTTAAACTCTCTGCCCATCTACGCTCATCACATATGCCAACTTCGAACTGGGATAGAGGGGTAGAATACGGCCATTGAGTTTGCTCCATGACTTTTTTTAAACCCCATTCTTCCACCTTCTCCCCGTCACCCTCACAGTGAGGTCTGTACCCTTTAATGCCTTGTCAGTCTAAATGATGTTAAGCATAGAATTCATATCTGAATTCACCACTTCCTTTGGCAGCACAATCCACATATCAACCTCTCTCTGTGTGAACAATTCTCCCCTCCAAATCCTCTTTAAAGCTCCTTGAAACCCATGCCCTCTTGGTTTTGATACAACTACCACGAAAAAGAATATAACTTTCTACTCTATACCTACCTCTCATAATTTTATATACCTCTATCAGGTCACCCCTCAGACTCCTTCACTCCAGGGAAAACAAGCTCAGCCTATTCAATCTCTCTCCATAACTCAATCCAAGCAGCATTCTGGTGAAATTTGAGAGGGAAAAAAATAAAATCCAATGTGTCGGTGTTTCAGTGGAATAAAGGGAGTTACAATGGCATGAGAGGGGAACTGGCCAAAGTTGACTGGAAAGGGACACTAGCAGGAAGGACGGCAGAGCAGAAAAGGCTGGAGTTTCTGTGAAAAATGAGGGAAGTGCAAGACAGATATATTCTAAATAAGAACAAATATTTGAACGGAAAAAGGACAAGTGAAGTCAGAGTCAAAATAAAAGCAAAAGAGAGGGCATACAAGGAAGCCAAAGGAAGTGGGACGATAGAGGATTGGGAAGATTTTAAAAACTTGCAGAAGGAAGAAGGAAAACTTAAGAAGGTCATTAGGAAGGAATTATGAAAGGAAATTGACGATTAATATCAAAGAAGATACTGAAAGCTTTTTTAAGTATATAAAGGGTAAAAGAGAGTCGAGCGTAGATATAGGACCAACACAAAATGACACTGGAAATATTGTAATGAGAGATGCAGAGATAGCAGAGGAACTGAATGCATATTTTGCATCAGTCTTCACAGTGCATGACATCTGCAGTATACCGGACATTCAAGATTGTCAAGGAAGCAAAGCTTGTGCAGTGAAAACTATGACTGAGAAGGTGCTCAGGAAGCTTAATGGTCTGAGGGTGGATAAATCTCCTGGACCTGGGGTCTGAAGGAAGTAGCTAAAGAGATTAACGATGATCTTTCAAGAATCGATAGATTCTGGCACTGTACCTGATGACTGGAAAATTGCAAATGTTACTCCGCTAATTAAGAAGGGTGGGAGGCAGCAGAAAGGAAACTATAGGCCTGATAGCCTGACATCAGTGGTAAAGGGGCAAAGAAGTGGCAAATGAAATACTATGTTGGAAAGTGTACGGTCATGCGCTTTGGTAGAAGAAATAAATGGGCAGACTATTACTTAGATGGGAAGAGAATTCAAAATGCAGAGGTGCAAATGGACCCTAAGTTGTGCAGGGTACCCTAAAGGTTAATCTCCAGGATGAGTCGGTGGTGAAGAAGGCAAATGCAACGTTGGCATTCATTTCCAGAGATATAGAATATAAGAGCAGGGATGTGATGTCGAGGCTGTATAAAGCACTCGTGAGACCACACGGAGTATTGAGTGCAGTTTTGGGCTCCTTATTTGAGAAAGGATATACTGACATTGGAGAGGGTTCAGAAGATTCACGAGAATGATTCCAGGAATGAAAAGGTTACCATATGAGGAATGTCTGGCAGCTCTTGGACAGTATTCCCTGGAGTTCAGGAGAATGAGGGAAGTTCTCATAGAAACATTCTGAATGTTAAAAGGCCTGAACAGATTAGATATGGCAAAGTTATTTCCCATGGTAGGGGATACTAGGACAAGAGCGCACAACTTTAGGATTGAAGGACGTCCATTTAGAACAGCGATCTGGAGAAATTACTTTAGTCAGAGGGTGGTAAATATGTGGAATTTATTGCCACCAGTGGCTGTGGAGGCCAAGTCATTGGGTGTACTTACGGCAGAGATAGATAAGTTCTTGATTAGCCAGGGCATCAGAGGGTATGGGGTTAAAGCAGGGGAGCGTGGAGGACTGGAAGAATTGGATCAGCCCATGATTGAAAGGCAGAGCAGACTTGATGGGCCGAATGGCCTGCTTCTGCTCCTATATCTCATGGTCTAATCTCCTCGGCTCTCACTCTAACACAAGCACATCCTCCATAAAATCTGGTGACTACAAATGCCATATTCAAGTTTGCTGAATCAAAGGTGATGATGAGTCAGCGTAGAAGCGAGAGATTGAAAATCTGTCTGAGTGCTGCCATAACAACAACCTCTCACTCAGTGTCAGCAAGACCAAGGCACTGATTATAGACCAGGAGAAGGAAGGTCTATGAGCCAGTCCTCATCAGAGGATCAGAGGTGGAGAGGGTCAGCAACTTTAAATTCCTCGGTGTTATTATTTTGGAGGACCTGTCCTGGGCTCAGCACGAAAGTGTAATTATGAAGAAAGCACAGCAGCACCTCAACTTCCTTAGGAGTTTGTGGAGATTCGACGTGACATCTAAAGCTTTGACAAGCTTCTGTGGAGAGTGGAGTTCAGTGGAGAGTATGTAATCTGGCTGCATCACAACCTGGTTTGAAAACCCTTGACAGAAAATCCTACAAAAAGTCATGGATGCAGCATGGGTAAAGCCCTCCCCACCACTGAGCATATCTATAAGAAACACTATTGCAGGAAAGCAGCATCCATCACCAGTGATACCCACTACCCAGGACATGCTCTCTTCTCGCTGCTGCCATCAGGAAGGAGGTACAGGAGCCTCAGAACCCACATCACCAGGTTCCAGAACAGTTACTACCCCTCAACCAACAACCAAAGGGGATATCTTCACTTGCTCCATCCTCAAACTGTTCCTACGAGCAATGGACTCACTTTCTCCTGTTCTCAATATTTATCGCTTATTTTGTATTATTTCTTCCCTTTTGTATTTGCACAGATTGCTATCTTTTGCATAATGGTTGAACACCCAAGTTAGAGTGGTTTTTCATTGAATCTGTTATGGTTTTAATCTATGGATATATTGAGTATGCCTACAAGAAAATGAATCTCAGTATTGTTTTTGGTGACATATATGTACTTTGATACTCAATTTACTTTGAACTTTGATTAAATATTCCTTCTGTACACTAACCAGTGTTTTGTGAAGTTGCGAGTAGCAGACAAATGTTTATAGTTTCTGCCCTAGCCGATGAAGGCAAGCATTCTTCATCAACCGATCGGCCAATGCTGGAGCAGTCTTTGGGCCAGATCAAAGTGCAGGGCTCTGACCCAAGAGCTAAAAATGACAGGTGGTTAACCGATTTAAGTGCTGTGCTAGATTTTTTTTAAAAAGGCGTTGAGGTTGAGGGCAAAGCTGAACTGGTGTTCGGCTCACTACTCCAAGGCTTTACTCGCCTCAGTGCTGAACTGACTCTACAGCTGTGACCTGTAACCTTTGGCTCTTGTCTCAGCCCTGAACTGGCTCTGTGGCTGTGGCCTGTCGCCATCAGGCTCCTGTTGGATAAGACACCGGGACCGGACAAGATGTACCCCAGGCTACTATCGGAGACGTGGGAGGAGATTGCTGAGCCTCTGGCAATGATCTTTGCATCATAGGGGGGGTTCCAGAGGATTGGAGAGTTGCGGATGTTGTTCCCTTATTCAAGAAAGGGAGTAGAGATAGCCCAGGATATTATGGATCAGTAAGTCTTACTTTAGTGGTTGGTAAGTTGGTGGAGAAGATCCTGAGAGGCAGGATTTATGAACATATGAACATTTATGAACAGGATTTATGTAGTGTACATGGATTTCAGCAAGGCATTTGATAAGGTACCCCATACAAGGCTTATTGAGAAAGTAAGGAGGCATGGGATCCAAGGGGACATTGCTTTGTGGATCCAGAACTGGCTTGCCCACAGAAAGCAAAGAGTGATTGCAGATGGGTCATATTCTGCATGGAGGTCGGAGACCAGTGGTATGCCTCAGGGATCTGTTCTGTGACCCCTCCTCTTCATGATTTTTATAAATGACCTGGATGAGCAAGTGGAGGGATGGGTTAGTAAATTTGCTGATGACACAAAGGTTGGAGGTGCTGTGGATAGTGTTGAGGGCTGTCAGAGGTTACAGCGGGACATTGATAGGATGCAAAACTGGGCTGAGAAGTGGCAGATGGAGTTTAACCCAGATAAGTGTGAGGTGGTTCATTTTGATAGGTCAAATATGATGGCAAAATATAGTATTAATGGTAAGACTTGGCAGTGTGGAGGATCAGAGGGATCCTGGGGTTCAAGTCCATAAGACACTCAAAGCTGCTGTGCAGATTGACTCTGTGGTTAAGAAGGCGTGTGGTGTATTGGCCTTCATCAGCCATGGGATTGAGTTCAAGAGCCATAAGGTAATGTTACAGCTATATAGGACACTGCTCAGACCGAAGTTGGAGTACTGTGCTCACTTCTGGTCACCTCACTACAGGAAGGATGTGGAAACTACAGCAAGGGTGCAGAGGAGATTTACAAGGATGTCCTGACGAAGGGTCTCTGCCCGAAACGTCGATAGTGCTTCTCCCTATAGATGCTGCCTGGCCTGCTGTGTTCCACCAGCATTTTGTGTGTGTTGTTCGAATTTCCAGCATCTGCAGATATCCTCGTGTTCACAAGGATGTTGGGAGCATGCCTTATGAGAATAGGTTGAGTGAACTTTTCTCCTTGAGGCAATGGAGGATAGGAGGTGACCTGACAGAGATGTACAAGATGATGAGAGGCATTGATCGTGCGGATAGTCAGAGGCTTTTTCCCAGGGCTGAAATGGCTAACACGACAGGGCACAGTTTTAAGGTGCTTTGAAGTAGGTACAGAGATGTCAGGGGTAAGTGTTGTTTTTTTTACACAGAGAGTTGTGAGTGTATGGAATGGGCTGCTGGCAACAGTGGTGGAGGCGGATACAATAGGGTCTTTTAAGAGACTGCTGGATAGGTACAGGGAGCTTAGAAAAATAGAGGGCTATGGGTAACCCTAGGTAATTTCTAAAGTAAGTACATGTTTGGCACAGCACTGTATTGTGTTGTAGGTTTTTCTATGTTTCTATTATGTTTCTTTGTTTTGTGGCTGCCTGCAAGAAGACAACTCTCAAGATTGTGCGTAGTATACATAGTTTGGTGATAAACGTAGGTTGAACTTTGACCTGTGTTGCTACTTTCAGGGAACTGTGGACCTGAACCCGACGATCCCTCTCTTCATCAACATTCCTTTGTGCCTGACCATTTACTGAGTATTCCTGAACCCCGAAATGTGTCACCTTGCACTAGTCAGGATTAAATTCCATCTGCCAACACTCTACTCAGCTTTCTGTCTGATATATTTCCTGATGGGACCTTGCTTGCTATCCACAGGACCACCAGCTTCCGTGCTCCACTGAGAGACAGCTTGGTGCCGGCGTGCATGACCCTCGACGCCATGATTCATAGCACACACAGAGTTTAACTTTGTCTTATTACAAATTCTGACTGGTTGCATCGCCCTCTGTTATAGAGAATCCAATGTCATGGATCAGAAATTGAGGCAGAGGGCTGCATCATGGGCACAAGCCTCCCCAGCACTGAGGACATCCTCAAAAGTCAATGCCTCAACAGAGTGGCACTGATCATTAAGGACCCTCACCATCCAGGTCACGTTGTGTTCTCACTGCTACCATCAGGGAGGAGGCACAGGAGCCTGAAGACACACAATCAATGTTTTAGGAGCAGCTTCTTCCCCTCTGCCATCAGATTTCTGAATGATCCATGAACCCATGAACACGCCCTCACTCTCCTTTGCACTGTTTATTGCTATATTTCCTAACAATAGCCAGAGTAATTTTTAAATGCATTGCACTGTACTGATGCCACAGAACAAATGACACAACTTATGTCAATGATAATAAACCGATTCTGACGTTCACGAGAGCCTACAACTACCCAAATATACAGGTGTGGTCCAACACGCCACGTTCAGATGAGCACGCACACGGCACGGTTGGCTGCACACACTCACCTGTGCTGCACTGACTCGATGGTCAGGTCGTTCACCTGCAGCTCACCCGCTTGCAAGTCGTCCAAGTCCTCCAAGAGGCTGCTGTCAAAGGTAACGATCGGGGGCAGCTCCGTCACCGTCCTGTGCGGGACATGAAGAGTCAGAGTGAGGTGTAATGGCAATCCACTCAAGCTTCACACCTGTCCCTTCCTGCCTGGTTCCCCAGCCGCAGTCCAGTCCGGCTCAGCACCTACCAGGGAGTCCACCCCTGCTGGGGACACCAATGGATGTACAGGACCCTGGACAGCTGCTTCCTTTCAGCCGACCAGCAAAACCCTAATCACACACAAAATGCTGGAGCAACTCAGCAGGACAGGCTGCATCTATGGAGAGGAATAAACAGTCAACATTTCCGGCCAAGATGTCCCAATGATGGTCGTGGCATGAAACATCAACAGTTTATTCCCCTCCACGGATGCTGCCTGTCTGAGTTCCTCCAGCATTTTGTGTGTGTTGCTTATGATTTCCAGTACCTGCAGAATCCTTTGTGTTTATAAAACTCTCATCACTTAGTTTATCAACATGATAAACACTTCTAGCACTAAAACAGACTTTCATTTTGTTCAAATTGTGTTCTTTCTTGTAAAACTCCATATAGAGTGGATTCTGGATCATTGGACCATTGGCCAATCCGGGCAGCGGCTTATACGGACAACTCTTAAAAAACAAAAACTAATCAAGGAAACATCCAGGGCTCCTTTCATATATTTGGGACACCAAGTCACTTCACTGAGACAGGAGACTATTGACAAACAGTTTCTAACTAGAGTCAGTCACATGAACTGTTAGACACTACACCGTGTTTAGAGCAAACAGGTTTTAAATCGCATCAGTTACATGTGCTTTGTGTTATCCATTAAGGTTGAAAGGTGCCGATTCCAAAAGCAGTGATTTTTGATCATTTTGTGCCAGGAAACTTATTGTTGGATTACAACATTATTTCATGCAGAAAGGCAACAAAGGCAGTCCATTATCTGCATGAGGAGTCTGAGTTTGTTCATTTACAGTCAATCAAAAGAACACAATGTATACTGGATGAATTCCTCGGTCGATAACTACAAGGAACTAATACAGTTCTGTGTGTTGTTTATGCACATAATTTGTTACCTGGTTAATGTTTTGTCTTTTTATACTTTTAAAATTTTTTCCATGAAACTTCGGCTAATCGTGGCAGCCAATTAATTGGGCCAAAATGTCCCAGTCCCGATGTCGCCCAGTTAACCGGAATCCGCCACAATTCATGTCTGACTTTTGATTTTCGTCAGAATGCTGCTTATCTGATGTTGTGAACCTGTGATGCGGATACAAATTTTTCGTTGCCGCATGTACTTGTGCATTTGGCAATAAACATGACATTAACGATAGATCTGAGTTTGGATTGGGATGAAGGGGGGACCCAAGTCACAATGGATGTTAAACCACACAGGTTGAAATGCCCACGTCCAGGCTCCCGCAACGGTTGAGGAAGGTGGGAACCGACCCGTCTTTGGGGACGAGGGGTGTGGGTGGGGGAATCTAGCGCAAAGCACACACAAAATGCTGGAGGAATTCAGCAGGTCAGACAGCATCTATGGAGAGGGAAAAAGCAGACAATGTTTCAGGCCGAGGCCCTTCATCAGGACTGAGAGGAAGGCGGGGGAGAGGTCGGAATAAGGTGGGGAGAGGGCAAGGAGCGCAAGCTAGCAGGTCAACACACACAAAATACTGGAAGAACTCTGCAGACCAGGTAGCATCATTGAAGGGTCTCAGCCTGAAACATTGACTGTTTACTCGGTTCCATAGATGCTGCCTGGCCTGCTGAGTTCCTCCAGCATTTCACGTGTGCTACTTGAATTTCCAACATCTGCAGATCTGGTCATGTTTCTGACAAGCTGGCAGGTGATAGCTGAGGGGGAAGGGGGTGGGTGCAGGAGGGGATAGGTGGAAGAGGAAGAGGGCTGAGGAAGACAGAATGTGATTGAAGAGGAAAGCAGACGTGGGAGACAGGGAAGGAGGGTGAGAACCAGGAGGAGGAGATGGACAGGTAAGGAGAAGAGAAAGGGTTAGAGTGTAACTAGAAAAAGGATTGGAAAATGTAAGAATGGGTGGGATTAGAGAAATTAATGTTCATACTGGAGGCTGTCCGGATAGAATATGAATGCGTGTGCGTGTGCATGTTGGAGGGTCTATTAAACACACATTTTCCACAGGGGCTACAGAGCCTGGCCGAGGGGGATGGGTCACACACCTGTTCTGCTCAATGAAGCTGTCATATTCCCTGAGCGGGTCGATGGCCTCGATCGCATTGCTGATCTCCCGGTGAACAGCCACCACTTCGTCCTGCACCAGGCTTGTCAGCTCCTGGTACTCCTGCAGAATGTCCTTGCTGTGGGAAGACAAATGGGAAGATTGGCGTCAGTGGCAACCTCAGCAACACTCAGAGCTGGCTGCCACCTGCATTCAGTGTCCTGGACGCAAGGTATAGAGTTACCCAAAGCAAAAACCTGCAGCTGCTGGAAATGTGAAACAACAGTAGATTCTGCTAGAACTTTAAGGAATGTTTCTGACGGCCAGCTTCATACAGGCATCATAGAAAGCATCTTATCACAAACAAGAGAAACTCTGCAGATGCTGGAAATCCTAGCAACACACACAAAATGCTGGAGCTCAGCTGTATGGTCCTGATGAAGGTTCTTGACTCGTAACATTGACTGTACTCTTTTCCATAGATGCTGCCTAGCCTGCTGAGTTCCTCCAGCACTTTGTGTGTGTTGCACAGAAAGCATCTTATCTGGATGCTTCATAGCTTGGTGTGACAACTGCTCTGCTTGAGACCACAAGAAACTGCAGACACAAGAGGTTCTGCAGATGCTGAAAATCCAGAGCAACACACACAACGTTTCAGATCGAGACCTTTCATGAGAAAGTTGCAAGGTTGTGACCACAGCACAGTCTACTATGCAAACAAGCCTCCGCATTCACTGGCCCCTGCCTTGGAACGCAACAGAATCAAAGACCCTGGTCACCTTCTTCTGCTGTCGCCCACTGGGCAGAAGACACAAAACTTTGAGAACACACACCACCAGGCTCAAGGACACCTTTCATCCTGTTGCTATCAGATGCCGAAATGAACCCCTCAAATCCTAAATGATGAACTGAATACTCATGTGACAAATAAAGCCAATCTTAATCTTAACTCATCATCTCCCAATCTGTGACCCCTACACTGTTCACTTGTCTGCCTGCACTTTATCTGTAATTTTATTCTTTCTTCTTTTTGTTTCTTTTTACTACCTCGATATAGTTAGGTCTTGCATAATCGGTCTGGATAGCACACCAAGGAAAAGTTTTCCACTGTATCTCAGGAGTCCCTACCACATTACCACTACTTCATCATTTCCTGTCAGTCATCTTATCTACACACACTCCATCTTTTGTATTCATAGTTATTGTGTTTTTTTTATTATTGTCTTCTTTATCTATTTTTCTGTTGCGTCGGATCCGGAGTAACAACTATTTCTTTCTCCTTTACACTTGTGTACTGGAAATGACATTAACCAATCTGGAATTGAAATGAATCGAATCTTGAATTGGTGTGACAATTATAAACCAACCAACCAGATCAGTGAGAATCTGTGATGAGAGAAACAGGTTTCAGATTAATGAGTGTTCAGTGGGGACGGCAAAAGTGGGATGTGCACCATGTTTTAGGATTCAGAGGAAAAGGGGAGAGTCCTTGCCTTTGGAAGATTGACCATCAGCTGGAGGATGAGAGCAGCCATTGATCAGTTAACAAAGGGTTAAATAGCAGCATGATTGACGAAACACTACAGCACCAGCAATTGGGTGCAACTCCCACCACTGTCTGCAAGGAGCTTGTACATTGGCCCGTGACTGTGTGGGTTTCCTCCGGTGAGGAGAGGCATTCTGAGCAGATGTTGGCCCAACTCCGATTCCGATTCTGAGCAAACACTGGACTAATTCTGATGCTGATTCTGAGCGGATGCCGGACTGTGTCCTGGAGCTCAGACATTCGTGAACTTCCCTGTTTCTTGCAAATGGCTGGTCAGACTGAATATCACACTTGCAACGAAAGAGTTAAGTTGGATTCCTGCTTGGTAACAAGGCAAAATATGTAACGCAAAATGGTAGTTCATAGATAAAATGGTGCTAGTTGGTTTCTAGGAAATTAGTGCACAGGCATGTTCTGAGAACTTGCCGTGAGGACCAGCCAACAGCCCTGAGAGTAGATAATGTTGAGAAACGTTTTTGTTTCGGGAAAGTACTGGGGTAAAAGTTATTTGAAGGGATCTAGAGGGGTATAAAAAGGGAATCTTCTCAGGGTAGGCCATGTCTAGTATGAAGAATCGGAGGAAGGACGGGGGAGTGGGGAAGCGCAGTTGGACATGTAGCTACCTCTGGCGTGGTGTGGCTTAGTGATTGGCTGATATGTATTATTTTTGCCTCTTTTGTCACTCCATTAACCAGTTTTCTTTCCTTGTGTGTTTTATGCTTTTTATAATTCCTATTAAGTATTTTATATACCTTTAACAGTATACAGTGCCTCCTTTGTTTGCAGAAATCACACACTGCTGAATTAGATAAAGACCAAGGATGGATGTGAAAGTATTTTCAAAACTGCACTCAGGGATGGTACTTACAGGATGTGAACCATCTCCTGGTGCAGCTGCTGCAGTGCATTGAGCAGCCCCGGTAACTCCTGCTGGTAATACTGTTGGTGGTGGGCCTCGGCCGAGCGGACGGCCAGCACGTACTGGTTGTGCAGGATGTGCATCTTCATGGTGGCCTTGATGTACTTGTCTTTCATTTTGTCCCGCTCCTTGTCTAATTTGGAAAAGAAATGTCTGTAATCAGATTCTGCTGAGCCTGGGGAGAAAGACTGGAGGTCAATGTCCAGCTCAGTCCAGGATAGAGCAGCAGACCATTAGGTAACAACCCTTCTCAAAGTGAGCCTCTCAGCCCAGAGTCCATTGTTCCTAAACCCAAGCGTCTGAGTCAGGAGCAAACTTACAATCAACACCCAAAAGTTGGGAGAATTGTTAAGAAGGTGTTTGGTGTGCTAACCTCCTCAGCCCAGAGAAACTGAGTTTTTGAGCCTCAAGAAATCGTTACAGCTCTACAAAACCCTGGCTAGACCGCACTTGGAATATTGTATTCAGTTCTAGGCACCTTATTATAGGAAGGATGTGGAAGCTTTAAAGAGGCTGCAGAGGAAATTTACCAGGATGCTGCCTGGATCAGAGGGCATGTCTTATGAAGATAGGTTGAGTGAACTTGAGCTTTTCTCATTGGAGTGAAGGAGGGTGAAAGACAATGTTCAGGTGTATAAGATGCATAAATTGACTGAACAGCCGGAGATCTTTTTCCCAGGGTGTAATGGCTGGGGGGGGGGTGCGGGTGTTGTCAGAGATAGGATTTTTACAGAGAGATGTGAGAGCATGGAACACATAGCCAAGGTGGCGGAAGAGCGAGGGAGATTTATCTTGTTGAAGGTTACAAGGTTGGCATAGCATTGTGGGCAGAAGGGCCTCTATTGTGTGGCACTACTCTACAGTAAAAGCTGCCAAGTGCTTCACAGAGTATCAGAAATAGGGGACTATCAGGACAGATGGGTATTGGTTTTAGGCAGATGTGGCTTGGTAGCCGTGGCTGGCAGCTCATCTCGGCAAAGGAAATCGATGATCTCAAAGCTCTGCTGCCTTGCAGCTATGCCCACTCTTGGGGAGTAAACCCTGAGGAAAAGCCTGGAGCAGTTCCACTCTGATTTCAACGCTGACTGGCAACTCCTGCAAAGCTGCTGGAGCCAAACTCTATTGGTCAGAATCAAGTTTAATATCTTCGGTATATCATGAAATTTGTTGTTCTGTGGCAGTAGTACGTAGCAATGCAGAGTAATAAAAATTATAAATCACAATAAGTACATGTAAAGGTAAATTAAATAAGTTGTGCACAAAGAAGGGGAAAATACTGAGGAAGAGTTCATGGGTTCATTGTCCATTCGGAAATCTGATGGCAGATGGGAAAAAACTGTTTCTGAAACATTCAGTGTGTGTCTTCAGACTCCTATACTTCCTACTTGAAGGGGGTGTGTCCTGGATGATGAGGGTCCTTACTGATGGATGCTGCCTTTTTGAGGCAGTGCCTTTTGAAGGTGTCGTGGATCCTGGGGAGGCCAGTGCCCATGATGGAGCTGACGAGTTTACAACCTTCTGCAGCTTTTTTCTGATCCTGTGCGGTGGTCTCTCCATACCAGGCGGTGATGCAGCCAGTTAGAATGCTCTCCACGGTACATCTGTAGAAATTTGTGAGTGTATTTGGTGACGTAACAAATCTCCTCAAACTCCTAATGAAATATAGCCGCTGTTGTGCCTTCTTTGTAATTACATCAATATATTGGGCCCAGGATAGATCCTCAGAGATGTTAACAGGAATTTGAAACTGATCACCCTTTCCATTTCTGATCCATCGATGAGGACTGGTGTGTGTTCCCTCAACTTCCCGTTCACACAGTCCACAATCAACTCCTTGGTCTTACTGGCGTTGAGTGCAAGGTTGTTGCTGCATCACCTCTCAACCAGCTGATTTGTCTCTCTCCTGTACACCTCCTTGTCACCATCTGAAATCCTGCCAACAATAGTTGTGTTGCTGGCAAATTTATAGATGGTGTTTGTGCTGTGCCTAGCTGCACAGTTGTGGGGGTAGAGAGAGCAGAGCAGTGGGCCCATCAATGCACATCCTTGAGGTGCACCGGTGTTGACTGTCGGTGAGGAGGAGACATCATTTCCGATCTTCAGACTGTGATCTCCCAGTGAGGAGGTCAAGAATCCATTTGCAGAGGGAGGTACAGAGGCCCAGGTTTTTGGAGCTTGGTAATTAGTTCTGTAGGTATGATGGTGTTGAGCATTGAGCTGTGATCAATAAACAGCAGGCTGATATTGCTATTGTCCAGATGATCCAAGGCCAAATGGAAAGCCAGTGAGATTGTATCTGCTGTTGGCATATTGCAGTGGGTCCAGGTCTTTGCTTAGGCAGGAGTTGATTTTAGCCACGACCAACTTCTCAAAACACCTCATCACAGAAGAGTCTGATCCGGTAAGATGGCAGCACACTTGGATGCAGCGGCTTCTACGGGGTCAACCAAGGGTGTTATTGTTTCTTTTAAACATATTTTCAACATTTGCAAGACCCTGCTGGACATTAGGAACTCAAAGTACTCCAGGTCCACTCTACCAGTGGAGAAACTAATGGAGCTGGGCTTGGTACGGACCATGACGCCGCCTGCGTCAGAGAGGCATCAGTACATGAAGGCGACGTGCGAGTGAATGTCTTAGTCACTTTTCTTGTGATCGCAAGACCCTATTGAACATTGCCACCCAGGGTAGAGGCATCAGAGTTGATGCACTCCACCGGAGGCATTGCTGCTCCCCTCCCCAGGTCTTTGCTCTGCAAAAGACACAGTGTATTATGTTTGGTGCAGACGACTGCAACGTTCATGGATTCAGGGTCTCGGACTATAGTTTTTTCTGTGACTGTATTTTACTGATATGCATAAATGCTTGCTATCGTACGTGTAACTGTCGGTACTATGTTTTGTACCTTGGCCCCAGAGGAACCCTGTTTCATCTGGCTGCATTCATGGGTGTTCAGGTATGGTGGAATGACAATTAAACTTGAGCTTCAACTTGCCACGGGGCGTTAGTCATTGAGGCAGCTCACCCTGCTCTTCTTGGTCACTGCTATGATTGTTGCCCTTTTGAAGCAGATGGGAAGCTCAGACTGAAAAACTGAGATTGGCGATGTCCTTCAACACTCCTGCCAATTGGTCTCTGCCATTCTTTTTGACTCATCAGCTGGCGGAGGGAGAAGCCTGTTGCTTTGACAACAGCTCACTCTCCTTACCATCCACCGTCAACCCCGACCAACAGAAGGCCTCTGTATTTTTCTTGTTATAATTTACAATTCACTGCACTGCTGCCACAAAACAACAAATTTCACGATATATGTCGGCGATGATAAACCAGATTCTGATTCCCAGTGTCAGGGCTGCAGGAGCTGTCATAGAGTTTGATCTTCCCTCCATCGCACTCACCTTTGCTAGCCTCATGAAATTTCCTCTTTGCTGCGCTCACTTCCTTGGCTTGCTGGCGATATTGTGATTTCAGTTTCTCAACTTCATTTTGTGTGTTCTGTAAAACCAGAGAAACGCCGTGTAAACACAACTGCTTACCACGTGGCCTTCAGAAGAAACACTCACTTTAATGGAACTTGAGGCAGTTCTTTTATCGGTGACATAAGAGGACATCAAGAACTTTTGGTGGATGCACCACTGGGAGTTGAAGATTGGGAGGACTAATTACAACATCAGAATGATAAAGATTCCTTCTTCTCCAGCAGCTTACCTTTTCCACCTATTACCTCCCAGCTTCTTATTTCATCCCCCCCCCTCACCTGGCTTCACCCCTCACCTTCCAGCTTGTCCTCCTTCTCAACCCCCCACATTCTTACTCTGGTGTCCTTCCCCCTCCCTTCCAGCTCTGATGATGGGTCTTGATCCGAAGCATCGACTGTTTATTCCTCTCTGTCGACGTTGCCTGACTTGTTAATCTAGATTTCTAGCATCTGCAGGATCTCGTGTGTTTTAGATTGACAGAGAGTTGTGTTGTTGAAATGAGAGAAAATGAGGGAGGCGAGATCCCATTGATGGACTCAGATGCAAGAGTCCAGGAGGAAAGCTCTCAGGCCAGTTGTTGATTGTCCATTTACCTCCACAGATGCTGCCTGATTTGCTGCCTATTTTTAGTTATTTGGACAGTCAGTGCAGTAGCAGACCTTCAGACCCAACAAGCTGCATTACCCAATCACACCCATGTGACCCACTAACCCGTAGGTCTTCTTTGGACTTTCTCCTGGAGTTAATTTTCCCCAACAATGGGTGTTTGTGTAGAGCAGAATAACATATCTTGATGAAAACTGCCCATAAGCACAGGTAGTGGTAACAAACAGCAGATGTGTAAGCACTTGTAGCTGAGATTTTTTTAAATTTAGAAACCCACGCACTCACAGGAAGGAACGCACTAACAGAGGATGCTGGAATTGAACTCTGAACTCTGACACCTCGAGATGTAATAGTGTCGTACTAACTGCTACGCTACCAAGAGTGTGTCTTTGTGGGTGTGCAAAGTGTGTGGGACTCCAGGATGGTCAGAGTGGGTGGGAGCCCAGGGATGGGCAGAATGGGTGGGAGCCCAGGGGTGGGCAGAGTGGGAGGGGAAGAGTGGGGGGAGACCAGGGATGGTCAGAGTGGGTGGGGAATAGTGGGGGGAGTCCAGGGATGGCAGAATGGGTGAGAGTGAGTGAGGGGAGTCCAGGGATGGTCAGAGTGGGGTGAGTCCAGGTATGGGCAGAGTGGGGTGAGTGAGGGGAGTCCAGGGATGGTCAGAGTGGGGTGAGTGGGGTGAGTGGGGGGAGTCCAGGGATGGGCAGAGTGGGGTGAGTGAGGGGGGGGGGGAGTCCAGGGATGGGCAGAGTGGGTGGGGAAGAGTGGGGGGGAGCCCAGGGATGGGCAGGGTGGGTGGGAGCCCAGGGATGGTCAGAGTGGGGTGAGGGGGGAGTCCAGGGATGGGCAGAGTGGGGTGAGTGGGGGGGGGAGTCCAGGGATGGGCAGAGTGGGTGGGGAAGAGTTGGGGGGAGCCCAGGGATGGACAGGGTGGGTGGGAGCCCAGGGATGGTCAGAGTGGGGTGAGTGGGGGGAGTCCAGGGATGGCAGAATGGGTGGGTTGAGTGGGGAGAGTCCAGGGATGGGCAGGGTGGGTGGGTTGAGTGGGGAGAGTCCAGGGATGGGCAGGGTGGGGTGAGTGGGGGGAGTCCAGGGATGGCAGAATGGGTGAGAGTGAGTGGGGGGAGTCCAGGGATGGTCAGAGTGGGTGGGTTGAGTGGGGAGAGTCCTGGGATGGGCAGGGTGGGGTGAGTGGGGGGAGTCCAGGAATGGGCAGGGTGGGGTGAGTGGGGGGAGTCCAGGGATGGTCAGAGCGGGTGGGGTGAGAGGGGGGAGTCCAGGAATGGGCAGGGTGGGGTGAGTGGGGGGGAGTCCAGGGATGGGCAGGGTGGGGTGAGTGGGGGGGAGTCCAGGGATGGGCAGGGTGGGTGGGAGCCCAGGGATGGCAGAATGGGTGAGAGTGAGTGGGGGGAGCCCAGGGATGGGCAGGGTGGGTGGGGAAGAGTGTCCATGAAGTGTGGATGAAGAAGCAGTTGGATGAGGACTGTTTCACCTTTGCCTTTCCTGAGGGAAATGAGGCCAGGATTCGACGGCAGGGCTGATGACCCAGGGGGATGGTAACCTCTGTTTACTGTTGAAGCAATTACCAAGCAGATATGGAGCCGCAGGAAAACCAGCAGAGGGGGCAGCAGGAAACTTTCCAAAGGGGAAAAATGGAAAACCAGTTCCTGCTAGGGTGAAATAAAATAGAAACACAAGAGGGGTTGGAGATGGCAAGAGTAGCTGGCCAGAGAGCCAGCCGACTGAGATTGGTTAGTCAGGCAGCATCTATGGAAAGGAATAAAAAGTCAATGTTTTGAGCCGAGACCCTTCAGCAGGATGTTAATTCAGATAACCTGTTCAGATCCTGATGAAAGGCCTCGGCTCAAAACACAGACTGGTTATTCCCCTCCACAGATGCTGCCTGACCTGCTGAGTTCCTCCAGCGCTTATGCAAGTTGCTCTGAATTTCCAGAATCTTCAGAATCTAGCTGGGGAGCTTTATCCAGGAGCCAGCACAGGTGCACTGGTCTGAACGGCCCTTGGTGACTGGAAAGTAGTGGTGGAACCCGGGTCAGGAGGGAAACGGTCGACATCAGATTGAGTCCCTTCCGCTGGACTGAGAGGTAGAGGAGAACTGGCTGGTACAGGTGGTGAAGGGATAGTACAGCACTGGAACAGGCCCTTCGGCCCACAATGCTGTGTCAAACCAATTAGATCAGTAATCAAACAGACAACTAAACTGATCATTCTGTACTCCCCACTGGATCCAGTCTCTTGCGTCTCCAGACCAGCGTGGGCTCCCTGTAGTGACCTGACCTTGGCTTCTGTCTCATTCCACATAGCAGCAGCTCCCCTCACAGGGAGCAAGCTTACTGAGAACACAACACCTTGACAAACTGGTTTTTCAAAGCAGCTCTGTTTATGGCTGTAACTAACACAAGTTGCCACTGCAGGGAAGGGTGCGTTGGATGTGCCACAAAGCCCCTCCACCCATACCGCAATCCAAAGCTTCCTCAATCCAAATACCTCAATAACAACATGTCGCAGCTCCGGAGGCAAAGGTGGAGTTGCAGTCACACGATTACAGGCAGCTCAGATTGTGATTCATCAACATCTCAGGGATCGATCTGATCATACTGACGCCATTTCGAAGGCGGCACTTCCTTCAGGAGTTTGAGGTGTTGTGGTATAAGGCCATAAGTCATAGGAACAGAATTAGGCCATTCAGCCCATTGAGTCTGCTCTGCCATTCCATCATGGCTTGTCACCAAAGACTGGCAAATTTCTACAGATGTACCGTGGAGAGCGTTCTGACGGTTTGTGTCACCGTCTGGTATGGAGGCACCAATACACAGGATCGGGAAAAGCTTCAGCGGCTCGCAAACTCAGCCAGCTCCATCATGGGCACAGGCCTCACCACCAGTGAGGACATTTTCAAAAAGAGGTACCTCAAGAAGGCAGCATCCATGTTTAAGGATGTCCATATCCCAGGACAAGCCCTCTTCTCATAGCTACCATTAGGGAGGAGGTACAGGAGCCTGACAACACACACTCAATGATTTAGGAACTCTGCCGTCAGATTTCTGAATGGACCATGAAGCCATGGTCACCACCTCACTATTCCTCTTCTGCACTACCGATTTAGTTGTATACTTCTTCTGGTAATATATTTTTTACTGCTGCCGCAAAATAACAAGCTTCACGACACAAGTCAGCGATAATAAACCTGATTCTAATTCCGTTTAGTCTAAATGTTGAAAAGCCGTGAGGTAATGTTACAGCCTTACAAAACCCCGTTTGGACCACACTTGTTCAGTTCCGATCACCTCAGCATGGGAAGGATGTGGAAGCTTCAGAGAGGGTGCAGAGGAGATCTGCCAGGATGCTGCCTGGATTGGAGGGCATGTCTTATGAGGATAGGTTGAGTGAGCTCGGGCTTTTCTCTCTGGAGGGAAGGAGGATGAGAGGTGACTTGATGGAGGTGTACAAGGTGATAAGGGGCAGCAATCAAGTGGATAGCCATCACCTTTTTCCAGGGGTGGAAAATGACTAATACAAGGGGATATAATTTTGAAATGATTGGAAGAAAGTATACGGGGGGGGGGGGAATATCAGAGGTAGGATTTATTTTTAAAACACAGAGCGGTGGGTGTGTGAAATACCCTGCCAGGCTGATGTATTAGAGATTCTTAGAAAGGCACTAAGATGTATTTCATCCACGTGCTAATTAGGAGTCTCTAATATGCTACAACACACTGGATCCTTTCAACCTGGAATCCACGTTGGCCTGGGAAAATGGCTGCCGAGGCCCCAGGGCTGTTCTAGTCTCCAGTCCCCAGCTGAAGTCAAACCCAGCAGGCCACAGGCTGAACTTCCTTTGTCTTTGTTTATGCATTTCCAATGTCCTGTTTCAAAAGGTGGGTGCCCCCAGTGGGTAGAGTTGCTCTATCACAGCTCTAGCTACCCTGACCTCCACTGCTATCTGTGTGGAGTTTGCAACATCGCCCTGCGACCAGACACACACACACACCCACACACACGCACACTCACAAGTGCTGGGGAACTCAAATCTTGAGGAAGGGTCTCAGTCCAAAATGATGACCTTTTAAAAAAAATAGATAGATGCTGCATGACCTACTGAGTCCTCCCAGCATTTCGTGTGTTTATGAAGATTTCCAGCATTGGCAGCACCTCGTGTCTCCCTGTCACTGAGCTGGTTTTCCCAGAGTTTCCTCCCACACCCCAAACACTCGTACGGGTCACTGAGTTCGTTGGCCATTGTAAATCACTAGCGTAGAAAGAATAAAATGCATATCTGCGAGACAGTGAGTGGCAGTGGTACACTGAGATAACGAGGGGGTATGGGACATGGGTATGGGGCATTGTTCCCCAGAGGGCTAGCATTAACCCTGATGGACTGAATGGCCTCTGTATCATTACATGTGCATGCAAGTTCATTGCGAGAGATGAGGACCACTGACATGCTTTGCTGGGCGTGTTTGTTATTTGTGTGTCTGGAGGTGACTGGTGAATCTAGTCTGGGCTCGGAAGCACCTCCCCTCCCTCACATGGGCCAAGCATCTGAAGGTTCTGTGGTTGAGATGTCTGCTGCTGGTCCTTTCTGCTGTTAGCACTTCCTTTCGGCTTCAGCCTCCCAACTCTTTATTGAGAAGGCTGCACCACCAGGCTGAGCGATTCAAGGCTGCGTGTTCCTGAAAAGAGTGAACCGTCTCAAGGGCCTTCAACCATTTCCACTGACCACCATGACAGCGCATTATACGGTAAGTTAAAAACTGCCTTGGGCGTGCTAGACTTCAGACGGTGTGGCCCCCACAGAGCCCTGATCTCCACATCATCGAGGCTGTCTGGGATTACCTAGAGAGACAGAAGCAAGCGAGACAGCCAAAGTCTGCAGAAGAACTGTGGCAAGTTCTCCAAGATGCTCGGAATAACCTACCAGCCTATTTTCTTATAAAACTGCATGGCAGCGCACCCAGAAGAATCGAAGCAGTTTGAAAGGCAAAGGGTATTCATTCTAAACACTGCTTTGATTTAGTGTTTTACTGTTTACTGCTCTTTATGGAATATTTTCTGATATTTAGGAAACTTTTATTTCATTCCTTTTGAAAGCATCTTCGCCTTACAGATTTTTAAAAAAAATGTAGCATTGTTAGTGGCTGGTCGGAGATACCAATCACAGTATGTGAAGTTTATGGGGGGGGTGAGAATGTACTATGCTCAGAATAACAGGGGTAAGCGAGGTCTTATGACTGGTTTATTAGGAATGTACACGGCAGATCAGGGATGCAGGTTTGTGTACTGGGAGTGTTCAGTAGAAATTCTGACCTGACCAATCTCACAAAACTACCTTCACAAACTGAGGAGACCAAAAGGCCACAACACAAAGGAGCAAAATTAGGCCAGTTGGCCCATGGTGCCTGTCCTGTCATTCAAACATGGCTGACTTATTTCACCTCTCTCCCCCTCAAGTTTTGACACCCTTACTAATCAATAACCTATCAACCTTTGCTTTAAATATACCCGATGACTTAGCCTCTGCAGCCATCTGTGGAAACGAATTCCACAGCTGCTCTAGCCTCTGGCTAAAGAAGATCCTCCTCATCCCATTTCTAAAGGGACGTCCTCCTATTCCGAGACTGTGCACTCTGGACCTAGGCATCACTGTCGGAAGAAGGAAGACTGAAGAGAAACGAAGAAATGCAGGGTGGGGGGGGGGGGGATTCTGGAGGGTCAAAGGTTTTCCGGGATGGAGCTTCCCAATACGTAGCCAGTCAGATGAACGGATACACCTCCTGTCCTGTACCTTCAGCACCTCCTGGTTGATGTGTTGCCACTGCTCACTGTAACTCTTCTTCAGAAGCTGCTTGTCACGGATCAGCAGGGTGAGCTTGTTAATCGGCCCCGAGCTCAGGTCGTCCGAATGTTTCCGCATGGTGCGACTCAGTGCCTCTGTCTGATTCACGATGGTGGCCCAGGACTGCAAGGACAGACAGGAAGATTTCAGACTCATTGACACTTTGCTACTACAGAACCAGAAAATGCAAACACACCACGGAGTGCCAATAAGTCATGCAAAAAGAGAGCAAAGTAAGTGAGGTAGTGGACCATTCAGAAATCTGATGGCGGAGGGAAAAAAGCTGTTCTGAAAATGTTGAGCGTGTGTCTGCACCCTCCTGTGCCTCCTTCCCGATGGTAGTAATGAGGAAAGGGCACGACCCAGATAGTGAGGGCCCTTAATGATGAATACCAGAGACCTTGGCAGCCGTATTCCCAGACCAATGTGGAATTCAGATTCCAACGTGCTGGCTTCCCCACTGTCACAGAATACAGAAGCACTGCCTTTGTAAGATGTCCTCGACAGTGTACGGCCAAGAATACCCTCACCATTTCGGATATGCCCTCTTCTCGTTATTGCCATCAGGGAGAAAGTGCAGGAGACTAAAGACACACCGTTTTAGGAACAGCTTTTTCCTCTCCACAACCAGATTTCTGTACGGTCCACAAACACTACCTCACTAACTGACTTTTGCACTATTTATTTATTGTAACTTACAATATTTTAAGAATTATGTATTGCACTGAACTGCTGCCAAAAAGCAACACTTTTCACACATATGTCAGTGATAATGAGCTTGATTCTGAGGCCCTGGTTTGATGATAATCGGCTGAGAGAAATCTCTTCTACAAATCAGTCCGTCTGACTTTTCAGTGTGACCCTCCCTCAGAACTACCCCCCCACAGTGTGACCCTCCCTCAGTACCACCTCCCCACAGTGTGACACTCCCTCAGTACCACCTCTCCCAAAGTGTGACCCTTCCTCAGTACCATCACTCCCACAGTATGACTCTCCCTCAGAACCACCCCCCCCCCACAGTGTGACCTTCCCTCAGTACCACCCCTCCCACAGTGTGACCTTCCCTCAGTACCACCCCCCCCACAGTGTGACACTCACTCAGTACCACCCCTCCCACAGTGTGGCCCTCCCTCAGTACCACCCCTCCCACAGTGTGGCCCTCCCTCAGTACCACCCCTCCCAAAGTGTGACCCTCACTCAGTACCATCCCACCACAGTGTGACCCTCCCTCAGTAACACCCCTCCCTCAGTGTGACCCTCCCTCAGTAGCACCGTCCCACAGTGTGACCCTCCCTCAGTACCACCCCTCCCACAGTGTGGCCCTCCCTCAGTACCACCCCTCCCACAGTGTGACCCACCCTCAGTACCACCCCCCCCCACAGTGTGACCCTCCCTCAGTACCACCCCCCCACAGTGTGACCCTCCCTCAGTAGCACCGTCCCACAGTGTGACCCTCCCACAGTGTGACCCTCCCTCAGTACCACCCCTCCCACAGAGTGACCCTCCCTCAGTACCACCCCTCCCACAGTGTGACCCTCCCTCAGTACCACCCCCCCACAGTGTGACCCTCCTTCAGTACCACCCCTCCCACAGTGTGATCCTCCCTCAGTACCACCCCTCCCACAGTGTGGCCCTCCCTCAGTACCACCCCCCACAGTGTGATCCTCCCTCAGTACCACCCCTCCCACAGTGTGGCCATCCGTCAGTACCACCCTCCCACAGTGTGACCCTCCCTCAGTACCACCCCCCCACAGTGTGACCCTCCCTCAGTACCACCCCTCCCTCAGTGTGACCCTCCCTCAGTACCACCCCCCCACAGTGTGACCCTCCCTCAGTAGCACCGTCCCACAGTGTGACCCTCCCTCAGTACCACCCCCCCACAGTGTGACCCTCCTTCAGTACCACCCCTCCCACAGTGTGATCCTCCCTCAGTACCACCCCTCCCACAGTGTGGCCCTCCCTCAGTACCACCCCCCACAGTGTGATCCTCCCTCAGTACCACCCCTCCCACAGTGTGGCCATCCGTCAGTACCACCCTCCCACAGTGTGACCCTCCCTCAGTACCACCCCCCCACAGTGTGACCCTCCCTCAGTACCACCCCTCCCACAGTGTGACCCTCCCTCAGTACCACCCCCCCACAGTGTGACCCTCCTTCAGTATCACCCCTCCCACAGTGTGACCCTCCCTCAGTACCACCCCTCCCACAGTGTGGCCCTCCCTCAGTACCACCCCCCCACAGTGTGACCCTCCTTCAGTACCACCCCTCCCACAGTGTGGCCCTCCCTCAGTACCACCCCTCCCACAGTGTGACCTTCCCTCAGTACCACCCTCCCACAGTGACCCTCCCTCAGTACCACCCCTCCACAGTGTGACCCTTCCTCAGTACCGCCCCTCTCACAGTGTGACCCTCAGTAGCACCTTCCCACAGTGTGACCCTCCCTCAGTACCACCCCTCCCACAGAGTGACCCTCCCTCAGTACCACCCCTCCCACAGTGTGACTCTCCCTCAGTACCACCCCTCCCACAGTGACCCTCCCACAGTACCTCCCCTCCCACAGAGTGACCCTCCCTCAGTACCACCCCTCCCACAGTGTGACCCTCCCTCAGTACCACCCCCCCACAGTGTGACCCTCCCTCAGTACCACCCCTCCCACAGAGTGACCCTCCCTCAGTACCACCCCTCCCACAGTGTGACCCTCCCTCAGTAGCACCCCTCCCAAAGTGTGACTCTCCCTCAGTACCACCCCTCCCACAATGTGACCCTCCCTCAGTACCACCCCCCCACAGTGTGACCCTCCTTCAGTATCACCCCTCCCACAGTGTGACCCTCCCTCTGTACCACCCTCCCACAGTGTGACCCTCCCTCAGTACCACCCCCCCACAGTGTGACCCTCCTTCAGTATCACCCCTCCCACAGTGTGACCCTCCCTCTGTACCACACCTCCCACAGTGACACTCCCTCAGTACCACCCCTCCCACAGTGTGACCCTCCCTCAGTACCACCCCCCCACAGTGTGACCCTCCTTCAGTATCACCCCTCCCACAGTGTGACCCTCCCTCTGTACCACCCTCCCACAGTGTGACCCTCCCTCAGTACCACCCCCCCACAGTGTGACCCTCCTTCAGTATCACCCCTCCCACAGTGTGACCCTCCCTCTGTACCACACCTCCCACAGTGACACTCCCTCAGTACCACCCCCCCACAGTGTGACCCTCCTTCAGTACCACCCCTCCCACAGTGTGATCCTCCCTCAGTACCACCCCTCCCACAGTGTGGCCCTCCCTCAGTACCACCCCTCCCACAGTGTGACCCTCCCTCAGTACCACCCCTCCCACAGTGTGGCCCTCCCTCAGTACCACCCCTCCCACAGTGTGACCCTCCCTCAGTACCACCCCTCCCACAGTGTGGCCCTCCCTCAGTACCACCCCTCCCAAAGTGTGACCCTCACTCAGTACCATTGCACCACAGTGTGACCCTCCCTCAGTACCACCCCCCCACAGTGTGAACCTTCCTCAGTACCGCCCCTCTCACAGTGTGACCCTCAGTAGCACCTTCCCACAGTGTGACCCTCCCTCAGTACCACCCCTCCCACAGTGTGACCCTCCCTCAGTACCACCCCTCCCACAGTGACCCTCCCTCAGTACCACCCCTCCCACAGTGTGACCCTCCCTCAGTACCACCCCCCCACAGTGTGACCCTCCCTCAGTACCACCCCTCCCACAGAGTGACCCTCCCTCAGTACCACCCCTCCCACAGTGTGACCCTCCCTCAGTACCGCCCCTCCCACTTTGTGACCCATCCTCAGTACCGCCCCTCCCACAGTGTGACCCTCCTTCAGTACCACCCCTCCCACAGTGTGACCCTCCCTCAGTAGCACCCCTCCCAAAGTGTGACTCTCCCTCAGTACCACCCCTCCCACAATGTGACCCTCCCTCAGTGCCACCCCCCAACAGTGTGACCCTCCTTCAGTACCACCCCCCCACAGTGTGACCCTCCTTCAGTTTCACCCCTCCCACAGTGTGACCCTCCCTCTGTACCACCCTCCCACAGAGTGACCCTCCCTCAGTACCACCCCCCCACAGTGTGACCCTCCTTCAGTACCACCCCTCCCACAGTGTGGCCCTCCCTCAGTACCACCCATCCCACAGTGTGGCCCTCCCTCAGTACCACCCCCCACAGTGTGACCCTCCCTCAGTACCACCCCTCCCACAGTGTGGCCCTCCCTCAGTACCACCCCTCCCACAGTGTGGCCCTCCCTCAGTACCACCCCTCCCACAGTCTGTCCCTCCCTCAGTACCACCCCCCACAGTGTGACCCTCCCTCAGTACCACCCCTCCCACAGTGTGACCCTCCCTCAGTACCACCCCCCTACAGTGTGACCCTCCCACAGTGTGACCCTCCTTCAGTATCACCCCTCCCACAGTGACCCTCCCTCAGTAGCACCCCCCCACAGTGTGACCCTCCCTCAGTATCACACCTCCCACAGTGTGACCCTCCCTCAGTAGCACCACCCCACAGTGTGACCCTCCCTCAGTACCACCCCCCTACAGTGTGACCCTCCTTCAGTATCACCCCTCCCACAGTGTGACCCTCCCTCATTACCACCCCCCCACAGTGTGACCCTCTCTCAGTACCACCCCTCCCACAGTGTGACCCTCTCTCAGTACCACCCTCCCACAGTGTGACCCTCTCTCAGTACCACCCCCCCACAGTGTGACCCTCCTTCAGTACCACCCCCCCACAGTGTGACCCTCTCTCAGTACCACCCCTCCCACAGTGTGGCCCTCCCTCAGTACCACCCCCCCACAGTGTGGCACTCCCTCAGTACCACCCCTCCCACAGTGTGACCCTCCCTCAGTACCGCCCCTCCCACTTTGTGACCCTCCCTCAGTACCACCCCTCCCACAGTGTGACCCTCTCTCAGTACCACCCTCCCACAGTGTGACCCTGCTTCAGTACCACCCCCTCACAGTGTGACCCTCCCTCAGTACCACCCCTCCCACAGTGTGGCCCTCTCTCAATACCACCCCCCCACAGTGTGACCCTCCCTCAGTACCACCCCCCCACAGTGTGACCCTCCCTCAGTACCACCCCTCCCACAGTGTGGCCCTCTCTCAATACCACCCCCCCACAGTGTGACCCTCCCTCAGTACCACCCCCCCACAGTGTGACCCTCCCTCAGTACCACCCCTCCCACAGTGTGACCCTCTCTCAGTACCACCCCCCCACAGTGTGACCCTCTCTCAGTACCACCCCCCCACAGTGTGACCCTCCCTCAGTACCACCCCTCCCACAGTGTGACCCTCTCTCAGTACCACCCCCCCACAGTGTGACCCTCTCTCAGTACCACCCCCCCACAGTGTGACCCTCCCTCAGTACCGCCCCTCCCACAGAGTGACCCTCCCTCAGTACCGCCCCTCCCACAGAGTGACCCTCCCTCAGTATCGTGCAGGTCTGTCTGACCCTTTCTACTTGGGGTCTGGAGAGCTCCCGAGGGTGGATTGGTGCCTCTGGTTCTGGCCATTGTCTGTACAACTTGGGCCAACACTTGTGGTGACTCTTCCCCCCACCCACCACCCCTCCCCTGTACCTTGCTGAGCTGACTGATGTAGTCGCCCCCTCCCGCCTGCAGGCTGTTGTCCTGCCTCTCAACCTGCGAGGTCATCTGGTGGAGAAGGACGGAGTACTCTTTGTCACTCCGCATGCGGCTTGTCATCCATTTCTTCATCACCTCCATCATCCGCAGCTCCGAGTCCTGCAGGCGTAGCAGTACCGCATGGCTCTGTGGACACCACAGATCTGAGCTGAACCCCATTGCCTGATCCGAAAGGAAGGAAGCGGGTTAATCATCAATGTAGGACAAGCACAAGCCGCACTCTGAGCACAATACTCCCGAGCTGCAGCTTGGGTGCTTGCAGTCCAGCCTCACCCCCGGTGCTGCCCCAGTGATGCAGCAATCCCTGAGGTGAACTGGCAAACCCCCATCAATCTTTACCAATTTTTATTGTTGCACCACATCCTTTTAGAACAGAAATGAGGAGGAATTTCTTTAGCCGCAGGGTGGTGAATCTGTGGAATTCATTACTACAGATGGCTGTGGAGACCAAGTCATTGGGTTTATTGACCCAACTGTTAGCTCCGTTTCCAGATCCCCTCCTTTCACGGCCAGGCTTGGGACCATCTATGATGAAGTTATCCAATTACATGCTAGAAAATATAGGGCCTTGTCTCTTCATTTACAAACATATTATCCTGGGAGCCCATCTAGTAAAAGTTACTCACTCCAAGTTCCACAGCTCCAAGGGGCTGTTCTGTGCTGTATTCTTACCACAGCCAGACCTTGGTGAGGCCACAACTGCAATACCACGTACAGTTTTGGTCTTCTTACCTGAAGAAAAGAGTGGATACTTAACTTGAATTCTTGATTAGTCAGGCCAGCAAAGATTATTGGAAAGAGGCCAATGGGGTTGGGAGGGCTAATAAATCAGCCATGCTAGGATGATAGAACAAACTTGATGGGCTGAATGGCCTGATTCTGCTTTTGGGTCTATTACACTTGTAAAAAGCATTCTGTCTGGCTTGGTATGGTAACTGCTCTGCCTGTGACCACAGAGTTGTGGACAGAGCCGAGCACACCACAGAAATCTGTCATCCCTCCATGGGCTTGGTCCACCAGCCAGCACGATCAAAGACACCACCAACCACAGACATCCTCTCTTCTCCGCCTCTCATCTGGCAGAGGATACAAAGGCCCAAAAGCATGCACCACCAGGCTTAAGAACAAGTGGTTCCCTCGGAAGACAAGATGGACTCCTGACCTCACAATCTCCCTCGTTATGATCTTACACTGTATTGTTTTCCTGCCTGCACTTTCTCTGTAGCTGTTACACATAACTCTGGATCTGTTATTGTTTAACCCTGCACTACCTCATGTAGTGCGCATTGATTTGATCTGCATGCAAGGCAATTGTTTCACTGTTTTATATTGTAATTTGTTGTATATTTTATGTCTTACAGTGTACTGCTGCCACAAAACAACAAATTTCACAACATGTCAGTAATAAAAAACCTGATTTTAATTATTATGATTCAGCGCAGAGCCCTGTCCCTGCCATTGTGCGGAGATCCTTTCTACTGCCTGGTGTTCACTGAGATCTTTAACCTCTCACTTTGGCATTGTGTGGTACCCACCTGCTTCAAGCTGGCTTCAATTATACCAGTGCCCAAGAAAAGTGTGGTTGTCTGCCTCAATATCTATTGTCCAGTAGAAGTTATATCCACAGTAATGAAGTGTTTTGAGATGTTAGTGATGGAACATATCAACCCTTGCCTGAGAAGCAATTTAGATCTGCTCCAATTTGTCTTCAGGAGCAACAGATCCACATCAGATGCCATCTCATTGGCTCTTCACTCAACCCTGAAACAGTTGAGGCGAAGATCCAGTCATCAGGATGCTCTTTATCGGCTACTGCTTGGCATTCAATATTACTATCCCATCAAAACTAATCAATAAACCCCAAGACCTTGGCCTCAATATCTCCTTGTGCAATTGGATCCTCAATTTCCTCACCTGAAGACCCCAGTCAGGTCAGATTGGTCAAATCTCCTCCCTGGTCTCCATCAGCACTGGTGCATCACAAACCACGTGCTTAGTCCCCTGCTCTGCTCACTTTACATTTATCACTGCGTGGCTAAGCACAGCTCTGATGTCATATTCAAGTTTGCTGGTGACACCACTGTCACTGGCCACATCAGATGTGGTGACGCATCACACATAGGAGGGAGGTTGAAAATCTGGCTGAACTGTATCGTAACAACCACCTCCCACTCAATGTCAGCAAGACCAAAGAACTGATTATAAATTTCAGGAGAAGGAAACCGGAGGTCCAAGAGCCAGTCCTCATTGGAGGATCAAAGGCATAGAGGGTCAGCAACTTTGGCGTTATTATTTCAGAGGACCTGTCTGGAGCACAGCACAGCAGCACCTCTACTTCCTTAGGAGCTTGTGGAGATTCAGCATGGCATCTAAAACTTTAACAAACTTCTATAGATGTGTAGTGGAGAGTGTATTGATAGTCTGCTAAACAGCCTGGTGTGGAAACACCAATGCCCTTGAATGGAAGAATCCTGCAAAAAGCAGAGGTTTCGGCCCAGTCCGTCCCAGTCCTCGCCACCACTGAGCACATCTACATGAAGTGCTGTCTCATGAAAGTAGCATCCCCAGGGACCCCCACCACCCCGGGCATGCTCTCCTCTCACTGCTGCCATCAGGAAGGTGGTACAGAAGCCTCAGGGACCCCCACCACCCAGGTCACGCTCTCCCCTCACTGCTGCCATTAGGAAGGTGGTACAGGAGCCTCAGGGACCCCCACCACCCTGGGCACGCTCTCTTCTCACTGCTGCCCTCAGGAAGAAGGTACAAGAGCCTCAGAACTTGCACCACCAGATTCAGGAACCGCTATTACCCTTCAACCATCAGACTCTGGCACAAAGGGGATAACTTCACTCACCCATCATTGAAAAGCTCCCACAGCCAGTGGGCTCACTTTTAAGGACTCTTCATCTCTCATTCTTGATATTTATTGCTTATTTATTTATTATGATTTCTTCTTTTTGCATTTGCACAGTTTGTTGTCTCCTGCACTCTGGTTGGGCTGTCATTCATTGATTCTGTTATAGTTATTATTCTATAGATTTGCTGAGTATATCCACAAGAAGAAAAAGGCAAATGGTATGTTGGCATTCATAGCAAAAGGATTTGAGTACAGGAGCAGGGAGGTTCTACTGCAGTTGTACAAGGCCTTGGTGAGACCGCACCTAGAGTATTGTGTGCAGTTTTGGTCCCCTAATCTGAGGAAAGACATTCTTGCCATAGAGGGAGTACAAAGAAGGTTCACCAGATTGATTCCTGGGATGGCAGGACTTTCATATGAAGAAAGACTGGATCGACAAGGCATATACTCGCTGGAATTTAGAAGATTGAGGGGGGATCTTACTGAAATGTATAAAATTCTAAAGAGATTGGACAGGCTAGATGCAGAAAGATTGTTTCTGATGTTGGGGAAGTCCAGAACGAGGGGTCACAGTTTAAGGATGAAGCCTTTTAGGACCAAGATGAGGAAAACCTTCTTCAAACAGAGAGTGGTGAATCTGTGGAATTCTCTGCCACAGGAAACAGTTGAGGCCGGTTCATTGGCTATATTTAAGAGGAAGTTAGATATGGCCCTTGTGGCTAAAGGGATCAGGGGGTATGGAGAAAAAGCAGGTACAGGGTTCTGAGTTGGATGAGCAGCCATGATCATACTGAATGGCGGTGCAGGCTCAAAGGGCCGAATGGCCTACTCCTGCACCTATTTTCTATGTTTCTATGTTAAGAAGATGAACCTCAGGTTTACTATTAAAATTTACTTTGTATTTCCTACTGTCCTACCCTCAGAGATTTTACCATTGAGCTGAGTTGAGAGTGAAATGAATCTGCACCATAAGACCATCTCTAGTATCTCTCCCTGTAGTTACCTTCAATAATATTTTGTATCAACATGCTACTGGGACTACAGCTCGGGACATCGGAGTTCAGAGTTCCATCCTGGCACTGTCTACATTCTCCTTGTGATACATAGCGTTTCTCCCAGAATCTTCCCGAGTTCTGAATGGGAAGGCAGGAGGGGCAGGAGGAAAGAGAGATTAAAAAAAAAGAGCTGACAGTGAAGGGGAATGGAGGGGAAAGGTGAGGAGAAAGAGAGGGGGAGGGAAACGGAGAGTGAAGCAGACACAATAGGAGACTCATAACCAGGCAGATATCACCCTACCGTCCTCCCCTCTGTGTAATACAGCACTCATCAATTATCACCCTACCATCCTCCCCTCTGTGTAATACATCTCTCACCAATTATCACCCTGCCGTCCTCCCCACTGTGTAACACATCTCTCACCAATTATCACCCTACCGTCCTCGCCTCTGTGTAATACAGCACTCACCAATTATCACCCTGCCGTCCTCCCCTCTATGTAATACAGCACTCACCAATTATCACCCTACCGTCCTCCCCTCTGTGTAATACAGCACTCACCAATTATCACCCTGCCGTCCTCCCCTCTGTGTAATACAGCACTCACCAATTATCACCCTGCCATCCTCCCCTCTGTGTAATACAGCACTCACCAATTATCACCCTGCCGTCCTCCCCTCTGTGTAATACAGCACTCACCAATTATCACCCTGCCGTCCTCCCCTCTGTGTAATACAGCACTCACCAATTATCACCCTGCCGTCCTCCCCTCTGTGTAATACAGCACTCACCAATTATCACCCTACCGTCCTCCCCTCTGTGTAATACAGCACTCACCAATTATCACCCTGCCGTCCTCCCCTCTGTGTAATACATCACTCACCAATTATCACCCTACCATGCTCCCCTCTGTGTAATACAGCACTCACCAATTATCACCGTACCATCCTCCCCTCCGTGTAATACAGCACTCACCAATTATCACCCTACCGTCCTCCCCTCTGTGTAATACAGCACTCACCAATTATCACCCTGCCGTCCTCCCCTCTGTGTAATACATCACTCACCAATTATCACCCTACCATCCTCCCCTCTGTGTAATACAGCACTCACCAATTATAACCCTACCGTCCTCCCCTCCGTGTAATACAGAACTCACCAATTACCACCCTATCGTCCTCCCCTCTGTGTAATACAGCACTCACCAATTATCACCCTGCCGTCCTCCCCTCTGTGTAATACATCACTCACCAATTATCACCCTACCATCCTCCCCTCTGTGTAATATATCACTCACCAATTATCACCCTACCATCCTCCCCTCCGTGTAATACATCTCTCATCAATTATCACCCTACCGTCCTCCACTCTGTGTAATACAGCACTCACCAATTATCACCCTACCGTCCTCCCCTCTGTGTAATACAGCACTCACCGATTATCACCCTACCGTCCTCCCCTCCGTGTAATACAGCACTCACCAATTATCACCCTACCGTCCTCCCCTCTGTGTAATACAGCACTCACCAATTGTCACCCTACCGTCCTCCCCTCTATGTAGTACAACACTCACCAATTGTCACCCTACCGTCCTCCCCTCTATGTAGTACAGCACTCACCAATTATCACCCTACCGTCCTCCCCTCTGTGTAGTACAACACTCACCAATTATCACCCTACCGTCCTCCCCTCTGTGTAATACATCACTCACCAATTATCACCCTACCATCCTCCCCTCTGTGTAATACAGCACTCATCAATTATCACCCTACTGTCCTCCCTTCTGTGTAATACAACACTCACCAATTACCACCCTACTGTCCTCCCCTCTGTGTAATACATCACTCACCAATGATCACCCTACCATCCTCCCCTCTGTATAATACATCTCTCACCAATTATCACCCTACCATCCTCCCCTCTGTGTAATACATCTCTCACCAATTATCACCCTGCCGTCCTCCCCTCTGTGTAATACAGCACTCACCAATTACCACCCTACCGTCCTCTCCTCTGTGTAATACAGCACTCACCAATTATCACCCTACCGTCCTCCCCTCCGTGTAATACAGAACTCACCAATTATCACCCTACCGTCCTCCCCTCCGTGTAATACAGCCCTCACCAATTATCACCCTACCATCCTCCCCTCCGTATAATACATCTCTCACCAATTATCACCCTACCGTCCTCCCCTCTGTGTAATACAGCACTCACCAATTATCACCCTGCCGTCCTCCCCTCTGTGTAATACAGCACTCACTAATTATCACCCTGCCGTCCTCCCCTCTGTGTAATACAGCACTACCAATTATCACCCTACCGTCCTCCCCTCCGTGTAATACAGCACTCACCAATTATCACCCTGCCGTCCTCCCCTCTGTGTAATACAGCACTCACTGATTATCACCCTGCCGTCCTCCCCTCCGTGTAATACAGCACTCACTAATTATCACCCTGCCGTCCTCCCCTCTGTGTAATACAACACTCACCAATTACCACCCTACCGTCCTCCCCTCCGTGTAATACAGCACTCACCAATTATCACCCTGCCGTCCTCCCCTCTGTGTAATACAACACTCACCAATTACCACCCTACCGTCCTCCCCTCCGTGTAATACATCACTCACCAATTATCACCCTGCCATCCTCCCCTCCGTGTAATACATCACTCACCAATTATCACCCTACCATCCTCCCCTCTGTGTAATACATCACTCACCAATTACCACCCTACCATCCTCCCCTCTGTGTAATACAGCACTCACCAATTATCACCCTGCCATCCTCCCCTCCGTGTAATACAGCACTACCAATTATCACCCTACCGTCCTCCCCTCTGTGTAATACAGCACTACCAATTATCACCCTACCGTCCTCCCCTCCATGTAATACAGCACTCACCAATTACCACCCTACCATCCTCCCCTCTGTGTAATACATCTCTCACCAATTATCACCCTGCCGTCCTCCCCTCTGTGTAATACATCTCTCACCAATTATCACCCTGCCGTCCTCCCCTCTGTGTAATACAACACTCACCAATTACCACCCTACCGTCCTCCCCTCCGTGTAATACAGCACTCACTAATTATCACCCTGCCGTCCTCCCCTCTGTGTAATACAACACTCACCAATTACCACCCTACCGTCCTCCCCTCCGTGTAATACAGCACTCACCAATTATCACCCTGCCGTCCTCCCCTCTGTGTAATACAACACTCACCAATTATCACCCTACCATCCTCCCCTCCGTGTAATACAGCACTCACCAATTACCACCCTACCGTCCTCCCCTCCGTGTAATACAGCACTCACCAATTATCACCCTACCATCCTTCCCTCTATGTAATACAGCACTCACCAATTATCACCCTGCCGTCCTCCCCTCCGTGTAATACAGCACTCACCAATTATCACCCTGCCGTCCTCCCCTCTGTGTAATACAACACTCACCAATTATCACCCTACCGTCCTCCCCTCCGTGTAATACTGCACTCACCAATTATCACCCTACCGTCCTCCCCTCCGTGTAATACAGCACTCACCAATTATCACCCTGCCGTCCTCCCCTCTGTGTAATACAACACTCACCAATTATCACCCTACCGTCCTCCCCTCCGTGTAATACAGCACTCACTAATTATCACCCTGCCGTCCTCCCCTCTGTGTAATACAGCACTCACCAATTATCACCCTACCGTCCTCCCCTCCGTGTAATACAGCACTCACCAATTATCACCCTGCCGTCCTCCCCTCTGTGTAATACAGCACTCACTGATTATCACCCTGCCGTCCTCCCCTCCGTGTAATACAGCACTCACTAATTATCACCCTGCCGTCCTCCCCTCTGTGTAATACAACACTCACCAATTACCACCCTACCGTCCTCCCCTCCGTGTAATACAGCACTCACCAATTATCACCCTGCCGTCCTCCCCTCTGTGTAATACAACACTCACCAATTACCACCCTACCGTCCTCCCCTCCGTGTAATACATCACTCACCAATTATCACCCTGCCATCCTCCCCTCTGTGTAGTACAACACTCACCAATTATCACCCTACCGTCCTCCCCTCTGTGTAATACATCACTCACCAATTATCACCCTACCATCCTCCCCTCTGTGTAATACAGCACTCATCAATTATCACCCTACTGTCCTCCCCTCTGTGTAATACAACACTCACCAATTACCACCCTACTGTCCTCCCCTCTGTGTAATACATCACTCACCAATGATCACCCTACCATCCTCCCCTCTGTATAATACATCTCTCACCAATTATCACCCTACCATCCTCCCCTCTGTGTAATACATCTCTCACCAATTATCACCCTGCCGTCCTCCCCTCTGTGTAATACAGCACTCACCAATTACCACCCTACCGTCCTCTCCTCTGTGTAATACAGCACTCACCAATTATCACCCTACCGTCCTCCCCTCCGTGTAATACAGAACTCACCAATTATCACCCTGCCGCCCTCCCCTCTGTGTAATACAGCCCTCACCAATTATCACCCTACCATCCTCCCCTCCGTATAATACATCTCTCACCAATTATCACCCTACCGTCCTCCCCTCTGTGTAATACAGCACTCACCAATTATCACCCTGCCGTCCTCCCCTCTGTGTAATACAGCACTCACTAATTATCACCCTGCCGTCCTCCCCTCTGTGTAATACAGCACTACCAATTATCACCCTACCGTCCTCCCCTCCGTGTAATACAGCACTCACCAATTATCACCCTGCCGTCCTCCCCTCTGTGTAATACAGCACTCACTGATTATCACCCTGCCGTCCTCCCCTCCGTGTAATACAGCACTCACTAATTATCACCCTGCCGTCCTCCCCTCTGTGTAATACAACACTCACCAATTACCACCCTACCGTCCTCCCCTCCGTGTAATACAGCACTCACCAATTATCACCCTGCCGTCCTCCCCTCTGTGTAATACAACACTCACCAATTACCACCCTGCCGTCCTCCCCTCTGTGTAATACATCTCTCACCAATTATCACCCTGCCGTCCTCCCCTCTGTGTAATACAACACTCACCAATTACCACCCTACCGTCCTCCCCTCCGTGTAATACAGCACTCACTAATTATCACCCTGCCGTCCTCCCCTCTGTGTAATACAACACTCACCAATTACCACCCTACCGTCCTCCCCTCCGTGTAATACAGCACTCACCAATTATCACCCTGCTGTCCTCCCCTCTGTGTAATACAACACTCACCAATTATCACCCTACCATCCTCCCCTCCGTGTAATACAGCACTCACCAATTACCACCCTACCGTCCTCCCCTCCGTGTAATACAGCACTCACCAATTATCACCCTACCATCCTTCCCTCTATGTAATACAGCACTCACCAATTATCACCCTGCCGTCCTCCCCTCCGTGTAATACAGCACTCACCAATTATCACCCTGCCGTCCTCCCCTCTGTGTAATACAACACTCACCAATTATCACCCTACCGTCCTCCCCTCCGTGTAATACTGCACTCACCAATTATCACCCTACCGTCCTCCCCTCCGTGTAATACAGCACTCACCAATTATCACCCTGCCGTCCTCCCCTCTGTGTAATACAACACTCACCAATTATCACCCTACCGTCCTCCCCTCCGTGTAATACAGCACTCACTAATTATCACCCTGCCGTCCTCCCCTCTGTGTAATACAGCACTACCAATTATCACCCTACCGTCCTCCCCTCCGTGTAATACAGCACTCACCAATTATCACCCTGCCTTCCTCCCCTCTGTGTAATACAGCACTCACTGATTATCACCCTGCCGTCCTCCCCTCCGTGTAATACAGCACTCACTAATTATCACCCTGCCGTCCTCCCCTCTGTGTAATACAACACTCACCAATTACCACCCTACCGTCCTCCCCTCCGTGTAATACAGCACTCACCAATTATCACCCTGCCGTCCTCCCCTCTGTGTAATACAACACTCACCAATTATCACCCTACCATCCTCCCCTCTGTGTAATACATCACTCACCAATTACCACCCTACCATCCTCCCCTCTGTGTAATACAGCACTCACCAATTATCACCCTGCCATCCTCCCCTCCGTGTAATACAGCACTACCAATTATCACCCTACCGTCCTCCCCTCTGTGTAATACAGCACTACCAATTATCACCCTACCGTCCTCCCCTCCATGTAATACAGCACTCACCAATTACCACCCTACCATCCTCCCCTCTGTGTAATACATCTCTCACCAATTATCACCCTGCCGTCCTCCCCTCTGTGTAATACATCTCTCACCAATTATCACCCTGCCGTCCTCCCCTCTGTGTAATACAACACTCACCAATTACCACCCTACCGTCCTCCCCTCCGTGTAATACAGCACTCACTAATTATCACCCTGCCGTCCTCCCCTCTGTGTAATACAACACTCACCAATTACCACCCTACCGTCCTCCCCTCCGTGTAATACAGCACTCACCAATTATCACCCTGCCGTCCTCCCCTCCGTGTAATACAGCACTCACCAATTATCACCCTGCCGTCCTCCCCTCTGTGTAATACAACACTCACCAATTATCACCCTACCGTCCTCCCCTCCGTGTAATACTGCACTCACCAATTATCACCCTACCGTCCTCCCCTCCGTGTAATACAGCACTCACCAATTATCACCCTGCCGTCCTCCCCTCTGTGTAATACAACACTCACCAATTATCACCCTACCGTCCTCCCCTCCGTGTAATACTGCACTCACCAATTATCACCCTACCGTCCTCCCCTCCGTGTAATACAACACTCACCAATTATCACCCTGCCGTCCTCCCCTCTGTGTAATACAACACTCACCAATTATCACCCTGCCGTCCTTCCCTCCACGCAATACAGCACTGCCCAATTATTCTCCGCTACCTTGCATCAAAACTGAGAATGGACACGACTAACGGTCCTACGGCGCTCCAATGAGATTGCTAACGGGGCTGCTCAGTCACTGCCCATCACTGCGAGCTCCAAAGTCCAAAAAACAATGTTTTTTTAAAAATAAATCACAAACTCCCGTGGAACCCCGAGTGGCTTCTGGTTGAGAACCCTGCTCTAAAATATATGAGCAAAGATGTAATGCTGAGGCTTTATAAGGCATTAGGCAAACCATCGTTGGTGTATAGCGAGCAGTTTGGGGACCCTCACCTAAGGAAGGATGTGCTGACATTAGAAAGGGTTTACGAGAATGTTCCTGACAATGGAAGAGCAATTGACGACTCTGAGTACAGGCCCACTGGAGTTCAGAAGATTGCAGGGAGATCTCATTGAAATCAAAGTACGTCTTTATCAGAGTATGTATGCAGTATACAGTGCTGAGATCCATCCTCCCAGACAGCCACGAACCATGGAACCCGTTCAAAGAGAAACATCAAACCCCAACACGCAAGGGACAAATTGTGCAAAAGGCTCAAAAAAAAAACCGAAAAACAGAAAATATATACATCAACGTACAAGTCATCAAAACAGTCCAGGAGTATTCAGTTAAGCTCAGCTCGTTCCAGCACCAGTCTTTCATTGACTGCAGGCGGTGGTACCAGTCCGTTCCAATCAAAACCACAGAAAATAGCAACAAGAAAGGAGCCAGCGGAAGCCAGGAACACGTCATAACAGGAATGACAGTGTCCAGTCTACAAACTCTGTCACTTAAAGCTTGCCCAATACCCAGGACTCAAACACCCTCTTCCAGCAGTGGCGAATGAGAGTGAGCGGGGGACCCGTTACCCACAGGCAGATGGCGCTGAACACCTGCTTGCCTTTCACTCCCATCCTCATGGATTTCAACCTTCCCTGGCGCTTTAATCGGCAGGATCGATGAGAAACAAAGCACATCCCATCTCCAGGCAGCCTGCTTCGCTTGAAACGTCACCAAACTCCCTCCAAGACAGCAAAGCACCAGATTGCTCTATCAGCCTGAAAGCATGCCATCAAAATGTAGATCATAGGCTCCAGAAGCAGCAGGACCACATTTGCAAGAAGCAGCAAAAGTAAAATAAACAGTTTGTGAACTGTCTGAGGAACGCTGGCGCCATCTTCTTCAAAACTGTCGATATTCTTCTACTGAATATTGATAGAGGGGACAGAGAGGATGTTTCCAATAGTAGGGGAGTCTAAGATCAGAGGGCACATCCTTAGAATAGAAACATCCCTTTAAAACCTAGATAAGGAGGAACGTCTTTAGCCACATGGTGGTGAATCTGTGGAATTCACTGCCATAGGTGGCGGAGGAGGCCAAGTCATTGGGTATATGTAAAGTGGCGGTTACAGGAAGAGGGCAGGAGACTGGGGTTAAGGACGAAAATAAATCAGCCATGATAGAATGGCAGGGCAGACTCAATGACCTGAATGGTCTGCCCCTATGTCTTATGGACAAGCTATCAGTGATGTAGGGAACTTGGTGGGGCTGAGCACTTTTTAAGTCATTGGCACAGAACTGATCCATGCAGATGGAGGCTGTTCCAGCACACCCCAGACCCTCTTTGGGATGTTTCTCACCACAGGATCCTCAGCCTCCAACATATTCTAGTCAATAACAAATCATAAGATAAAGGATGTTAATAATGGGGCTACTCAATGACAGAGTGCCTTTGACTGTCAATGAGAGGAAGTTAAACTCTCTCCTGTTGAAAATGGTGATTGCCTGGCACTTTTCTGGCACAAATGGTTGGCTAGGCACAGCTCAAAAGCCATCGATAAACTTGCTGATGATACAACCATTATTGGCAGAATCTCAGGTGGTGACGAGAGGGTGACCAGGAGTGAGATATGCCAACTAGTGGAGTGGTGTCGCAGCAACAACCTGGCACTCAACGGCAGTAAGACGAAAGAGCTGATTGTGAAAGGCGAAGGAACATATACCAATCCTCATAGAGGGATCAGAAATGGAGAGAGTGAGCAGCTTCAAGTTCCTGGGTGTCGAGATCTCTGAGGAACTAACCTGGTCCCAACATATTGATGTAGTTATAAAGAAGGCAAGACAGCAGCTAGATTTCATTTGGAGTTTGAGGAGATTTGCTTTGTCACCTAAAAACTTGAAAACTTCTACAGATGTTTTGGAGAGCGGAGAGCATTCTGACTGGCTGCATCACTGTTTGGTACGGGGAGGAGGAGGGCTACACAGGATTGAAGTAAGCTGCAGAGTTGTAAAACTAGTCACCTCCATCATGGGTACTGGCCTCCGAGTATCCAAGACATCTTCAAGGAGCAGTACCTCAGAAAGGTGGTCTCCATCATTAAGGACCCTCATCATAAGACAAAAGAGCCATTCAGTCCATCGTCTGCTCCGCCATTCAATCATGGTCTGATCCAATTCTTTCAGTCATCCCAACTCTCCTGCCTTCTCCCCATACCCTTCGATGCCCTGGCTAATCAAGACCTATAAATGCACCCAATGACTTGGCCTCCACAGCCACTCATGGCAACAAATTCCACAGATTTACCATCCTCTGACTGAAGTAATTTCTCTGCATCTCTGTTCTAAATGGACGTCCTTCAATCCTGAAGTCATGCCCTCTTGTCCTAGACTCCCCTACCATGGGAAATAACTTTGCCATATCTAATCTTTTCAGGCCTTTTAACGCTTGGAATGTTTCTATGAGATCCGCCCTCATTCTCCTGAACTCCAGAGAATACAGTCCAAGAGCTGCCAGACGTTCCTCATAGAGTAACCCCTTCATTCCTGGAATCATTCTCGTGAATCTTTTCTGAACACCCTCCAATGTCAGTATATTCTTTCCAAAATAAAGAGCCCAAAACTGCACACAGTACTCCGTGTGGTCTCACGAGTGCCTTATAGAACCTCAACATCACACCCCTGCTCTTCTATACTTCTAGAAATGAATGCCAACATTGCATTCGCCTTCTTCACCACCGACTCAACCTGGAAGTTAACCTTTAGGGTATCCTGCACAAGAACTCCGAAGTCCCTTTGCATCTCTGCATTTTGAATTCTCTCCCTTATCTAAATAATAGTCTGCTCATGTATTTCTTCCACCAAAGTGCATGACCATACACTTTCCAACATAGTATTTCATTTGCCACTTCTTTGCTCATTCCCCTAAACTATCTAAGTCTCTCTGCAGGCTCTCTGTTTCCTCAACACTACCCACTCCTCCACATCTTTGTCTCATCGACAAATTTAGCCACAAATCCATTAATCCCAGAGTCCAAATCATTGACGTACATCATAAAAAGCAGCGGCCCCAAAACCAGCCCCTGTGGAACTCCACTGCCAACCGGCAGCCAGCCAGAATAGGATCCCTGTATTCCCACTCTCTGTTTTCTGCCGACCAGCCAATGCTCCACCCATGCTAGTAACTCCCCGATAATTCCATAGGCTCTTATCTTACTCAGAAGCCTCATGTGCAGCACCATGTCAAAGGCCTTCTGAAAATCCAAGTACATCACATCCACTGCATCTCCTTTGTCTATCCTGCTTGTAATTTCCTCAAAAAATTGCAGTAGGTTAGTCAGGCAGGATTTTCCTTTCAGGAAACCACGCTGCCTTTGGTCTACCTTATCATGTGCCTCCAGGTACTCTGTAACCTCATCCCTAACAATCGATTCCAACAACTTCCCAACCACTGATGCCAGGCTAACAGGTTTATAGTTTCCTTTCTGCTGCTTCCCACCCTTCTTAAATAGCTGAGTAACGTTTGCAGTTTTCCAATCATCTGGTACAATGCCAGAATCTATCGATTCTTGAAAGGTCATTGTTAATGCCTCCGCAATCTCTCCAACTTCTCCCTTCAGAACTCGAGGGTACATTCCATCAGGTCCTGGAGATTTATCCACCCTCAGACCATTAAGCTTCCTGAGCACCTTCTCAGTTGTAATTTTCACTGCACAAACCTCACTTCCCTGACACTCTTGAATGTCCGGTACACTGTGGATGTCTTCCACTGTGAAGACCGGTGCCAAATATGCATTCAGTTCCTCTGCCATCTCTGCATCTCATTACAATACCTCTAGCATCATTTTCTACTGGAATTTATCTACCCTCAACTCTCTTTTACCCTTTAAATACTTAAAAAAGCTTTTAGCATCTTCTTTATTAGTCACCAGCTTCTTTTCATAATCCATCTTTTCCTTCCTAATGACCTTCTTAGTTTCTTTCTGCAAGTTTTTAAAAGCTTCCCAAAGCCCTATCTTGCCACTAGCTTTGGTTTCCCTGTATACCCTCACTTCTGCTTTTACTTTGGCTCTGACTTCATTTGTCAACCATTGCCCTTCTTCCAGTCAAAAATTTCTTCTTATTTAGAATATATCTGTCTTGCACTTCCCTCATTTTTCACAGAAACTCCAGCCATTGCTGCTCTGCCGTCCTTCTTGCTAGTGTCCCTTTCCAGTCAACCTCTCATGCCATTGTAATTTCCTTTATTCCACTGAAATACTGACTCATTGGAATTTATTTTCTCACCCAGGAAATTCTCTCTTCACACTGTTACTGTCAGAAAGGAGGCACAGAAGCCCAAAAGTGCAGATTCACGATTCAGGATCAGCTTCTTCCCCGCTGCCATTTGATTTCTCAATAGAGTTTGAACCCATGAACACTGCCTCACTGCTTTTTATTTGCACTACTTATGTATATTAGAGATAAATTAAAATTTTACTGTAATTCAATTTTTTTCTATATTTATTACTTATTGCAATGCACTGCTGCCACAAAATTAACAAATTTCACAACAGATGCCAGTGATATTAATCCTGATGTGGATTCTTTGCCGCTTAGGGCTGAATGTTGTCCGGGACCAGACCCAGGCAGACAACACTTTATTCATCCCAATCCAGCCTCCTCCCTCTGTGTGACATCTGACTCCAGCCAGCTCCCTCTGTGTGACGTCTGGCTCCACCCAGCTCCCTCTGTGTTTCGTCTGACTCCAGCCACCTCCCTCTCTGTGTTTCGTCTGACTCCACCCAGCTCCCTCTCTGTGACGTCTGACTCCAGCCACCTCCCTCTCTGTGACGTCTGACTCCAGCCACCTCCCTCTCTGTGTTTCGTCTGACTCCACCCAGCTCCCTCTCTGTGACGTCTGACTCCACCCAGCTCCCTCTCTGTGACGTCTGACTCCAGCCACCTCCCTCTCTGTGACGTCTGACCCCACCCAGCTCCCTCTCTGTGACGTCTGACTCCACCCAGCTCCCTCTCTGTGACGTCTGACTCCACCCAGCTCCCTCTCTGTGACGTCTGACTCCACCCAGCTCCCTCTCTGTGACGTCTGACTCCACCCAGCTCCCTCTCTGTGACGTCTGACTCCAGCCACCTCCCTCTCTGTGATGTCTGACTCCACCCAGCTCCCTCTCTGTGACGTCTGACTCCACCCAGCTCCCTCTCTGTGACGTCTGACTCCACCCAGCTCCCTCTCTGTGACGTCTGACCCCAACTACTGGAACCTTTTCCCTATGCAGCACACACAAAATGCTAGAGAAACTCAGCAGGTCAGGCCGTACTGAAGAAGGGTCTTGGTGAAAAGTCAACTCTTGGTTCATTTCCATAGATGCTACCTGACCTGCTGAGTTCCTCTGGCATTTTGTGTGTGTTACTCTGGATCTCCAGCATCTGCAGCCATTCTCGTGTTTACTCTTTTCATCTTGATGCCCACCGACTTCAGTTTTACCAGGGCTTTTCCACTCTTTAATAGTAAACTGAAGTCAGCAGACAATTACATATTTCTGCTGAATGCAGTGTCTAAGGTATGGCATGTGCCCTGGGCACCACTGAACAGTCTCTATTAAAGTCAGACAAGCCATCCTCGGATAGTGAAGAAAGAACTTTCTTCAGATGTATGATCTGTCTTTGATTATCACGGGTGAGAAGCTCTAGGATGGCCTTATTTCAGAGCATTGTGTACGAAGACCATGAAATGTTTCTTCACCAGGGAGGAAAGTGGAGCTGAAGGACAGAAGAGACAAAAGTTGGAGGAGAAGGAAGCCAAGAAGTCGAGCAAGTTCTTCATGCCCTTCTTTGAAAAGCCCGGAACAAGAAGTTCCATGGAGTCACCTGCACTTGCTACAAGTCTGTTAGAATCTGAAGGTGGATCGAGTACAAATGCGTCACAGGCCGAGGAGGAAGTCAAGTCAGATAAATCCGAGTACGACGAGATTAAGAGTGAGGCTGCCACAGAGAACGTGGACATGACAGGAGGGGAAGACAATGGTGGTGGTGGTGATGTTGAGTTTATTGACGAGATTTTACCTCATGAGATTGAACCTGACGACACTGATCCTAGTGAACTGGATGGTGTCAAGGAGCCTCGAACTGTTACACCAGAAGTGATTGAACAGCATGACATTGGACTTCAGAAGTTCGACAAGGACAAGCAATTCTGCCTGATGCATTGAGAACAGAAATAATAAAGCTAGGTTCAAAGTACTTCCAGAACAGTGAGCGGTCTTTCCTACCAACAAATAACTGCTCAATGAACAAAACTTGGTTCAAGAGGAAATTGGGAAATGGTCGTGGTGAGGAAGTGACTCACTCATGGCTGGTCTACTCCCCTTCTAAAAAGTCTGCATTTTGAATCTGTTGTCTTCTCTATTCCTGGTCAGACCATCAATCCTCATTGGAGCAGGAAAGTGGATTCAATCCGTGGAAAGCACTTGAAAGGATGCCATTGCCATGAAAATGCCAAGAATCATTGGGAATGCTTCACACAGTGGAAAGAAATGGAAAGAAATTTAGCTGGAAACAGAGGAGTTATTGACTGGAGTTATTTCAGTCATAGATTGAGAAGGGAGAGGAGAAGTGGCGTGATATCTTGACAAGAATCCTTCACTGCATAAAATTCCTTGCAACTCAGAACCTGGCTTTGCGAGGACACAGGGAGTCACTTCAGCTAGATGATGACTCCAATGTGGGAAATTTCCTTGGCTTACTGAAACTACTGGCCATCTTTGACCCTGTCATAGAAGAACACTTCACTCATTTGGAAAGTCATCCTGGATCCACGTCTTATCTTTCACTGGGTGTCCAGAACGAATTCATCCATATTTTGGCTTCAACTGTTTCCTGGAGTTTACTGAGAAGCATTTGTAAAGCCAAGTACTATGGTCTCATGTTCGACTTGACTCCCGATCAGGCACACTGTGAGCAGATGTCAGAAGTAGTGAGGTATGTGGAAGTTGATTTTGAGAGGAAAACAGTCGTGTTAGAGAGTCCTTCCTTGGTTTTATCCAGATAAGCCAGAAGGATGCTGAGAGCTTGATTGAAGACATCTTGAAACAGCCAGAGAAGGACGAAATGGAGCCACCAGATTGTCGGTCACAGTGCTATGACAACGCTGCTGTGATGGCTGGACACAAGTGGTGTTCATCAAAGAATAAGTGAGAAAAACAACCTGGCAGTGCTTGTGAATTGAGACAGTCACTCACTCAACTTGGTGGGTGTACATGCAGCCAAGCAGGATACAATGATGGTCACGTTTTTTGGAACCATTGAAGCTCTCTACATGTTTTTCTCTCATTCAACACAGCACTGGGAAAACTCAAAAACACCATGCCCTGTGGTTGTTAAGTCGGAATTCGAAACCAGGTGGAGTGCAAGGACAGAAGCAGTGAAGCCCGTTAACAAGTACCTTGAGGAGATACTTCAAGTTCTCCAGGACATGATAGACAATGAAAACGAGACCAGTGAAACAAGAAGTGATGCAAGGCAGCTGTACAACCATATGTTGAGTTACGATTTTCTGATTTTGCTAGGATTTTGGGACAAAGTACTCATTCGCATGGACCGTATTCAAAAGAGGCTGCAGGATCTGATGCACCATCAATAACTCACTCTGAGACGTAAAGGCGAGATATTGGCTTTTATTGACTGGAAGAAGGAACAAGCAGTGAGTGACCACCATACTACATCCTGGAGACAGAGAGGCCGGGCTCAGGCCTCGATCGCCTTTATACCGGGGTCTATGGGAGGAGCCACGGTCAGAGGGAGGAGCCACAGGAGCAGTCAACGGGGGAGTGTCCAGACAGATATATGTAGTTCACCACAGGATCCTGGCATGAACTTCCACGATGCTGCCCTGGATTTGAAAGCACTCCGAGATCATTTTTATGATAAAAGGGAAGTGTTGGTCAGTGAGTCACTCAAAGGAGGAGTCGGTCTCTGTCAAGAATAGAATATTGAAGTTAAAAGATGTCAGAGATGAAACATCTGGTGAGAACTCGAGAGATGCTGGGTTAACAGCTAAGCAGGAAATGGAAAGAGTCATGATGGGAACACTTGACCATCTTCACAGAGGGATGGATGAAAAATTTGCTCGTTTGCACAACATTGACGCCAAGTTTGGGCTCCTTCTCGATGTCGAGGGATTGTGTTACGGCGCTGACAGTAACGACCTAAAGAAGAAGTGAGAAAATTTGGGTGAATTGTACAATTCTGATGTTGATGGACAGCAGTCATATGAAGAAATTTTGGATTACAGAATGTTGCTAACAAGGTGGGTCAACATGAAAATATCAAGACCTGAAGAGCTTCTTGAATTTATTGTTCAGTATGGAGATGAGAGCGTCTTCCCCAATCTTCACATTGCTAGTCAGATAATGCTAACCATTGCAGTTTCCATCGCCAGCCGGGAGAGATCATTCAGCAAGATAAAACTAATACTTTCAATAAAACTAATACTTTCATATTTGAGAGCCTCCATGGGTCAAGGCAGACTCTGGGATCTTGCTCTGCTGAGCGTAGAAAGAGAAGAAATTGAAAAAACTGACTTTGATCACATCATGGACCAATTTCCATCAGTGAAAGCAAGGAAGGTAGTTATAATTTTCAGGTAGTGCCATAATTGGTTAATTAAAAGATTAATGAGCTTGACTTGTACTCTTGAGCCGATATTACGGCAAAGTTATCTAAAAGATGGGTGTCAGATGTTTGGACAGGGGTGCAACGTAAGCACTTGCCATATTTTCCTGGCTGAACGTACGGTGGAGAGGATTCTGACTGGTTACACCGTCAGCTCTGATGACCAGGATCATGAGAGGCTGCAAAGGGTTGTGGAGTCAGCCAGCACCATCAGAGGTGATGCCCTGAGAGGGAGGTATCGTTATCAAGGACCCTCCATCTGGGATAGGCCCTTTTCTTGTTACTACCATCAGAGAAGGGTACTGGAGCCTGAAACCTCACAAAAGGAGAAACAACCCCTCTCTGCCACTGTCTGTAAGTAGTTGCTACGCCGTGACCACCCGCAGCTTCCCTCCCACATTCCAAAGACAGACAGTTAGGGTTAGCAAGTTTGGCCATGCTACATTGGCACCGGAAGCTTGGTCTGTCCAGCACAATCCTGGCCGATTTGATATGACGCAAACAACACATTTCATCGTATGTTTCCACATACACGTGACAAACAAAGCTCATCTTTAATCTCGCCAACACACACAAAATGCTGGTGGAACGCAGCAGGCCAGGCAGCATCTATAGGGAGAGGTACAGTCAACATTTCAGGCCGAGACCCCGCGTCAGGACTCACTGAAAAAAGAGATATTAAGAGATTTGAAAGGGGAGGGGGAGGGGGAAATCCGAAATGACAGGAGAAGACCGGAGGGGGTGGGGTGAAGCCAAGAGCTGGAAAGGTGATTGGCAAAAGGGATACACAGCTGGAGAAGGGAAAAGATCATGGGACGGGAAGCCTAGGGAGAGAGGAAGGGGGAGGGGAGCACCAGAGGGAGATGAAGAGTAGGCAAGGAGTGATTGTGAGAGGGACAGAGAGAGGAAAAAAGGGGGAAATAAATAATTAAAGGATGGGGTAAGAAGAGAAGGCGGGCATTAACGGAAGTTAGAGAAATCAATGTTCATGCCATCAGGTTGGAGGCTACCCAGCCGGTATATAAGGTGTTGTTCTTCCAACCTGAGTGTGGCTTCATCTTGACAGTAGAGGAGGCCATGGATAGACATATCAGAATGGGAATGGGATGCGGAATTAAAATGGGAGATCCTGCTTTTTCTGGCGGACCGAGCGTAGGTGTTCAGCGAAATGGTCTCCCAGTCTGCGTCGGGTCTCACCAATATATAAAAGGCCACACCGGGAGCACCAGACGCAGTATACCACACCAGCCGACTCACAGGTGAAGTGTCGCCTCACCTGGAAGGACTGTCTGGGGCCCTGAATGGTGGTGAGGGAGGAAGTGTAAGGGCAGGTGTAGCACTTGTTCCGTTTACAAGGATAAGTGCCAGGAGGGAGATTGGTGGGAAGGGATGGGGGGGACAAATGGACATGGGAGTCGCGTAGGGAGTGATCCCTGTAGAAAGCAGAAAGAGGGGGGAGGGAAAGATGTGCTTGGTGGTGGGATCCCGTTGGAGGTAGCGGAAGTTATGGAGAATTATACGTTGGACCCAGGGGCTGGTGGGGCGGTAGGTGAGGACAAGGGGAACCCTATCCCTTAGTGGGGGTGGCGGGAGGATGGGGTGAGAGCAGATATGCGGGAAATGGGAGAGATCTTTAACCTCCCCTGCATGAACACTATCTCATTATCCCTTTTTTGCACTATTTATTTATTTTGTAACTTATAGTAACTTTGTGTGTTGCAGTGAACTGCTGCTGCAAAGCACTAATATTTTTTAATGGTAAAAGTTACCAGTGGTGAGGAAGGCAAATTCACATTCATTTCATGCTGAGGCTTTATAAGGCATTGGTCAGACTGCACTTGGAGCAGCTTGGGCCTCTTATCCAAGAAAGGATGTACTGGCATTGGTGAGGTTCGGGGAGTGATTTGGGAATGAATGGGTTAACATTTGAGGAGCGTGTGATGACTCTGCCCTCGGTGGAGTTTGGAAGAATGCAGGGAGATACGGAAGATCGATAGAGTGGACACGGAGAGGGTGTTTTCAATAACGGGAGGGGGGACTTGGATTAGCGGGCACACCTTCAGAATAGAGGGATGTCCAGTTGGCATGGAGACAAAGGGGGATTTCTTTAGCCGGAGGGTGGCAAATCTGTGCAATTCATTGCCACAGACAGCTGTGAAGGCCAGGTAATTGGGTATATTTAAAGTGGAGGTTGATATGTTCTTGATTAGACGGGATGTCAAAGACTACATGGAAAAGGCAGAAGAACGGGGTTGAGAGAGATAATAAATCAGCCACGATGAAATGGCGGAACAGACTCGATGGGCTGAATGGCTAACTCTGCTCCTATGCCTTATGGTCTAGTGATAATAAAGCTGGTTCTGATTGATGGCACACTTGGCCGAATGCTGCCTTCATGTCAATACAGCCAGTCTCACCTGGTCTGTGGGACTGAACAGTGTTTGGACAAGGTCCAGGATGAGGTGGGGAATTGACTGATCCACATGGGACATCAGCAGGCAAGTAACTGCCACTCAGTGATGGCTCCCATCACTCTGATGATTAACCGAGATGGATTTATCCTGCTCTCTGCAAACATTGGCGCGATGCTAATGTTGTAAGAGCTTGGCCCGAAGCCAGCAGATGCCAGTAATGGCAAGAGGAAGTTACAGTGGAGAAGGTGGCTGTTAACATGGGGAAGTGTTTGACATTAACTGTTACAAACCAAAAATAACAAGCCTCGTGTTTAGACTTGAAACCAAATGAAGGCATAATAGCAAACACAGGGCTTTCTGAGAACCCCTGCCTAAACTTCTCTCAGGAAATGGCCCAATCTAGTGGGGTGAGGGTGTGAATGGGACAGGGTACAGGACTGGGACACCAGCGAGACACTGGGGAAGGGGCTGGAGTGAGTGGGGCAGAGTTCAGGACTGGACACAGGTGGGACATGGTATGAGGGTGGGCTGTGAGAAGGGAAGGGTTCAGGAATTGACACCAGCAGGACATGGGGAGGGGGGTGTGGGTGGGGCAGAGTTCAGGACTGGACACCAGCAGGACATGGGGAGGTGGATGTGGGTGGGGCAGTTCAGGAATGGACACCAGCAGGACATGGGGAGGGGGGTGTGGGTGGGGCAGGGTTCAGGAATGGACACCAGCAGGACATGGGGAGGGGGATGTGGGTGGGGCAGGGTTCAGGAATGGACACAGACAGGACATGGGGAGGGGGATGTGGGTGGGGCAGGGTTCAGGAATGGACACAGACAGGACATGGGGAGGGGGGTGTGGGTGGGGCAGGGTTCAGAAATGGACAGACAGGACATAGGGAGGGGGTGTGGGTGGGGCAGAGTTCAGGAATGGACACTGACAGGATGCTGGGGGGGTGTGGGTGGGACAGAGTTCAGGAATGGACACCAGCAGGACATGGGGAGGGGGATGTGGGTGGGGCAGGGTTCAGGAATGGACACAGACAGGACATGGGGAGGGGGGTGTGGGTGGGGCAGAGTTCAGGAATGGACACAGACAGGACATGGGGAGGGGGGTATGGGTGGGGCAGGGTTCAGAAATGGACACAGGCAGGACATGGGGAGGGGGGTATGGGTGGGGCAGGGTTCAGAAATGGACACAGACAGGACATGGGGAGGGGGGTGTGGGTGGGGCAGGGTTCAGAAATGGACAGACAGGACATAGGGAGGGGGTGTGGGTGGGGCAGAGTTCAGGAATGGACAGACAGGACATGGGGAGGGGGATGTGGGTGGGGCAGGGTTCAGGACTGGGGGCTGAGAGCGCGATGACGAATTGCTAACAGGCCTGCTGATGCAAAGGAGAAGCATCTTCACAGTTCTCGTCAACTCAACAATTTTCACATTCCAATTTTTAAGGTTTACACACTGTAAGATTCATTGTGCAACATGCACTTTATGCTGGAGGTATACAACAGGTATACATAGTTTCGCACTTCATTTCCCCCTCCCCCTCCCCCACTTCCCCCTTCACCTGGTCTCACCTATCACCCTCCAGCCTCTCCCCTTCCCAACCCACTCCTCCTAATTCATCTTCTACCCCCTTCCTTTCCAGTCCTGGTGAAGGGCCCCAAAGTAAACATCAACTGTTTATTTCCTTCTGGAGATCCTGCCTGATCGAACTCATTTCTCCTGCATTTTGTGTGTGTAGGTCAGTGGTGAGTGCTTTGGTCTGCTTTCTTTGTCGAGGATACTGGGGTGAGTTTAAGTGTGAAAGTTCAGGCTGTGAAAAGAGAAAGGAGCATAAAAAAGCAACGGGAAAGAAGTTGCCAGTTCACAAGTTGATAGGGTGGTAAAGAAGGTAGATGTTGCGTTGGCTTGATTATTCGAGAGATTGAGTGCAAGCGCCATGAGGTAATGTTGCAGCTCTGTAAAATCCTGGTTGGACCACACCTGGAGCTCGCTGAGTTTGCAATTTCCTGCAGCTTTTTCCAACCTGTACAATACCAGATGGTGCCACAACCAGTTAGAATCCTCTCCTTGGTACATCTGTAGAAATGTGCCAGAATCTTTGATGACATGTTTCTCTCCATAAATGCTGCCCTACCTGCTGAGTTCCTCTATGGACCAAATAAGCCCTTTTTGTGCCCAAATTTTAACGAATCTTTGACCCACTATCTATAAATATAACAAGCCAGGTGAGCTCCAGCCAGAATCAGGCAGCAGTCACTCTGTGCAGGGATCAGCCCTATGCATTGTCTGCAAGTCTCCAGAATGTCTGAGCCCATTACAGCACTGACAATGTTCCTCAGTTAATGCAGTGCCTGTCAGTCTGGATCACGTGCCATTGTGGCCAAGCCAGATAGAGAAACATTTTCGGATACGTCCAACAACAAATCGGCCACATTGTCAGACGAACTACCATTCAATGAAAAATGCAACTAAATTCTCATCGCTCTGGTCAGGTGGAGATAATGAGGTTGCTAAGAGAGAAAACAATTATACTTCTATAATGTTTTTCCAGCACCAGCAGAATTCACTGTTCCCACAGCCGATGATATTACAGATACATTATTGTTGTCATAGCACAGTGGCCACTTTATTAGGTACACTGGCTTGCTAATTCAAATATCTAATCAGCCAATCATGTGGCAGCAACTCAATATATAAAGGCATGCAGATGTGGTCAAGAGGTTCAGTTGTTGTTCAGTCTAGAAATCTGAATGGGGAAGAAATGTGATCTAAGTGACTTTGTGGAATGATTGTTGGTGCCAGATGAGGTGGTTTAAGTATCTCAAAAGCTGATCTCCTTGGATTTTCACACATGACAGTCTCTAGAGTTTACAGAGAATTGTGTGAAAACAAAGTAAGTCATCCGGTGGGCGGCAGTTCTGTGGGTGAAATGAGCTTAACAATGGAAGAGGTCAGAAGAGAATGGCTAGACTGGTTCAAGCAGACAGGAGGATAACGGAAACTCAATTAACCATGCGTTACAACAGAAGAGCATCTCTGGACACACAGCTGAACCTTGAAGAGGATGGGCTACAGGAACAGAACAGCACAAACATACACTTGGTGGCCTCTTTATTAGGTACAGGAAGCATCGGATGAAGTAGCCACTGTGTGTACGGCAACAATATGATTTTGATTCTAAATTCAACCAAATCACCACAGCACAGTCCCAACCATCAGTAGGCAAACAAATAATCTAATAAAGGGACCCAATATTCTCCTCCATAGATGCTGCCTGACCTGTTGAGTTCCTCCAGCAGTTTGTGTGTAGTGATCTACAAAGTTAAAAAAGTCGTGTTTACAAACACTACTACAGAATCAGGTTTAATGTCACTGACAAATATGAAATTCGTTGTTTTGTGACAGTGGTAGAGTGCAATACACAAAATACACTATAAATTACAATAAGAAAGTATTAAAAAATAATGAAGTAGTGGAAAAAGGGCAAAAAGAGTGAGGAAGTGTTCATGGGTTCATTGACCGTTCAGAAATCTGATGGCCAAGGGGAAGAAGCTGTTCCTAAAATGTTGAGCAAGCTTGGGCTTTTCTCTTTGGAGCAAAGGAGGATAAGAGGTGACCTTCAGGCTCCTGTACCACCTCCCTGATGGTAGCTATGAGAAAGAGGCATGTCCTGGGTAGTCAAGGTCATTAAATGGTAGATGCCACACTTTTGAGGCATTTTCTATTAACGATATCCTCAGTGGTGGGGAGTCTAGTGTGGTGGAGCTGCCTCAGTTTACATCTCTCTGCGGCTTTTTCCAGTCCTGTGTATTTGTCAAACCCACAACAGACAGCGATGCAAACTGTTAGAATGCTCTCCATGGTACATCTGTAGAAGTTTGCTACAGATCTCCTCAAACTGCAAATAAAATATAGCCGCTGGCTTGCCTTCTTCGTGATTTCATCAATACGTTGGGCCCAGAATAGATTCTCTGAGACGCTGGCGCTCTCTTGCAACAGACCCTAACTTATCCTTTAAGCTCTCTCAAAACTGTAACAATTGGTCCAGCAAGTGTTGTTAGTGAGTCAGAAAATTGTGGGGTTATGATGCCGTCCAGGATAACAGACAAAGACCTAGATGCCTCTCCCAGGGCAGTGCTTATAACCTCACACCATCTGCTCAAGTGGACGGAGTTCTTAGCCTTTGCACATCCAAACTCACATCATTCTATAGACATGCAGTACAGAGCTTCCTCTCTGCACCTTTCGGAAACTGCACTGGAAGGCTCTACAATGGGTAGTCAAAACTGCCCAACGTGTCACTGGCACCAGCCTACCCACCATCAAGGACATATATTCAGAAAGGCACCGGCAAAGGGCCAGCAACATCATGAAGGATCCCACCCACCCTGCTCATGTTCCACCCCCATCAGGGAGAAAGCAACATAGCATCCATGCCAGGACCACCAAACTCAAAAGCAATTTTCTTCCCCGAGCAGTAAGGCTGATCAACACCTCCACCTATTAACTCCACCACTACTTAATTATTTCCCAAAGTTCAAGGTAAATTTTATTATCAAAGTAAACATATATGTTACCATACACAACCCAGAGATTCAATTTTCTTGTGGGCATACTCAGAAAGTCTATAGAATAGTAAATCTAACAGGACTAGTGAAAGACCCAGGGCAAGCCCTCTGAAATAACAACACCCAGGAACTTAAAGTTGCTAACCTCCTCCAACCTTGATTCTCCAATAAGAACTGGCTTATGGACCTCCGGTTTCCCTCTCCTGAAGTCCGTAACCAGCTCCTTGGTCTTGCTGACATTGAGATAGAGGTTGTTGTTATGACACCACTCAGCTAAATTTTCAGTCTTCCTACTGTATGCTGATTTGTCACCTCCTTTGATTCAGCCCCCAACGGCGGTGTGGTCAGCAAACTTGTACGTGGTGTTGGAGCTGTGCTTAGCCACACAGTCATAGGTGTAAAGCGAGTAGAGCAGGTGGGTAAGTACCCAGCCTTGAGGTGCACTGGCGTTCATGGAGGAGATGTTGCCAATTCAAACTGACTAGGGTTTACAAGTAAGGAAATCCACAAACTAATCGCACAAGGAGGTATTGAGATCTTGGAACTTATTGATTAGTTTTGAGATGATGGTATTGAATGCTGAGCTGCAGTCAATAGAGAGCATCCTGATACATGCATCTTTGCTGCCCTGGTGTTCCAGGATTGAGTGAAGAGCCAATCAGATGGAATCTGCAGTGGACCGGTTGCTTTTGTCGGCAAACTGGAACAGATCCAAGTCACCTCTCTGGCAAAGCTGATACGCTTCATCATCAATCTCTCAAAACATTCATCACAGTCGATGTAAGTGCAACCGGGCAATAGTCATCGAGGAAGGTGACCATGCTCTTCTTGGGCACTGGGATAACTTGAGGTTAAAGATCTCAGTACGTGACCAGCTACCTTGTCCAGTCCAGATGCTTTCCATGGATTCACCCTTCTGAAGGACACTCGCACGCCAGCTCCAGAGACTGAGATCACAGGATCATCGGGGATGTTTCTCCATGTTCTGACGGTCAAAGCGAGCATAGCTCATCTGGAAACGTTAGTGCTCCGACATGGCAAAGCAGCAGTCACCTTATGTACAAACCAGTGTCACTTTATGGACATAGAATCGATGTATACATCTCAAATTTATATTTATTTTGCTTTATTATTATTGTGGTTTTTTTGTGCCAGATCTGGAATAATGATTATTTTGTTCTCCTTTCCACTTGTGTACTGGAAATGACATTAAGCAATCTTGAATCTTTCAATAAACAGGGAGATTTGTATGGTATTTCCACTTCCTGAGTCACCAAGAATGCAAATAATCTGGTCACCATCACCTTGCTGTGTGTGAGTTGGCAGCACATTAACTAGAGAGCACAGGCGGGAAAGAGAACAAGAGAGAGGAGATGAGACATCTACAGGTCTCCACGGTCGTCTGTCACAATGAATTCCACAGGCTCACTATGCTCTGGCTAAAGAGGTTCCTCCTCTTCTCTGTTCTAAAGGGACGTCCATGAATTCTGAGGCTGTCCCCTCTGGTCCTAGACTCTCCCACTATTGGAAACATCCTCTCCACATCCACTCTATCTGTGTCCTCTGGTCCTAGACTCCCCCACTATTGGAAACATCCTCTCCACATCCACTCTATCTGTGTCCTCTGGTCCTAGGCTCCCCACTATTGGAAACATCCTCTCCACATCCACTCTGTCTGTGTCCTCTGGTCCTAGGCTCCCCCACTATTGGAAACATCCTCTCCACATCCACTCTATCTGTGTCCTCTGGTCCTAGACTCCCCCACTATAGGAAACATCCTCTCCACATCCACTCTATCTGTGTCCTCTGGTCCTAGACTCCCCCACTATAGGAAACTTCCTCTCCACATCCACTCTATCTGTGTCCTCTGGTCCTAGACTCCCCCATCATAGGAAACATCCTCTCCACATCCACTCTGTCTGTGTCCTCTGGTCCTAGACTTCCCGACTATAGGAAACTTCCTCTCCACATCCACTCTATCTAGGCCTTTCAATGTTCAATAGGCTTCCCCCATCATTCTTCTAAACTCCAGCTAGTACAGACTGCAGGGAGAACTGAAGGCTTTGGAGGGAGTGCGAAAGATGAGAGCTCTGCTAAGAGGGGTCAGGGTGTCCTGGCTTGGCACATGATTCACAAGTGACTTGGAGAGTGAAGAGTGTTGTGGGAGAATGAAGAACAAATGTAGGGAGGTAATGCTTCAGTTGCGGAGGCCATTGATAAGGTCACAGCTGGAGGACTATAGGTAGTACTGGGGTGGCACGTTATCTTAGCGGCTAGCGTAACGCTATCACAGCACTAGGTTCCCCGGTTCAATGCCCGCCGCCATCTGTAAGGAGTTTCTCCGCATGAATCAGTGGGTTTCCTCCAGGTGTTCCAGTTTCCTCTCACTTTCCAAACACCTATTTGCAACAATCCTACATTAATCTCACATTCTCATCAACTGCCCCAGATTCTACTAATCAGCCATGCCCTCGAGGAAATTTACAGGCCTGCCTGGACTCAAGGCGTAGCCGTTCCCATCATGCAGTGTGCAGAGTTCAGTTCCTGCCGCTGTCTATAAAGAGTAAGCAACTCCATCGTGGTCACCGGCCTCCCCAGCATCAAAGACATCTTCAAAAGGTGATGCCTCAAAAAGGTGGCATCTGTCATTAAGGATCCCATCACCCAGAACGTGCCTTCTTCTCACTGTTACCATCAAGGAGGACGTACAGGAGCCACTCAGCGTTTCAGGAAACAGCTCCTTCCCCTCCACCAACAGATTTATGAATGGACAATGAATTCATGAACACTTCCTCATGACTTTTATTCCCCGTCTTTTTGCAGCATATCGTAATTTTTAGGTTTTTTTTTTAGGTATTGCACTGTCCTGATGATGCAACAAATTTCACGGGCGCCAGTGTCATGAAATTTGTTGTTTTGCATCATCAGTACAAGTACGTACTGTACACCATTCCCCCTTGTCTCTGTGGGTTTCCTGCAGCTTTCCAAAGACTCATGTTAATCGCTCACATGGGTGTAACTGGGGCAGTGTGGACTCTTTGAGCTGGAAGGGTTGGGAACCATGATGTATCTCCAAATAAAATAATCAGTCTTCTTATTTAATGAAGAATTTACCAATTTATAAACAGTTCAAGGAAAGTTACCTACACTGACACCTGCAAATGGGCAGGTTATCTTATGAGGAAAGGTTGGACTAACTGAGCTCAGATTCACTGGCGTTAGAAAAATAAGAATTATAATTGGTTTATTATTGTCGCATATACTGAGATACAGCAAGAAGCTCATCTTGCACATTGTTAGACCATAAGACATAGGAACAGAATTAGGCCATTCAGCCCATCAAGTCTGCTCCACCATTCCATCATTGCTGATCCTGGATCCCACTCAACCCCATACAGATCAAAATATTACATAGTGCATAGTGTAGAACAAGGTGAAATGAAAACAATGCTGAATAAAAAGAAACAGTCACGGAGAAAGTGCAGTGCAGGTAAACAATAAGGTATAATGCCATACAGAGGTAGATTGTGAGGCCAACAGTCTTTCTTGTCGGACTAGACTGAAACATGCGTGTTGCTGAGGAGTGTCGCGACAGTGTTTCCCTGTGGAATCTAGGGGTACCCATTTGATAGATCAGTAATAGGGTTCCTTCGGGCTGCCATGGCTGGGGGAGGGGGTAGTGGGGATAAGCTCCCAATGGTGTGCATCTCAAATCGTCTCTGACCATCAAGTGCAACTTCTGACCTTCACTTGGGGCTTAGCTACTAAACTGGGCAGGACTGAAGAAGGGGTAAAGGCGGGTTACTGGCACCTCAAAACCTGTTGTTTTGGGCAGATGAAGCTCGTCAAATGTGGCTGGCAGCTCATCTAGGAGAAGGAAAACTCTGATCTCAAACTTTTGCTCTACCCACTCACGAGGAAGCATCGGGAGTAAACCCAAAGGAAAGATCTGCAGGCCGGCATCCCGAAGGCAGTCCTACGTGGAGTTCAACGCTGACTAGCAACTGCTGCTGCCAAACTGTATCCGTCTCTGCCTTTCCTTTGGATTGGGCAACAGCTCGCTCTCCATGTCGCCCTGCCCTGTACTTTGGAGTGCCAGGATGCCACGTCCATGAGCGACCCTGCCCAATGGAGGGCCCTCACATAATAATCTTTCTCTTTTGGGGGAGAGTGAGTCATTGCAGTTCTCTTCCTCAAAATGAGTGGAAGTTTGGTGTTTGTGGCAGAACGTGGATGATATTTAATAAGCAGGAGAATAAAACATCGGAGCCAGGAGGGAATGCAGATTTGAGACGGCAATTGGACCAACCATTCTCATGGTAAATGACAGTGCAGTTTAATAGTCGATGTCTCAGTTAAAAGGTAGAACAGGCCTATCAGCCCACAACGTTGTGCCAACCTACCAACTTCCTATGTTGAATCTAACACTACCCTCCTACAAAGCCCTCCATTTTTCCATCTTCCATTTCCTCATCTAGGTTTCTTAAATGTCTCCAATGTATCTGCCTCACTCACCATCCCTGGCAGCATATACCATTGTACCCACCACTTTCAGAGGTACACATTCCCCTATACTTTCCTCCGATCACCTTAAAATTATGCCCCCTCTTTTCCACTCTAACAAAATGTCTCTGGCTATCCACTGAGTTGAGGAGGAATTTCTTCAGCCTGAGGGTGATGGAAGTGTGGAATTCATCACCACAATCGGCTGTGAGCAACGTTCCCTTGAAGTCGGTGAGGATCAACAGTTGCTCAGAGCAGGAAACTTTTAAGTGGCCTGCGTGGCACTTGAAGTTTTATATTATATATATAAAATGCAAACTATGAATATTTAGAATGAAAATTGAAAATCACCTACTTCTGATGTCACTAATTGAAACATAGTCCTGACGAAGGGTCTCGGCCCGAAACGTCGACAGAGCTTCTCCCTATAGATGCTGCCTGGCCTGCTGTGTTCCACCGGCACTTTGTGTGTGTTGTTGTTACATAAAAAGAATATCTTTCTCAGTCCGTAAGCCTCTCCTGGCTGTGCCCAGTTCCAGCCACAGAGCAACAAAGGCTACATGCGCGGTGGCATTGCCGTTACCGTGCGGCTTCGCGCTGGCAGAGCTTACAGGGAACAGCGGCTGAGGAGGCCAAGTCACCGGGTGTATTTAAGGCAGCAGTTGATAGGCTACTAATTGGTAAGGAGTGTTAAGAGGAAGACTGGGGTAGAAAAAAGAAATCAGATACGATTGAATGGCGGAGAATAAACGGGCCAATTCTGCTTCGGTATCCTACGGGTTTATGGACCTGCAGAGGTCAGGGGAAGGTCCCCACTGAAAACCGAGCAGAGGATGAGGTCTTGGGAACTCAACAGACAGTAGGTGCAGGAGCAGGCCATTCGGCCCCTCGAGCCAGCACCACCATTCAATGTGATCGTGGCTGATCATCCACAATCAGTACCCCGTTCCTGCCTTCTCCCCATATCCCTTGACTCCTTCCCAGGCAGTGTAGCGATGGAGCGATTTTTGAGGTTAGCACATGTAGCAAATAACCTTAACTGAGTTCAGCCTCTAGCCTTCAGATCTGAAAATGAACTGTGGACTAAATCTAAACTGCAGCTCTGAACAATGGATTCCTAAGAACCAAGTTAATTGGAAAGAGAGACCCGCTGATTTAAATGTTTTACTCGGTGGGAACAGAAAGGTATGATGGTGGGAAGATCCAGGCATTTGAAAGTGTGACATGTAGTTCAAAGGAAGCATTGTAAATGTGGAATTGCTTGGATTGTCCTTAATTTTTCTTTGATCTTTAGTATACAAAATGTCATGTGGTGTTGGGTCCCCCCCCCCCCACACACACACAAAGGCTGTCAGCTTATTTGTGATATTTTATTGAGTTGAGACAGCCTCATGTCTACCAGTACCTCTCTCCAGTGACCACTCAGGTATTCACACAGGACCCTGAAGATTACGGAATCTACCTCTGTACCACCTTGCACCTTATTGTTGTCAGCAGCGTCTCTCTGTGAGTAGTTTTGCTTTGTTCGAGCTCCAAATGAGGTTCATTATCGCTGACATCTGCCGTGAAATGTGTTGTTAAGTGGCAGCAGTGTAGCGCAATACTGACACGTTACAAATTACAATAGGAGTTTCTGAACAGTTCGGTCCGATCTGGAGGTGCCCCTCCGGCCAGTGTCCAGTCCCACCTGCGGGAGGGTCCGTGACCTCCCCGAGAGCCACCCAGGCAGGCCCACGTCGCGGACAAATCTCCGAAGTCCGGACAACCTTTCCCAATGACTCTACAGCCTGCCGAGTCCATACTGGCTCACAAAACAATGACACTTCCTCCCCCTCCCCCGTAACCTGTTCTTCCCCCAGCGCCGCGCAACGAACCCGGGATACCCCGACTCAGAACTCTGATGTCAGGTGCCCGTCTCAATCCTCTCCAAATATTTTCATTTTCTGACACAGACTATTGCCGCTCTCTACCCGCGGGAATAATTTGCAAATCAAAAACGCGAAATTTAAGCAGCGCCGCGGCGGGGGCGTTAACTCGCTCTCCAGGACTCACCTCCCGGTGAACAAATATCTGATTTATAATTATTAATATAGCGTGCAGTCGCCGGAAACGTCGTGTCCCGCTCCCTCAAGCGACTTGCGAGCCGAAGTCAGCAGAGGAAATCGGCCGGGGTAGAGTGGCTCCGAATGCCGGCGGGACCTCCTGTCGGCCAGTCACATCCCCGCCCTCGCTCCCCTCGATTCCTTACAGCCAACTTGCCCGGCAGCTCCTGCTCTGGTTTTGTGAAGTGCTCTCTGACCTAGCGCCGCGGTCCCCAGTTTCCTTCCTCTCTCCGCGACCAGTGTGAATGTCCCACACCTTCCGCGCTACCGCTTAACCCTCGCCGTGCCGGACAGCCGCGGCCGCCTGCCTCCGCCCCTCGTTAAACGCTAGCGCTAATTGATCAGGGGGGTGGGGTGGTCCTTTAAACTCCAATGCGTTAGAGAAAGTATTATTTCGTTGCCGACTGATAACGTACGTGTAAGTGTGTGTGAGACCTTGGTAAAAGTGAGTCGGGGGGATTCGAGCTCACGCCCCGCAGCCATTTGGTTCTTGAAGCAATCGGTAAAATCCACATCACTGCAGTTTGGCAAAATGATGACCACTGCACAAAAAAGCACTTTGTTTAGTTTTTGTTCCTTACAGGCCTTCGGCCCACGACCTTGTAAACTACCCCAACATCAACTTCAGGCTTCACTGCAACCTAACTCTCCCGTTTCCTTTCTGCCTGTCGGTTCACTTAAACCCCTACTGTATCTGCCCTGGCAGTGTATTCCCACACCCACCGCTCTCTGGGGGAAAAAACTTACCTCTGACATCCCTCCTGTACTTTCCTCCAAACACCTTAAAATTATACCCCCTTATATTAGCCGTTTCCACCCTGGGAAGAGATGCCTCTGGCTGTCCACCCTGGGAAGAGATGCCTCTGGCTGTCCACCCTGGGAAGAGATGCCTCTATCATCTTGTACTCCTCTATCAAGCCACCTCTCATCCTCTTGCACTCCAAAGAGAAGGTCCTAGCTCACTCAACTAGGCAGTTTCCTGGTAAAACTCCTCAGCATTCTCTCCAAAGCTTCTACGTCTTTCTAGTAATGAGTAGACCAAAACTGAACACAATTCTCCAAGTGCGGTCTAACTGGAGGTTTATAGATCTGCAGTATTACTTTGTGGCCCTCGAATCAATTCCCTGGCTATTTGAGAAGCTGGTGAATATCACAAGCCCTGTTTATGTGGCCACTGACGCCAGGCAGACAATCTCTGATGAGTAGTGACAATGGCTGGGGTCACCCATCTTGTAAAGACACTGCCCAGAAGAAGGCCCAGAAGACACTGCCCAGAAGGCCCAGAAGGCCCAGAAGACACTGCCCAGAAGAAGGCCATGGCAAACCACTTCCGCAGAAAAAATTGCTCAAATAGACCCCTGTCATACAATATGGCACACAATGACCATGATGACATATAATTGAATTAAATTATGTAGTGCAAAAGAGAGGAAAGAAACACTCAGGTAGCGTACATGAGTTCATTGTCCATTCATAACATTGACTGAGGAGGGGAAGGAGCTGTTCCTGAAACTTTGTGTGTGAGGCTTCAGGCTCTTGTACTTCCTCCCTGATGGTAGCAATGAGAAGAGGACATGTTCTCGGTGATGGGATCCTTAATGATGGATGCCACCTTTTTTAGGTACCACTTTTTGAAGATGTCCTCAGTGCTAGGGAGGCAGTTGCCCATGATGGAGCTGGCTGAGTTTAGAACCTCCTGTGACTTTTTCTAATCCTCTGCAGTGGTCCCCTCCATACCAGACAGTGAAGCAACTGGACAGCGTGTTCTCCGCAGTACACCTGTAGAAATTTGCAAGAGTCTTTTGTACCATGCCAATTCTCATCAAACTCCTAATAAAATATAATCACTGTAGTGCCTTATTTGTAATTGCATCAGTATGTTGGTCCCAGGATAGATCCTCAGAGATACCCAGGAACTCATTTATTACCCTTGGGCTTTACTGGCTCCATATTGTGGCAGTCTAATTTCCTTCCATCTACAAATTCCTCTGTAACTTTGTTGCCCCTACTCCTGTAATTTTTTCCACCCTTGTAGTCTCCAGATCAAACAAAGTCTGGCTCTTTGGCCTCTGTATTACCTGCATCTTTCTCAGTCATTGTAGTCTGAAAATCTCTCACTGAAACTTTCCACAAAGGCGGACGGACCATGCACCTTCTTCACCACCCTGTCAACCCATGTAGAATCTTATTGAATCCCTAGCAAGGCTCAAGGCCCTTCAGCCCCACTGGATGTTGCTGCCATAAGGCCCATCCAAGCTATCAACTTTTTTTCAAATACCACCAGTGAAGAGATGTCTTTTAAGAAAATCTACAGCACATTACAGGCCCTTCAGCCCACAATGTTGTGCTGACTATGTAACTTACTCTAGAAGCTGCCTAGTATTTTCCTACTGCATAGCCCTATTTTTCTAAGCTCCATGTACCTATCTAAGAGGGTCTTTAAAGACCCTATTGTAGAACTCTCTATGTGAAAAATTTACCTCTGACATCCCCACAGTACCTATTTCCAAGCACTTTAAAACTATGCCCTCTCGTGTTAGCCATTTCAACCCTGTGAAAAAGCCTCTGACTATCCACATGATCAATGCCTCTTATCATCTTATACACCTCTATCAGGTCACTTCTCATCCTCCATCGCTCCATGGAGAAAAGGCAGAGTTCACTCAACCGAAGGCATGCTCTCCAATCCAGGCAACGTACTTGTAAATCTCCTCTGCACCCTCTCTATGATATCCACATCCTTCCTGTAGTGGGAAGACCGGAAGAGAGCACAGTAAACCATCTGAACAACACAGAAGCACGAAGCTGCTACAGTGGGTAACAAGACAGATCACAGAGCAACAGCCACAGACTCATACACCGCTGGAAGGCATGACTTCCTGGAGCAGAGGCAGAGGGCTCTGGCAAAGGCTAGGCAGAGGGCTCTGGCAAAGGCTAGACAGGGCTGGTCTGCACAGCAGTGATGGGAACGGGACTGGTGCAGCCCTCCAGTCCTTACTACAGGATCAGAGATGGTGAGGTTCAGTAGCATTAAGTTCTTTGGTGTCAACATAGCTGCCCTGGTTCAAGTTCAGGAACAGTTATTACCCTCTCAACTATTAGGCTTTTGAGTCAGAGAGAATAACTTCACTTGCCCCATCACTGAACTATTCCCACAACCTATGGACTCATCTTTAGGGACTGCTCATCTCATGTTCTCAATACAGTGCTTATTCATTATTATGTTACTTTTTCTTCTTGTCTTTGCGCAGTCGTCTTTTTTTGCAGATTGGTTGTTGCCCATTCTGTTGGGTGCAGCCAAGCACCTCACCTGTCGCTAAGGGTGATTTAAATATCTCTTAAGATCCTGGCAGTTTCTGCACTTGCCTTCTGTAGGGTCCAAGGGAACACCTTGTCAGGCCCTGGGGATTTATCTGCCCTACTTTGCCTCAAAACAGCAAACACCTCCTCCTCTGTAATCTGTCTAAAGTCTAGGAAGTTGATGCCGCTTTGCCTCACTTATGTAGACTCTGTGCCTGTCTCCTGAATAAATACAGATGCAAAAAATGCTTTTAAGATCTCCCTCATCACTTTTGGTTCCATGCATGGATTATCATTCTGTTCTTTCACAGGACCAATTTTGTCCCAATTGATTCTATTGTTTTTCTTGCCTTATTGTGATTACTCATGAGCAAATGAATCTCAGGATTGTATATGATGACATGTATGTACTTCAGTAACGAATTTACTTTGAACGTATGTGCCATCACATGGATCTATGCCCTGCTTCTTAGAAGTTTGTGTAGGTTTGGCATGTCATCAAAACTTTGAAAAACTTCTGTAGATACACAGTGGAGAATACCCTGACTGGTTGTATTACAGCCTGGTATGGAAATATCGATGCCCATGAGTGGAAATGGTGAGTACAGCCCTGCCCATCACGGCTGATGCTCTCCACATCTGGAATTCTGAAACAAAACCAGAGATGGTTGGGAACATTCCAGGTATCTCATCGAAAAGTACAACATATATACAGGTCCCTCAGTCCGTCTAGTCTGTGCCAAAACCATTTAAACTGCCTACTCCCATCAACCTACACCAGGACCATAGCTTTCTATAACCCTACCATCCATGTACCTATCCAAACTTTCCTTAAATGTTGAAATTGAGCTTGCATGCACCATGTTCTCTGGTAGCTCATTCCACAGTCAAACAACCCTCAGAGTGAAGAAGTTTCCCCTCATGTTCTCCTTAAACTTCTCACATTTCATCTTTAACCCATGACCTCTGGTTGTAGTCCCACCAAACTCCAGTGGAAAAAGCCTGCTTGCATTTACACTAACCCTACCCCTCATAGTTTTGTATACCTCTGTCAAATCTCCTCTCAACCTTCTATGTTCCAAGAAATAACCTATTCAATTTTCCCTATAACTCAGGTTCTCCAGTTCCAGCAACATCTATGCAAATTTTCTTTCAATTTTGTTTACATCTTTCCTGTAGGTAGGTGATCAAAACTGTACGCAATACTCCAAATTAGGCCTCACCGATCTTATACAATTTCTACATAACATACCAACTCCTGTATTCATTACATTGAGTTAAGAAGGCCAACGTGCCAAAAGCATTCTTTACAACCCTATTTACATGTGATGCCACTCTCAATGAATTATGGACCTGTATTTCCAGATCCTCTTGTTCTACTGCACTCCTAAGTACTCTACCATTCACTGTGTAAGACCCACTCCGGTTGCTCCTTCCAAAGTGCAAAACCTCTCCCTTGTCTGCATTAAATTCCATTTGCCATTTTCTAGCCATTTTTCTAGCTGATGCGGATCCCCCTGCAAACCACAATAGTCTTTCTTGCTGTCCACTACATCCCCAATCTTGGTGTTATCCGCAAATGTGATCCACAATGTTAACCACAATATCATCCAGATCACTGATATAGACGACAAACAATAATGGACCCATTACCACAAGTCACAGGCCTCCAGAAAGAGAGGCAACTCTCTACTATCACTCTATGGTTTCTCCCACAAAGCCCATGTCTAATCCAATTTACTACCTCATCCTGAATGCCGAGCGACCGAACACGCGGAACCTTGTCAAATGCCTTATTAAAGTCCATGTAGACAACATCCACTGTCTTGCCTTCATCAACTTTCCTGGTAACTTCTTCAAAAAACTCTAAAAGATTGGTTAGATACACCTACCACACACAAAGCCATGCTGATATCCCTAATCAGTCCCTGTCTATCCAAATACTCATATATCCAGTCCCTTGGAATAACTTCCAATAACTTTCCCACTACTCATGCCAGGCTCACCGGCCTATCATTCCCTGGTTTCTGTTTAGAGCCTTTCTTCAACAGTGGAACAACACTGGCTACCCTCCAATCCTCTGGCACCTCACCTGTCACTAAGGGTGATTTAAATATCTCTTAAGATCCTGGCAGTTTCTGCACTTGCCTTCTGTAGGGTCCAAGGGAACACCTTGTCAGGCCCTGGGGATTTATCTGCCCTACTTTGCCTCAAAACAGCAAACACCTCCTCCTCTGTAATCTGTCTAAAGTCTAGGAAGTTGATGCTGCTTTGCCTCACTTATGTAGACTCTGTGCCTGTCTCCTGAATAAATACAGATGCAAAAAATGCTTTTAAGATCTCCCTCATCACTTTTGGTTCCATGCATGGATTATCATTCTGTTCTTTCACAGGACCAATTTTGTCCCTTGCAGTCCTTTTGTTCTTAACGTATCTGTAGAATCCCTTGGGATTCTCCTTCACTTTGTCTGCGGGGGCAACCTTATGATTTCTTTTTTAAATGTTGTCTCGCAATTTTTATACTCCATAAGCACCTCATTTGTTGTTTACCTGCGTATACCTGCCAGGCAGCTCCTTTTTCTCTTAACTAGGGTCTCAATATCTCTTGAAAACCAAGGTTCCCAACACCTGTTGTCTTTACCTTTTATTCTGACAGGCACACACAAGCTTTGTACCCTCAAAATTTCACTTTGAAGGCCTCCCACTTACCAAGAACACCTTTGCCAGAAAGCAGCCCGTCCCAATCCACACTTGCCAGATCATCCCTGACACCATCAAAGTTGGCCTTCCTCCAATTTAGAATCTCAACCCACAGACCAGACCTGTCTTTTTGCATATTTACTTTGAACCTAACAATATTGTGGTCACTGAATGCAAAGAGTTCCCCTCCACAAACTTCAGTCACCTGCTCTGTCTCATTCCTTAATAGCAGATCAAGTATCGCATACCCTCTCATTGCGACTTCTATGTACTGATAAAGAAAACACATTTAACAAATTCTATCCCATCTAGTCCTTTTACACTATGGGAGACCCAATCAATATGTGGAAAGTTAAGATCACACACTTTAATAACTTTATATTTCTCACAACAATCTGCAAACTCTCTTCAAATTTGATCTTCTAAATCCCTCAGACTGTTGGGTGGTCTGTAATATAGCCCCATTAACATGGTTATACCTTCCTTATTACTCAGCTTCACCCATAATGCCTCGTTAGATGAGTCCTCCAGCTATCCTGAGCACTGCCATGATTTTTCCCTGACTAGTAACGCCACCCCTCCTCCTGTTCTGTCGCATCTAAACTGACAGAGCCCCAGAACACTGAGCTGCCAGTCCTGCCCCTCCTGCAATCAGGTCTCACTAATGGCAACAGTGTGTTGATCCATGGCCTCTCATCTGCCCTTGCTACAGTACTTCCTGCATTGAAACATTAGCAGCTCAGGACACAAGTCACACCACACTCAACCTTTTTATTCCTAATTTTGTCTGATTTTATCTGCCTCCACAACCTCTCCACTAACTGTTCTGACACTCTGGTACCCATCCCCCTGAAGCTCTAGTTAAACACCCCTCCTCACCCTGTGCAGTAATGGCAAATCTTCCCACTGGGATATTAGTACCCTCCATTTCAGGTGCAAATAATCTCTTCTGTACAGGTCCCACCTTCCCTGAAAGGGAGTCCAATGATCCAAAAATCTTCTGCCCTCCCTCCCACACCAACTCCTTACCCACGTGCTAAACTGTATAATCTTCCTATTTTTGGCCTCACCAGCATTTGACAATCCTGAGATCAAAACCCTGGAGGTCCTGCCCTTCAATATAGCATCCAACTGAACTCACTATGCAGAACCTTGTCACTCTTCCTACCTAAGTATATCATTAGTAGCTACATGGACTATGACCTCTTCAGAATGCTGAGGACTCGATCCGGTGCTGAGAACACGATCCCGTGCTGAGGACTCGATCCCGTGCTGTGAACTCGATCCCGTGCTGAGAACACGATCCCGTGCTGAGGACTCGATCCGGTGCTGAGAACACGATCCCGTGCTGAGGACTCGATCCCGTGCTGAGGACTCGATCCCGTGCTGAGGACTCGATCCCGTGCTGAGGACTCGATCCCGTGCTGTGAACTTGATCCGGTGCTGAGGACTCGATCCGGTGCTGAGGACTCGATCCCGTGCTGTGAACACGATCCCGTGCTGAGGACTCGATCCGGTGCTGAGGACTCGATCCGGTGCTGAGGACTCGATCCCATGCTGAGGACTCGATCCGGTGCTGAGGACTCGATCCGGTGCTGAGGACTCGATCCCGTGCTGAGGACTCGATCCCGTGCTCTGGACTCGATCCCATGCTGTGAACTCGATCCCGTGCTGTGAACTCGATCCCGTGCTGTGAACTCGATCCCGTGCTGTGAACTCGATCCGGTGCTGTGAACTCGATCCGGTGCTGAGGACTCGATCCGGTGCTGAGGACTCGATCCCGTGCTGTGAACTCGATCCCGTGCTGAGGACTCGATCCCGTGCTGAGGACTCGATCCCGTGCTGAGGACTCGATCCAGTGCTGTGAACTCGATCCCGTGCTGAGGACTCGATCCCGTGCTGAGGACTCGATCCCGTGCTGAGGACTCGATCCGGTGCTGAGAACACGATCCCGTGCTGAGGACTCGATCCGGTGCTGAGAACACGATCCCGTGCTGAGGACTCGATCCCGTGATGAGGACTCGATCCCGTGCTGAGGACTCGATCCCGTGCTGAGGACTCGATCCCGTGCTGTGAACTTGATCCGGTGCTGAGGACTCGATCCGGTGCTGAGGACTCGATCCCGTGCTGTGAACACGATCCCGTGCTGAGGACTCGATCCCGTGCTGAGGACTCGATCCGGTGCTGAGGACTCGATCCGGTGCTGAGGACTCGATCCCATGCTGAGGACTCGATCCGGTGCTGAGGACTCGATCCGGTGCTGAGGACTCGATCCCGTGCTGAGGACTCGATCCCGTGCTCTGGACTCGATCCCATGCTGTGAACTCGATCCCGTGCTGTGAACTCGATCCCGTGCGGTGAACTCGATCCCGTGCTGTGAACTCGATCCCGTGCTGTGAACTCGATCCGGTGCTGAGGACTCGATCCGGTGCTGAGGACTCGATCCCGTGCTGTGAACTCGATCCCGTGCTGAGGACTCGATCCCGTGCTGAGGACTCGATCCCGTGCTGAGGACTCGATCCAGTGCTGTGAACTCGATCCCGTGCTGAGGACTCGATCCCGTGCTGAGGACTCGATCCCATGCTGAGGACTCGATCCGGTGCTGTGAACTCGATCCCGTGCTGAGGACTCGATCCGGTGCTGAGGACTCGATCCCGTGCTGAGGACTTGATTCGGTGCTGAGGACTCGATCCCGTGCTGTGAACTCGATCCGGTGCTGAGGACTCGATCCCGTGCTGAGAACTCGATCCCGTGCTGAGGACTCGATCCGGTGCTGAGGACTCGATCCCGTGCTGTGAACTTGATCCGGTGCTGAGGACTCGATCCCGTGCTGTGAACTCGATCCCGTGCTGAGGACTCGATCCCGTGCTGAGGACTCGATCCCGTGCTGAGGACTCGATCCAGTGCTGTGAACTCGATCTCGTGCTGAGGACTCGATCCCATGCTGAGGACTCGATCCGGTGCTGAGGACTCGATCCCGTGCTGAGGACTTGATTCGGTGCTGAGGACTCGATCCCATGCTGTGAACTCGATCCCGTGCTGTGAACTCGATCCGGTGCTGAGGACTCGATCCCGTGCTGTGAACTCGATCCGGTGCTGAGGACTCGATCCCGTGCTGAGAACTCGATCCCGTGCTGAGGACTCGATCCCGTGCTGTGAACTTGATCCGGTGCTGAGGACTCGATCCGGTGCTGAGGACTCAATCCCGTGCTGAGGACTCGATCCCGTGCTGAGGACTCGATCCCGTGCTGTGAACTCGATCCCGTGCTGTGAACTCGATCCGGTGCTGTGAACTCGATCCGGTGCTGAGGACTCGATCCGGTGCTGAGGACTCGATCCCGTGCTGTGAACTCGATCCCGTGCTGAGGACTCGATCCCGTGCTGAGGACTCGATCCCGTGCTGAGGACTCGATCCAGTGCTGTGAACTCGATCCCGTGCTGAGGACTCGATCCCGTGCTGAGGACTCGATCCCGTGCTGAGGACTTGATTCGGTGCTGAGGACTCGATCCCGTGCTGTGAACTCGATCCGGTGCTGAGGACTCGTTCCCGTGCTGTGAACTCGATCCCGTGCTGTGAACTCGATCCCGTGCTGTGAACTCGATCCCGTGCTGTGAACTCGATCCGGTGCTGTGAACTCGATCCGGTGCTGAGGACTCGATCCGGTGCTGAGGACTCGATCCCGTGCTGTGAACTCGATCCCGTGCTGAGGACTCGATCCCGTGCTGAGGACTCGATCCCGTGCTGAGGACTCGATCCAGTGCTGTGAACTCGATCCCGTGCTGAGGACTCGATCCCGTGCTGAGGACTCGATCCCGTGCTGAGGACTCGATCCGGTGCTGAGAACACGATCCCGTGCTGAGGACTCGATCCGGTGCTGAGAACACGATCCCGTGCTGAGGACTCGATCCCGTGATGAGGACTCGATCCCGTGCTGAGGACTCGATCCCGTGCTGAGGACTCGATCCCGTGCTGTGAACTTGATCCGGTGCTGAGGACTCGATCCGGTGCTGAGGACTCGATCCCGTGCTGTGAACACGATCCCGTGCTGAGGACTCGATCCCGTGCTGAGGACTCGATCCGGTGCTGAGGACTCGATCCGGTGCTGAGGACTCGATCCCATGCTGAGGACTCGATCCGGTGCTGAGGACTCGATCCGGTGCTGAGGACTCGATCCCGTGCTGAGGACTCGATCCCGTGCTCTGGACTCGATCCCATGCTGTGAACTCGATCCCGTGCTGTGAACTCGATCCCGTGCGGTGAACTCGATCCCGTGCTGTGAACTCGATCCCGTGCTGTGAACTCGATCCGGTGCTGAGGACTCGATCCGGTGCTGAGGACTCGATCCCGTGCTGTGAACTCGATCCCGTGCTGAGGACTCGATCCCGTGCTGAGGACTCGATCCCGTGCTGAGGACTCGATCCAGTGCTGTGAACTCGATCCCGTGCTGAGGACTCGATCCCGTGCTGAGGACTCGATCCCATGCTGAGGACTCGATCCGGTGCTGTGAACTCGATCCCGTGCTGAGGACTCGATCCGGTGCTGAGGACTCGATCCCGTGCTGAGGACTTGATTCGGTGCTGAGGACTCGATCCCGTGCTGTGAACTCGATCCGGTGCTGAGGACTCGATCCCGTGCTGAGAACTCGATCCCGTGCTGAGGACTCGATCCGGTGCTGAGGACTCGATCCCGTGCTGTGAACTTGATCCGGTGCTGAGGACTCGATCCCGTGCTGTGAACTCGATCCCGTGCTGAGGACTCGATCCCGTGCTGAGGACTCGATCCCGTGCTGAGGACTCGATCCAGTGCTGTGAACTCGATCTCGTGCTGAGGACTCGATCCCATGCTGAGGACTCGATCCGGTGCTGAGGACTCGATCCCGTGCTGAGGACTTGATTCGGTGCTGAGGACTCGATCCCATGCTGTGAACTCGATCCCGTGCTGTGAACTCGATCCGGTGCTGAGGACTCGATCCCGTGCTGTGAACTCGATCCGGTGCTGAGGACTCGATCCCGTGCTGAGAACTCGATCCCGTGCTGAGGACTCGATCCCGTGCTGTGAACTTGATCCGGTGCTGAGGACTCGATCCGGTGCTGAGGACTCAATCCCGTGCTGAGGACTCGATCCCGTGCTGAGGACTCGATCCCGTGCTGTGAACTCGATCCCGTGCTGTGAACTCGATCCGGTGCTGTGAACTCGATCCGGTGCTGAGGACTCGATCCGGTGCTGAGGACTCGATCCCGTGCTGTGAACTCGATCCCGTGCTGAGGACTCGATCCCGTGCTGAGGACTCGATCCCGTGCTGAGGACTCGATCCAGTGCTGTGAACTCGATCCCGTGCTGAGGACTCGATCCCGTGCTGAGGACTCGATCCCGTGCTGAGGACTTGATTCGGTGCTGAGGACTCGATCCCGTGCTGTGAACTCGATCCGGTGCTGAGGACTCGTTCCCGTGCTGAGAACTCGATCCCGTGCTGAGGACTCGATCCCGTGCTGAGGACTCGATCCCATGCTGAGAACACGATCCCGTGCTGAGGACTCGATCCGGTGCTGTGGACTCGATCCGGTGCTGAGGACTCGATCCCGTGCTGTGAACTTGATTCGGTGCTGAGGACTCAATCCGGTGCTGTGGACTCGATCCGGTGCTGAGGACTCGATCCCGTGCTGAGGACTCGATCCCGTGCTGAGGACTCGATCCCGTGCTGTGAAGTCGATCCCGTGCTGTGGACTCGATCCGGTGCTGAGGACTCGATCCGGTGCTGTGAACTCGATCCGGTGCTGAGGACTCGATCCCCTGCTGAGGACTCGATCCGGTGCTGAGGACTCGATCCCCTGCTGAGGACTCGATCCCGTGCTGAGGACTCGATCCGGTGCTGAGGACTCGATCCCCTGCTGAGGACTCGATCCGGTGCTGAGGACTCGATCCCCTGCTGAGGACTCGATCCCGTGCTGAGGACTCGATCCGGTGCTGAGGACTCGATCCCATGCTGAGGACTCGATCCGGTGCTGAGGACTCGATCCCCTGCTGAGGACTCGATCCGGTGCTGAGGACTCGATCCCCTGCTGAGGACTCGATCCGGTGCTGAGGACTCGATCCGGTGCTGTGAACTCGACCCGGTGCTGAGGACTCGATCCCGTGCTATGAACTCGATCCGGTGCTGTGAACTCGATCCCGTGCTGAGGACTCGATCTGGTGCTGGGGACTCGATCCCGTGCTGAGGACTCGATCCCGTGCTGTGAACTCGATCCGGTGCTGGGGACTCGATCCCGTGCTGAGGACTCGATCCCGTGATGTGAACTCGATCCCGTGCTGAGGACTCGATCCTGTGCTGAGGACTCGATCCGGTGCTGAGGACTCGATCCCGTGCTATGAACTCGATCCGGTGCTGAGGACTCGATCCCGTGCTGAGGACTCGATCCGGTGCTGAGGACTTGATCCGGTGCTGAGGACTCGATCCGGTGCTGAGGACTCGATCCCGTGCTGAGGACTCGATCCGGTGCTGAGGACTCGATCCCGTGCTGTGAACTCGATCCCGTGCTGAGGACTCGATCCCGTGCTGAGGACTCGATCCCGTGCTGAGGACTCGATCCAGTGCTGTGAACTCGATCCCGTGCTGAGGACTCGATCCCGTGTTGAGGACTCGATCCCGTGCTGAGGACTTGATTCGGTGCTGAGGACTCGATCCCGTGCTGTGAACTCGATCCGGTGCTGAGGACTCGATCCCGTGCTGAGAACTCGATCCCGTGCTGAGGACTCGATCCCGTGCTGAGGACTCGATCCCATGCTGAGAACACGATCCCGTGCTGAGGACTCGATCCCGTGCTGTGAACTTGATCCGGTGCTGAGGACTCGATCCGGTGCTGAGGACTCAATCCAGTGCTGTGGACTCGATCCGGTGCTGAGGACTCGATCCCGTGCTGAGGACTCGATCCCGTGCTGAGGACTCGATCCCGTGCTGTGAAGTCGATCCCGTGCTGTGGACTCGATCCCATGCTGAGGACTCGATCCCGTGCTATGAACTCGATCCGGTGCTGAGGACTCGATCCAGTGCTGAGGACTCGATCCCATGCTGAGGACTCGATCCGGTGCTGAGGACTCGATCCGGTGCTGAGGACTCGATCCGGTGCTGAGGACTCGATCCCCTGCTGAGGACTCGATCCGGTGCTGAGGACTCGATCCGGTGCTGTGAACTCGACCCGGTGCTGAGGACTCGATCCCATGCTGAGGACTCGATCCGGTGCTGAGGACTCGATCCCGTGCTGAGGACTCGATCCGGTGCTGAGGACTCGATCCGGTGCTGAGGACTCGATCCCGTGCTGAGGACTCGATCCGGTGCTGAGGACTCGGTCCGGTGCTGAGGACTCGATCCCATGCTGAGGACTCGATCCGGTGCTGAGGACTCGGTCCGGTGCTGAGGACTCGATCCTGTGCTGAGGACTCGATCCGGTGCTGTGAACTCGATCCGGTGCTGTGGACTTGATTCGGTGCTGAGGACTCGATCCCGTGCTGAGGACTCGATTCGGTGCTGTGAACTCGATCCCGTGCTGAGGACTCGATCCCATGCTGTGAACTCGATCCCGTGCTGAGAACTCGATCCGGTGCTGTGAACTTGATCCCGTGCTGAGAACTCGATCCGGTGCTGAGGACTCGATCCCGTGCTGTGAACTCGAACCCGTGCTGAGGACTCGATCCCGTGCTGTGAACTCGATCCCATGCTGTGGACTCGATCCCGTGCTGTGAACTCGATCCCGTGCTGTGGACTCGATCCGGTGCTGTGGACTCGATCTGGTGCTGAGGACTCGATCCGGTGCTGAGAACTCGATCCCGTGCTGTGGACTCGATCCCGTGCTGTGAACTCGATCCGGTGCTGAGGACTCGATCCCATGCTGAGGACTCGATCTGGTGCTGAGGACTCGATCCGGTGCTGAGAACTCGATCCCGTGCTGTGGACTCGATCCCGTGCTGTGAACTCGATCCGGTGCTGAGGACTCGATCCCATGCTGAGGACTCGATCCGGTGCTGAGGACTCGATTCGGTGCTGAGGACTCGATCCCGTGCTGTGAACTCGATCCCGTGCTGTGAACTCGATCCCGTGCTGAGAACTCGATCCCATGCTGGGGACTCGATCCCGTGCTGAGGACTCGATCCCGTGCTGTGAACTCGATCCCGTGCTGAGAACTCGATCCCATGCTGGGGACTCGATCCCGTGCTGTGAACTCGATCCGGTGCTGAGGACTCGATCCCGTGCTGAGGACTCGATCCCGTGCTGAGGACTCGATCCGGTGCTGAGGACTCGATCCGGTGCTGAGGACTCGATCCCGTGCTGAGGACTCGATCCCATGCTGCGGACTCGATCCCGTGCTGAGGACTCGATCCGGTGCTGTGGACTCAATCCCGTGCTGAGGACTCGATCCCGTGCTGAGGACTCGATCCGGTGCTGAGGACTCGATCCCGTGCTGAGGACTCGATCCCGTGCTGAGGACTCGATCCCGTGCTGGGGACTCGATCCCGTGCTGAGGACTCGATCCTGTGCTGTGAACTCGAACCCGTGCTGTGAACTCGATCCGGTGCTGAGGACTCGATCCCGTGCTGTGAACTCGATCCCGTGCTGTGAACTCGATCCCGTGCTGTGAACTCGATCCTGTGCTGTGAACTCGATCCCGTGCTGTGAACTCGATCCGGTGCTGTGAACTCGATCCGGTGCTGAGGACTCGATCCGGTGCTGTGAACTCGATCCGGTGCTGAGGACTCAATCCGGTGCTGAGGACTCGATCCCATGCTGAGGACTCAATCCGGTGCTGAGGACTCGATCCCGTGCTGAGGACTCAATCCGGTGCTGTGGACTTGATCCCGTGCTGAGGACTCGATCCCGTGCTGAGGACTCGATCCGGTGCTGAGGACTCGATCCCGTGCTGTGAACTCGATCCCGTGCTGAGGACTCGATCCGATGCTGAGGACTCGATCCGGTGCTGAGGACTCGATCCCGTGCTGTGAACTCGAACCCGTGCTGTGAACTCGATCCGGTGCTGAGGACTCGATCCCGTGCTCTGGACTCGATCCCGTGCTGTGAACTCGATCCGGTGCTGAGAACTCAATCCCGTGCTGAGGACTCGATCCCGTGCTGAGGACTCGATCCCGTGCTGTGAACTCGATCCGGTGCTGAGGACTCGATCCGGTGCTGTGAACTCGATCCCGTGCTGAGGACTCGATCCCGTGCTGTGAACTCGATCCAGTGCTGTGAACTCGATCCCGTGCTGTGAACTCGATCCGGTGCTGAGGACTCGATCCCCTGCTGAGGACTCGATCCGGTGCTGAGGACTCGATCCCCTGCTGAGGACTCGATCCCGTGCTGAGGACTCGATCCGGTGCTGAGGACTCGATCCCATGCTGAGGACTCGATCCGGTGCTGAGGACTCGATCCCCTGCTGAGGACTCGATCCGGTGCTGAGGACTCGATCCCCTGCTGAGGACTCGATCCGGTGCTGAGGACTCGATCCGGTGCTGTGAACTCGACCCGGTGCTGAGGACTCGATCCCGTGCTATGAACTCGATCCGGTGCTGTGAACTCGATCCCGTGCTGAGGACTCGATCTGGTGCTGGGGACTCGATCCCGTGCTGAGGACTCGATCCCGTGCTGTGAACTCGATCCGGTGCTGGGGACTCGATCCCGTGCTGAGGACTCGATCCGGTGCTGAGGACTCGATCCCCTGCTGAGGACTCGATCCGGTGCTGAGGACTCGATCCCCTGCTGAGGACTCGATCCGGTGCTGAGGACTCGATCCGGTGCTGTGAACTCGACCCGGTGCTGAGGACTCGATCCCGTGCTATGAACTCGATCCGGTGCTGTGAACTCGATCCCGTGCTGAGGACTCGATCTGGTGCTGGGGACTCGATCCCGTGCTGAGGACTCGATCCCGTGCTGTGAACTCGATCCGGTGCTGGGGACTCGATCCCGTGCTGAGGACTCGATCCCGTGATGTGAACTCGATCCCGTGCTGAGGACTCGATCCTGTGCTGAGGACTCGATCCGGTGCTGAGGACTCGATCCCGTGCTATGAACTCGATCCGGTGCTGAGGACTCGATCCCGTGCTGAGGACTCGATCCGGTGCTGAGGACTCGATCCGGTGCTGAGGACTCGATCCGGTGCTGAGGACTCGATCCCGTGCTGAGGACTCGATCCGGTGCTGAGGACTCGATCCCGTGCTGTGAACTCGATCCCGTGCTGAGGACTCGATCCCGTGCTGAGGACTCGATCCCGTGCTGAGGACTCGATCCAGTGCTGTGAACTCGATCCCGTGCTGAGGACTCGATCCCGTGTTGAGGACTCGATCCCGTGCTGAGGACTTGATTCGGTGCTGAGGACTCGATCCCGTGCTGTGAACTCGATCCGGTGCTGAGGACTCGATCCCGTGCTGAGAACTCGATCCCGTGCTGAGGACTCGATCCCGTGCTGAGGACTCGATCCCATGCTGAGAACACGATCCCGTGCTGAGGACTCGATCCCGTGCTGTGAACTTGATCCGGTGCTGAGGACTCGATCCGGTGCTGAGGACTCAATCCAGTGCTGTGGACTCGATCCGGTGCTGAGGACTCGATCCCGTGCTGAGGACTCGATCCCGTGCTGAGGACTCGATCCCGTGCTGTGAAGTCGATCCCGTGCTGTGGACTCGATCCCATGCTGAGGACTCGATCCCGTGCTATGAACTCGATCCGGTGCTGAGGACTCGATCCAGTGCTGAGGACTCGATCCCATGCTGAGGACTCGATCCGGTGCTGAGGACTCGATCCGGTGCTGAGGACTCGATCCGGTGCTGAGGACTCGATCCCCTGCTGAGGACTCGATCCGGTGCTGAGGACTCGATCCGGTGCTGTGAACTCGACCCGGTGCTGAGGACTCGATCCCATGCTGAGGACTCGATCCGGTGCTGAGGACTCGATCCCGTGCTGAGGACTCGATCCGGTGCTGAGGACTCGATCCGGTGCTGAGGACTCGATCCCGTGCTGAGGACTCGATCCGGTGCTGAGGACTCGGTCCGGTGCTGAGGACTCGATCCCATGCTGAGGACTCGATCCGGTGCTGAGGACTCGGTCCGGTGCTGAGGACTCGATCCTGTGCTGAGGACTCGATCCGGTGCTGTGAACTCGATCCGGTGCTGTGGACTTGATTCGGTGCTGAGGACTCGATCCCGTGCTGAGGACTCGATTCGGTGCTGTGAACTCGATCCCGTGCTGAGGACTCGATCCCATGCTGTGAACTCGATCCCGTGCTGAGAACTCGATCCGGTGCTGTGAACTTGATCCCGTGCTGAGAACTCGATCCGGTGCTGAGGACTCGATCCCGTGCTGTGAACTCGAACCCGTGCTGAGGACTCGATCCCGTGCTGTGAACTCGATCCCATGCTGTGGACTCGATCCCGTGCTGTGAACTCGATCCCGTGCTGTGGACTCGATCCGGTGCTGTGGACTCGATCTGGTGCTGAGGACTCGATCCGGTGCTGAGAACTCGATCCCGTGCTGTGGACTCGATCCCGTGCTGTGAACTCGATCCGGTGCTGAGGACTCGATCCCATGCTGAGGACTCGATCTGGTGCTGAGGACTCGATCCGGTGCTGAGAACTCGATCCCGTGCTGTGGACTCGATCCCGTGCTGTGAACTCGATCCGGTGCTGAGGACTCGATCCCATGCTGAGGACTCGATCCGGTGCTGAGGACTCGATTCGGTGCTGAGGACTCGATCCCGTGCTGTGAACTCGATCCCGTGCTGTGAACTCGATCCCGTGCTGAGAACTCGATCCCATGCTGGGGACTCGATCCCGTGCTGAGGACTCGATCCCGTGCTGTGAACTCGATCCCGTGCTGAGAACTCGATCCCATGCTGGGGACTCGATCCCGTGCTGTGAACTCGATCCGGTGCTGAGGACTCGATCCCGTGCTGAGGACTCGATCCCGTGCTGAGGACTCGATCCGGTGCTGAGGACTCGATCCGGTGCTGAGGACTCGATCCCGTGCTGAGGACTCGATCCCATGCTGCGGACTCGATCCCGTGCTGAGGACTCGATCCGGTGCTGTGGACTCAATCCCGTGCTGAGGACTCGATCCCGTGCTGAGGACTCGATCCGGTGCTGAGGACTCGATCCCGTGCTGAGGACTCGATCCCGTGCTGAGGACTCGATCCCGTGCTGGGGACTCGATCCCGTGCTGAGGACTCGATCCTGTGCTGTGAACTCGAACCCGTGCTGTGAACTCGATCCGGTGCTGAGGACTCGATCCCGTGCTGTGAACTCGATCCCGTGCTGTGAACTCGATCCCGTGCTGTGAACTCGATCCTGTGCTGTGAACTCGATCCCGTGCTGTGAACTCGATCCGGTGCTGTGAACTCGATCCGGTGCTGAGGACTCGATCCGGTGCTGTGAACTCGATCCGGTGCTGAGGACTCAATCCGGTGCTGAGGACTCGATCCCATGCTGAGGACTCAATCCGGTGCTGAGGACTCGATCCCGTGCTGAGGACTCAATCCGGTGCTGTGGACTTGATCCCGTGCTGAGGACTCGATCCCGTGCTGAGGACTCGATCCGGTGCTGAGGACTCGATCCCGTGCTGTGAACTCGATCCCGTGCTGAGGACTCGATCCGATGCTGAGGACTCGATCCGGTGCTGAGGACTCGATCCCGTGCTGTGAACTCGAACCCGTGCTGTGAACTCGATCCGGTGCTGAGGACTCGATCCCGTGCTCTGGACTCGATCCCGTGCTGTGAACTCGATCCGGTGCTGAGAACTCAATCCCGTGCTGAGGACTCGATCCCGTGCTGAGGACTCGATCCCGTGCTGTGAACTCGATCCGGTGCTGAGGACTCGATCCGGTGCTGTGAACTCGATCCCGTGCTGAGGACTCGATCCCGTGCTGTGAACTCGATCCAGTGCTGTGAACTCGATCCCGTGCTGTGAACTCGATCCGGTGCTGTGAACTTGATCCGGTGCTGAGGACTCGATCCCGTGCTGAGGACTCGATCCGGTGCTGAGGACTCGATCCCGTGCTGTGAACTCGATCCCGTGCTGAGGACTCGATCCGATGCTGAGGACTCGATCCGGTGCTGAGGACTCGATCCCGTGCTGTGAACTCGATCCGGTGCTGAGGACTCGATCCCGTGCTCTGGACTCGATCCCGTGTTGTGAACTCGATCCGGTGCTGAGAACTCAATCCCGTGCTGAGGACTCGATCCCGTGCTGAGGACTCGATCCCGTGCTGTGAACTCGATCCGGTGCTGAGGACTCGATCCGGTGCTGTGAACTCGATCCCGTGCTGAGGACTCGATCCCGTGCTGAGGACTCGATCCCGTGCTGTGAACTCGATCCAGTGCTGAGGACTCGATCCGGTGCTGAGGACTCGATCCGGTGCTGTGAACTCGATCCCGTGCTGAGGACTCGATCCCGTGCTGTGAACTCGATCCCGTGCTGTGAACTCGATCCGGTGCTGTGAACTCGATCCCGTGCTGAGGACTCGATCCCGTGCTGTGAACTCGATCCCGTGCTGTGAACTCGATCCCGTGCTGAGGACTCGATCCCGTGCTGTGGACTCGATCCCGTGCTGAGGACTCGATCCCGTGCTGAGAACTCGATCCCGTGCTGAGGACTCGATCCCATGCTGTGAACTCGATCCCGTGCTGAGGACTCGATCCAGTGCTGAGGACTCGATCCGGTGCTGAGGACTCGATCCCGTGCTGAGGACTCGATCCCGTGCTGTGAACTCGATCCTGTGCTGTGAACTCGATCCCGTGCTGAGGACTCGATCCCGTGCTGAGGACTCCATCCCGTGCTGTGAACTCGATCCGGTGCTGTGAACTCGATCCCGTGCTGAGGACTCGATCCCGTGCTGAGGACTCGATCCCGTGCTGAGGACTCGATCCGGTGCTGAGGACTCGATCCCATGCTGAGAACACGATCCGGTGCTGAGGACTCGATCCCGTGCTGTGAACTTGATCCGGTGCTGTGAACTCGATCCCGTGCTGTGAACTCGATCCGGTGCTGTGGACTCGATCCAGTGCTGTGAACTCGATCCGGTGCTGAGGACTCGATCCCGTGCTGTGAACTCGATCCCGTGCTGAGGACTCGATCCTGTGCTGTGAACTCGATCCGGTGCTGAGGACTCGATCCCGTGCTGTGAACTCGATCTCGTGCCTAGGACTCGATCCCGTGCTGAGGACTCGATCCTGTGCTGTGAACTCGATCCCGTGCTGAGGACTCGATCCCGTGCTGAGGACTCGATCCGGTGCTGAGGACTCGATCCCGTGCTGTGAACTCGATCCGGTGCTGAGGACTCGATCCCGTGCTGAGGACTCGATCCGGTGCTGTGAACTCGATCCTGTGCTGAGGACTCGATCCCGTGCTGAGGACTCGATCCGGTGCTGTGGACTCGATCCTGTGCTGTGAACTCGATCCCGTGCTGAGGACTCGCTGAGGACTCGATCCCGTGCTGAGGACTCGATCCGGTGCTGAGGACTCGATCCCGTGCTGAGAACTCGATCCCGTGCTGTGGACTCGATCCCGTGCTGAGAACTCGATCCCGTGCTGTGGACTCGATCCGGTGCTGAGGACTCGATCCGGTGCTGTGAACTCGATCCCGTGCTGAGGACTCGATCCCGTGCTGTGAACTCGATCCCGTGCTGTGAACTCGATCCCGTGCTGAGGACTCGATCCCGTGCTGTGGACTCGATCCCGTGCTGAGGACTCGATCCCGTGCTGAGAACTCGATCCCGTGCTGAGGACTCGATCCCATGCTGTGAACTCGATCCCGTGCTGAGGACTCGATCCAGTGCTGAGGACTCGATCCGGTGCTGAGGACTCGATCCCGTGCTGAGGACTCGATCCCGTGCTGTGAACTCGATCCTGTGCTGTGAACTCGATCCCGTGCTGAGGACTCGATCCCGTGCTGAGGACTCCATCCCGTGCTGTGAACTCGATCCGGTGCTGTGAACTCGATCCCGTGCTGAGGACTCGATCCCGTGCTGTGAACTCGATCCGGTGCTGAGGACTCGATCCCGTGCTGAGGACTCGATCCGGTGCTGTGAACTCGATCCTGTGCTGAGGACTCGATCCCGTGCTGAGGACTCGATCCGGTGCTGTGGACTCGATCCTGTGCTGTGAACTCGATCCCGTGCTGAGGACTCGCTGAGGACTCGATCCCGTGCTGAGGACTCGATCCGGTGCTGAGGACTCGATCCCGTGCTGAGAACTCGATCCCGTGCTGTGGACTCGATCCCGTGCTGAGAACTCGATCCCGTGCTGTGGACTCGATCCGGTGCTGAGGACTCGATCCGGTGCTGTGAACTCGATCCCGTGCTGAGGACTCGATCCCGTGCTGTGAACTCGATCCCGTGCTGTGAACTCGATCCCGTGCTGAGGACTCGATCCCGTGCTGTGGACTCGATCCCGTGCTGAGGACTCGATCCCGTGCTGAGAACTCGATCCCGTGCTGAGGACTCGATCCCATGCTGTGAACTCGATCCCGTGCTGAGGACTCGATCCAGTGCTGAGGACTCGATCCGGTGCTGAGGACTCGATCCCGTGCTGAGGACTCGATCCCGTGCTGTGAACTCGATCCTGTGCTGTGAACTCGATCCCGTGCTGAGGACTCGATCCCGTGCTGAGGACTCCATCCCGTGCTGTGAACTCGATCCGGTGCTGTGAACTCGATCCCGTGCTGAGGACTCGATCCCGTGCTGAGGACTCGATCCCGTGCTGAGGACTCGATCCGGTGCTGAGGACTCGATCCCATGCTGAGAACACGATCCGGTGCTGAGGACTCGATCCCGTGCTGTGAACTTGATCCGGTGCTGTGAACTCGATCCCGTGCTGTGAACTCGATCCGGTGCTGTGGACTCGATCCAGTGCTGTGAACTCGATCCGGTGCTGAGGACTCGATCCCGTGCTGTGAACTCGATCCCGTGCTGAGGACTCGATCCTGTGCTGTGAACTCGATCCGGTGCTGAGGACTCGATCCCGTGCTGTGAACTCGATCTCGTGCCTAGGACTCGATCCCGTGCTGAGGACTCGATCCTGTGCTGTGAACTCGATCCCGTGCTGAGGACTCGATCCCGTGCTGAGGACTCGATCCGGTGCTGAGGACTCGATCCCGTGCTGTGAACTCGATCCGGTGCTGAGGACTCGATCCCGTGCTGAGGACTCGATCCGGTGCTGTGAACTCGATCCTGTGCTGAGGACTCGATCCCGTGCTGAGGACTCGATCCGGTGCTGTGGACTCGATCCTGTGCTGTGAACTCGATCCCGTGCTGAGGACTCGCTGAGGACTCGATCCCGTGCTGAGGACTCGATCCGGTGCTGAGGACTCGATCCCGTGCTGTGAACTCGATCCCGTGCTGAGGACTCGATCCTGTGCTGTGAACTCGATCCGGTGCTGAGGACTCGATCCCGTGCTGTGAACTCGATCTCGTGCCTAGGACTCGATCCCGTGCTGAGGACTCGATCCTGTGCTGTGAACTCGATCCCGTGCTGAGGACTCGATCCCGTGCTGAGGACTCGATCCGGTGCTGAGGACTCGATCCCGTGCTGTGAACTCGATCCGGTGCTGAGGACTCGATCCCGTGCTGAGGACTCGATCCGGTGCTGTGAACTCGATCCTGTGCTGAGGACTCGATCCCGTGCTGAGGACTCGATCCGGTGCTGTGGACTCGATCCTGTGCTGTGAACTCGATCCCGTGCTGAGGACTCGCTGAGGACTCGATCCCGTGCTGAGGACTCGATCCGGTGCTGAGGACTCGATCCCGTGCTGAGAACTCGATCCCGTGCTGTGGACTCGATCCCGTGCTGAGAACTCGATCCCGTGCTGTGGACTCGATCCGGTGCTGAGGACTCGATCTGGTGCTGAGTACTCGATCCCGTGCTGAGGACTCGATCCCGTGCTGAGGACTCGATCCCGTGCTGAGGACTCGATCCCGTGCTGTGAACTCGATCCGGTGCTGAGGACTCGATCCGGTGCTGAGGACTCGATCCGGTGCTGTGAACTCGATCCGGTGCTGAGGACTCGATCCCGTGCTGAGGACTCGATCCGGTGCTGTGAACTCGATCCGGTGCTGAGGACTCGATCCCGTGCTGAGGACTCGATCCCGTGCTGAGGACTCGATCCCGTGCTGAGGACTCGATCCGGTGCTGTGAACTCGATCCGGTGCTGAGGACTCGATCCAGTGCTGAGGACTCGATTGAGGATATTCATCTGCATGGAGCACTACCACAAGAAAGCAGCACCCATCATCAAGGACCGACACCACCCAGGTCATGCCCACCTTGCTAAAACCATCAGACAAGAGGTACAGGAGCCTTAGCTTCCACACCACCAAGTTCAGTAAGAGTTACTAACCTTAACTATCAGGCTCCTGAACCATCATGGATATCTTTACTCATTTCAACTCTGAACTGAATCTACAACCTGTAGCTTCACTTTCAAATCTCCACATCTCATGTTCTCAATGTTATTAACACAAAAGAAATGTGTCTCTTTGGTTGTTTATCAGTCTTTGCTTATGTGTAGCTTTTTCTTAAATTCTTTTGTATTTCTTTATTTTCATATAAATTCCTACAAAATATGATTATATTATATTATATATTATACATGTGATTAACATATTTGATAATACATTTTGATAATTTATAATAAATGTATACTAAATTTTATTTTGACTTTATGATCCATAATTTCACATGCAATCCCAGTAAAACAGCCTTGAAATTTAAATTCAGTTAATAAGCAGTAATAGAAACTTGTCATGGCAACTTCATGCCAGAAATGCTCAGATGGATAATTTGGAAAATGCACCAAATTCAAGGGATGTACGTGTTCTCCTTTCCCTTCCCCACCTTCTCATTTTGGCATCTTTCCTTTCCAGTCCTGATAAAGGGTTTCAGTCCGAAATGTCAGCTAATTATTCGTCTCCATAGCTGCTGCCTGACCTGCTGAGTTCCTCCAGTATTTTGATTGTGCATTAAATGTTGGCCCTGCCCAAATCTCCAAACAATGAGTAAGTTAAAAATATAAATATATAAATAACTGAATAAATGTTTCCTGGTGCTCAAGGCAATTTACTTTTGTCCAGCTGCAAGAGTTTTTATCTTTACTGTAACTGTCAAAACGTCTTAACTTTAGATCTGGGGTTTCTGCAGCTTTTGCATGCTTCCAAATTTAGTTCAGTCAGAGGCGTGAGTGATGTGAATGCAGGGAGTGAAGACGTGACACTCAGTTCAGATGTGTCTCAGGTCTCTGCCTGCCAAAGACCCCGAGCTGAATCCAGAGCAACAGACACAAAACCCTGGAGGAACTCAGCAGGTCATGCAGCATATGGAAATGAATATATACTTGATATTTCAGGCAGAGACCCCTCTCCATCCTCATGAAGTGTCTTGGCCCGTAAAGATGACTGCCTATTCGTTTCCACACCGGGGATTCTTTCAGCTCAGTTCTTTCCTTGACCGAGAACAGGAGGAGGCAGAGATAATTATCAGGAGCACTGCACACGCGGGGCCCTTAGCATTGTCAATGATACCTCCCATCCGTCCAATAACCTCTTTGACCCCTACCATCAGGCAGGAGGTACCGGAGCATTAGGACAAGATCTGTTAGGATGAGAAACAACTTTGTCTCCCAGGCTGTGAGACTACTGAACTCCCAGCTGACATGCAGGACTCATCACGTATGAAGTGCCAGTAGCGTTGTATTGTTTACATTTGAAATGTATCATATTAATTGTTAATTTGTTTTGGTAACATTACTTTATGTGTTATCTGTGTGAGTTATATGTACTGTGTTGTGCACCTTGCTCTGCAGGAACGTTGTTTCATTTGGTGGTACACACACATGAACGGTTCAATGACAATAAACTGAATCTGAATTTGAACTTGATAGGGAAAGTGATTTTACTGGACGTCCAGAAACACTAGTTCAGCCATTAAAGATCACGCCAGAAGTGTAGGAGGGGTGGGTGGATTGGGGAAAAGGTGCAGAGAAGGTTCGGAAGTTCAGGATGAGGGATTTCAGTTCACTGGAGAATGTTGACTGAGGGCTCCAACATTGTGAAAATGTAGCGACACTCTTTCCATTGGCAGAGCAGCTGATTAACTCGTCAGGTCAGGCAGCATCTATAGAGGGAAATGAGGGTGAGACCCTTCAAAAGCGCAGGGTCCCATTTCCCTCCACAGATGCCATCTTTTGCCCCTCCTTGCCAGAAGATTTAAGCAGAAGCCATGGGTTGAACGCAATTGGGAAAAGATCCCACAGTGAAAATAGAAAAATTTGCGGGGGGGGGGGTACAGGAGGTGGGGATGACTGCCTGGGGAAGGGGATTGACATTAACTTCACAAGGGGGTGGCCCAACACCTGAACAAGGCAAGATGAAGTGCCAGAACCAGGCAACTTGGTCAGTGACCTTAGAACCTGTTGGCCTGTTATGTGGTTTACACTCAGTGGCCACTTTATTAGGTATACATGTACATCTACTCGGTAATACAAATCTCTAATTAGCCAATCATATGGCAGCAACTCAATGCAGAAAAACATGCAGATGTGGTCAAGAAGTTCATATCATATGCCAGAATGGGGAAGAAATGTGATTTAAGTGACTTTGATCATGGAATGATAGTTGGTGTCAGGCAGGGTGGTTTGATTATCTATGAAACTGCTGATCTCCTGGGATTCTCACACACAGAACAGTCTCTAGAGTTTACAGAGAATGGTGTGGAATCCAGTGAGTGGCAGTTCTGTGGGTGAAAACACCTTGTTAATAAGAGAGGTCAGAGGGGAAAGGCCAGACTGGTTCAAGCTGACAGGAAGGCACCGATAGTTTAAATGACCACGTGTTACAACAGGGCCGTGACGGGGAGCTCGACTGAGTGCACAACGCGTCAAACTTTGAAGTGCGCAGGCTACATCGACAGAAGACCACGAACATACACTCAATGGCTACCTTGTTAGGTAGAGGAGATAATTCGTAAAGTGGCCACTGAGTGTATTCCTCTCCGTAGATCCCGCTGAGGTCCTCCAGCGTTTGTGCATCGGTGTATTGTGCCTTGCACTGGGCCGGATCTGTAAGTCAGCTTGTTGAATCGTTGCCTTGTGCTGTGTGGTGTGGTCTGCCGAGGGTGGTTTCTTCACTAACAATGTAGTGTGATTTATAGAAGGTCAGGCTCAATGGCCCACAACTTCCTCTTCCTCTAGACTGTGCAAACCCCCCTGCCAGCTCTATTGTTAGAGACACAAACTGCTGCTTTCTGTTGCAGCCCAGTTGTAACCGGGAAGCTTGGCTTTCAGTCTCAGACAGTGCTTCACATGAACCAAGCAGGCAGCCTCCCCAAGGCCTGGCCCACGGGCTTTAGCACAGGTAGCGTAATGCTTTACAGCACCAGCGACCCAGGTTCAATTCCCTGCCCTCACTGTGAGGAGTTTGCACATTCTTCCCTGTGACCGTGTAGATTTCTTCTGAGTTGCCTCCCCAGTTCCAAAGACGTACAGGTTGTGGGCTGCCCCCCCAGCACGCCCTCCGACTGTGTTGGCATAAACAACGAATTTCACTGTATGTTTCGATATACACATGACAAATAGGGCTAATATTTAAACTAATCTCTAATTTACAGTACATGTGACAGATAAAGCTAATCTTTAAAGTATTGTTTATATGAACAAAATAACCCAGGGCCCTGGAGTTGAGAGGGAGTGACTTCAGCCGCTGTGGTGCCAGTGACAGGGACACCATCTTGTTTGACAGTCTAAATCGACCATAACCACCCAGTCAGGGCCTGTCTGATGCACCAGCTGTTGATAATCGATATGAGAGTTGGTAAATAAGGGCATTAAGTTACCAGTCTTGCCTACATTCTGTGCAGAATGATCTCCCTGTCCACCACACGGCCCCCTCCCCACCACCATCCCGGGGATGTGGAGTTAATGGTGCACTTTCAAACAAGGCACCAGCTTCCATTTTGAAGTACACTCACCATCTGGAACATCTAAACCCTTCTGTTGCAGCAACTAAAGGCGATTCAAAGCGACAACTCCAATGGAAACTCAGCCTGTTACAGCTGAGAACCACAACAGCGTCTAAAGTGTTTACAGTTGATAATGATGTTTTAATGTGATTAAAGAACCTATCGCCGCTCAAAACTGACAAAAATAGATCGGACTCTGGCCGGCGGACTGCCCTTTAAGGTTGAAGTGCTGGGCTAATGGTGTGCTTACAAAACGAGGTTTTTGAATCCCAATGCCAACTACCTTGCTGGCAAATGTACAGTCTGGTAAATAAAAGTGAAGGCCTCAGAGGCACGTTAAAAGCTGTTGCGTTTTTTGTTTCATGAAACTTTGGTTAACCCATTCCGTTCTGGACACAGCGATTCAGATTGGTAGGTTCACAACAGACAACCAAGTAGGACTGCTGGGTCTATTAAAGCCAAAGGCCAGGAGCGAGGGGATTTGCTTCATGGCCAGTTCCTCGGGGTGCTGTCCCAGTCTTGTACACCAGAACTGGAACACCTTGCCATCAAGTGCCGGCCATTTTACTCGTCGCAGGAGACTTCGGCGATCATTTTGGTAGTGGTGTACGTTCCACCTCAGGCCAATGTCAAACAGGCTCTAGATGATCTGAGCGATGGTATCATTTTGGGGGATTTTAACAAGGCAGCTTGAAAAAGTCTCTTAAGTAATTATCATCAACAACTCACTTGCAGCACCAGAGGAAACCGGGCTCTGGACCACTGTCACACTAAGATCAAGAATGCCTACTGTGCATTTCCACGCCCACAGTTCAGAAAGTCTGATCACCTGGCTGTACTTCTACTCCCTGGGTATAGGCAGAGACTGAAGACTGCAGCACCAGCAGTGAGGACCAAGAAGGTTTGGACAAGGGAAGCACAGGAGCGCCTGCAGGACAGCTTTGAATCGGTGGACTGGACTGTATTCAGGGGTTCATCTTCAAACCTGGATGAGTATGCTGCAATTGTTACCGACTTCATTAAAACCTGTGTGGATGAGTGTGTGCCTACAAAGACTTGCTGCACATTCCCAAACCAACAGCTGTGGATGAACCAGGAGGTACGTCATCTGCTGAGGGCCAGATCTGTGGCACTCAAGTCTGGACCAGAAAACCAGGTATGACTTGTGGAAGGCAAAGGAACGATTCCGATCGAGGTTGGAGGTGAAATTAGATGCATGTCAACTCCAGCAGCGTTTACAAGCCATTACTTCCTACAAAGTGAAACCCAATAGCATGAATGGCGGCAGTGCTTCAGTCCCAATGAGCTCAGTGCCTTTTATGGTCAATTTGAAAGGGAGAATAAATCTACAGCTGTGAGATTGCAGTGATCCTGTGACGTCAGGCTGTCTTTCAGGAGGGTGAACCCCCGCAAGGCATCAGGCCACGATGGAGTACCTGGTCAGGCTCTGAAAACCTGCGCCAACCAACTGGCGGGGGTGTTGAAAGACATTTTCAATCTCTCACTGCTATGGTTGCTTCAAAAGGGCAACAATTCTACCAGTGCCCAGGAAGAGCAGGGTGAGCTGCCTCAATGACTATCACCCAGTAGCGCTCACATCTACGGTGATGAATGCTTTGAGAGGTTGGTCATGACTAGAACCAACTCCTGCCTCAGCAAGGACCTGGACCCACTGCAATTTGCCTCTCGCCACAATAGGTCTACAGTGTATGCATTCCCGATGGCTCTCCAGCAGCCTTGGATCAGCCGAACAATACAAATTCCTACGTCAGGATGCTGTTCATTCACTGTAACCCAGAATTTAACACCATCATTCCTGCAGTCTGATAAATTCAGAACATGGGCCTCTGTACCTCCCTCTGCAATTGGATCCTCGATTTCCTAACCTGAAGGCCCCAGTCTGTGCGGATCGATACCAACATCTCCACCTCACTGACAATCAACACTGCTTCACCACAGCAGTGTGTGCTTAGCTCATTGCTCTACTCTCTCTACACCCATGACTGTGTGGCCAGGCAATCTATAAATCTGCTGACGATACAGCCATTGTTGGCAGAATTTCAAATGGTGGTGAGAGGGTGTACAAGAGTGAGATATTTCAGCTAGTTGATGGTGTCACAGCAACAACCTTGCACTCAGCGACAGTAAGACGAAAGAGCTGATTGTGGACTTCAGGAAGGGTAAGATGAAGAAACACACACCAGTCCTCATAGAGGGATCAGAAGTACAGAGAGTGAGCAGCTTCAAGTTCCTGGGTGTCGAGATCTCTGAGGATCTAACCCGGTCCCAACATATCAATGTAGCTATAAAGAAGGCGAGACAGCGGCTATATTTCTTTAGGAGTTTGAGGGGATTTGGTTTATCACCTAAAAAAATCCAAAATTTCTACCAATCTACCATGAGGAACATTCCAACAGGCTGCAGCACTGTCTGGTAGGGGGAGGGTGTTACTGCACATCATAGTAGTAAACTGCAGAGTGGTAAAGTTAGTCAGCTCCATCATGGCCATGTGGTGAACTGCCTGTCTGGACACGCCCCTGCTGACTGCTCCTGTGGCTCCTCCCACAGGCCCCTGTATAAAGGCGACCTGAGGCCTGACGCTCGGCCTCAGTCTCCAGGACATAGTATGATGGACACTCACTCCTGGTTCCTTCTTCCAGTCAATAAAAGCCGATATCTCACCTTACGTCTCAGTGTGAGTTATTGATGGTGCATCAGGCCACTAGCCTCCGAGGTAGCCAAGACATCTTCAAGGAGCGGCGCCTCAGAATAGCGGCATCCTCATTAAGGATGCCCTCTCCTCTCTGTTACCATCAGGTTGGAGGTACAGAAGCCTGAAGGCACACACTCAACGATGCAGGAACAGCTTCTTCCCCTCTGCCATCCGATTCCTAAATGGACATTGAACCCATGAACACTACCTCACTACTTTTAAACTATTTAATATGCATATGTAAAAATTTATGACAAATATGTATTTGCATTAAATATAAATATGACTATTTCATATACATATATACATATCTACTGTAATTCAGTTTTTCTTCTATATTTATCATGTATTCCATTGTACCGCTGCCGCAAAATTATCAAGTTTCATGATATGTGCCGGTGGTATTAAACCTGAATCTAAGGCTACATCCACACTTGCACCGGATAAATCCGTAACCGAAGCTTTTTCTCTTTGTTTTTACCCTCCATCCACACTAAAACGGCGTTTTCGTCTCCTGAAACCGGAGCTTTTCAGAAACGCTTTCCAGGGTGGGTTATTTTTGAAAACGCTGCTCAGGCAGATCAGTGTGGACGGGGTAACCGGAGACTTTTGAGAACGCGCCATTTCATTGTTTTCCTGATCACAACCTAACAATTTCAGAGCAGACGGCAATGAGACTGAAGCCAGAAGAGTTAGAAATGTACTCACCAAATACTTTGACCCACAACTTACTGAATAAATAAGTATGGTCACTTTGCCCTGTTTTCTGTCCTTGCTCGTATGAAGGTGGTTTACCTCTTTATGCAAGTACTTCTCTGACAATAGATGTGTAACAGCCTAATGTAACATTGTATGGAAATACAAGATAACACTGATGCAGACAGGTTTAACAAGGTGCTTTATTAATGCAACAGAGTTAGTCAGTTTTTCAATGTTCGTTGTCAGCCGGGTCAATCTGTCCGTGAACTCCCTGTCGGTTGCTGCCGTACGCTCCAGTATTTGTTTTTAGTTTTAAGTTCTTCTGCGCGAGAACCAACAGCTGCCCATCGTTTTAAGTTTTTCTGGTCTGTAGCTACACAAACGTGCACTTTTACGGTGAGATTCGACACCAAACGTCACTTGTTTTCAGTAGATGTGTCCTGCGCACGTGCAGGAGGAGGAGATTAGCTGAAATCTCCATTTCAGTGTGGATAGAGGCATCGTGTGGACGCCTGTCGTTTTTACTCAAAACCGGCATTTTTTAAATTATCCGGTCTAGTGTGGTCGCAGCCTAAATCTGATGCCCCATTCTCATTGCTGCCATCAGGGAGGAGGGGCAGGATTCACATTCAGGTTCAGATTTACTTATTACGCCTACATTGAAACACAGTGAAATGCATCATTTGCATTAACAACCAAGTTAACCCAAGGATGTTCCGGGGGCAACCTGCAAATGTTGCCGCATGTTCCGGTGCCCACGTTACAAGCCCACCACATTCAATAGAACAACAGAAAAACAAGTCCCCCCTCTTTTCCTGCAGAAGGGTCTGCCCCCCGAAACAGCAACTGTTTTCATTTTTCCATAGATGCTGCCTGGCCTACTGAGTTCCTCCAGCATTTTGTGTGTGTTGTTTTGAGTTTGTCAGACAAATGAGCCCCTTTCCCACCCTCCCACACACAGACAGGACAGCATCCAGTCCCAGGACAGGCCGCCCCTGGTCCCCCCCCAATCCTTGGCCCCGTACATTCAGACTCACAGACATCAAGCCTCCCACCTGCAGTCACAGCCCCCGACTCACAGGCCCAATCGGGCCTCTGCCTCAAGGAGCTCTGGGCTTTGACCCCTGACATCTGGGTATTGACTCCAGGACTTGAGTTTGAACTTCTGGGCCTTAACCCTGGGAGCCTGAAAACCCACACTCGACGATTCAAGAACAGCTCCTTCCTCTCTGCCATCAGATCTCTGAATGGTCCATGAACCCAGGCTCTCTGATGGTCAGGGTTGACCATGGATGTTGCATCATAGCTGTGTACACAAGTCAAGGCAGTCCAATAAGGAGAGCTAGCTGTTGCCCACACAGCCTGCTCCTCTTCTCCATCCCAAAGGAATGGCAGAGACCGATACGGTTTATCAGCCGTGGCTTCACAGGAGATGTCAGTCAGTGTTGAACTCAATTTTGGACTGCCTTGGGAAATCCAACACTAGGTATTTCCTCAGGGTTGACTCCCAAAGCCTTCCTCATGAATGGGACCAGGCACGAGGCAGCAGGGGTTTGAGATCAGAGTTTTCCTTCTCCTCGATGAGCTGTCAGCCGCGGCTGACAAACCCTGTCTGCCCGGAGCAACTGGTTCTAAGGCACCAGTAACTCAACGTTGGCCCTCCTCCTGCCAGTGGAAATGGTGGTTTAGTAGCTGGGCCAGGAGGCGGACTCCGTGGTCAGAGGCCACTTGAGATGCACACCGTTGGGAGCATTTAACAGGTAGTGGGGGTTTATTCCTACTACACCCTCAGATACCACCACCTTAAGGAACCAAACCATGAACACAATCTTGGTATTCCTTTCTTGCTTTTTTCAGAATTTTAACTTGGATTAATGTTTAAGTACTGCTGCCGCAAACCAACGAATTTCACAAGATATATCAGCAAAGAGAGATCTGATTCTGATACGTGTTGCTGGCATGGGTTTACTAGCTGCACAAAATAGAGACTGGTTATCCTGGAAGGTTCTCCTGCACTCAGCTCGATGTGACCTGTGCTTCCCCGTGCTATTGTAGTGGCTGCTGCAGATTTAGCTCCTGTCCCTTGAGCAATTAACACACAATCACTGGGGAAATTCACAGTGAATGAGTTCAGAGGAAGTCAATTTGCCAACAGTCAATGTTATCTGCAGCGCTCTCTGAATAATGATTTGTATGTTTCATACTTAACATCAGAATTTCTGCACAAAATAGTTCCTGTCCTAAAACTTACTCGATACATTCCTTATGTGAAAGTGAAACTACAAATCGAAGCCGCTGGCCCCCCTCCTGCACCCCGTTAACGGGTGAGGTGATCTCGTGGCTTCTTCCGCCCTCAGACGGGGTGCTTTCTGCCCCGGGCACTTGGCTTGGAATCGGGTTTATTATCGCTGACGTTTGTCATGGAATGTGTGGTTTTGCAGCAGCAGGACAGTAAAGTACATACATTTATTTCTGTATGTTATAATTAGAAATATAAAAAATAATCAAGTCATGCACAAAGAGAATAAACGGTGGTATTCATGAACTGTTCGGAAATCCGATGGCGGAGGGGAAGAAACTCTTCCTAAGATGTCGGCTCTGTCTCTTCAGGCTCCTGCACCTCCTCCTTGAATGAGAAGGGGACGGATGTCACCTTTCTGAGGTGAGGAGGCGAGTGCCCGCGATGGAGCCGGCTGAGTTCAGAAACATCTGCGGCTCCTTCTGATCCTGTGCCGCGGCCCCGCTCTTCCAGGTGACGATGCAGCCTGTCTCAACACAGAGTGCAATCTCCGGGGACATACCCACCCAAATAGCAAGCCAGCTTCAAAACCTGAAGCTGAGAAAACCGTGTTGGTCAAACCTCTCCCCGAGGGACAGGGTTGAAGAGTGCAAGGTCAACTGGGAAGTTATTAACTGGAACTAGAATTGTGAAAAGCCTCGAAAGCAATGGAGAAGGGATCGGCAAGGGGTGGTGTTGTACCCGTGTGAAATACTGACACAGACGGCAGACAAGGTGGGAAACAAAGGGAGAAGAGAGTTTCTGCTGAGAAGGAATGTGAAGGAATATCTTAGATAAGAAGCTGAAGTTAATTTTTACTCAGTTGTTCTTTGCCAAGTTGAGTGGTCTCCCAAAATTCAGGCAGGACAGTGCTGGGGTCAACTGCAGAACAACAGTGTACAGAGCAGGGTTCTGAGCAGGAGGTTTCCTGTTTGATTTGCTCTACCTCACCACATCCGATTGAAAAGCTCACCTGAATTGAATAGCAATGCTCTGATGCCAGAGAGGTGATGCAAGCGGAGTCTCTCTCAGCATTTAATAAGCATGACATGGGAGGCTGCATCATGGCTGATTTCTTATCCCCTCTCAACCCCATTCTCCGGCCTTCTCCCAGTAACCTTTGACGACCTGACTAATTACATAGATATCAATCCCTGCTTTAAATATACTCAATGATTTGGCCTCCACAGCCATCTGTGGCAACATTTCCACAGATTCACCAACCTCTGACTAAAGAAATTCCTCTGTTCTAAAGGGATGTACTTCTATTCTGGGGCTATGTCCCAGACTATCCCACTATTGGAAATATCCTCTCCACGTCCACTCTATCTAGGTCTTTCGATATTCGGCAGGTTTCAATGAGATTCCCCCTCATTCTTCTAAACTCCAGCCAGAACAGGCCCAGAGCTGTCAAACGCTCCTCATATGCTAACCCTTAATTCATGGGATCATTCTCTTGAACTCTGGACCCTCCCCAATGCCAGATTGGAAGATTCAAACTCCATTTATTATCAAAGTATGCATACAGGGTACAACTCTGAGATTCGTCCTCCCGCAGGCAGTCACGAACCAAAGAAACACCATGGAACCCGTTCAAGAAAACATCAAGCAACCAATGAGTGAAAATTAATAAATTGTGCAAACAGTGAACAACGCCAAACCAGGAGTCCAGTTTACTTCACACCACTAGCCCACTGCCCACCAGCTTGTGTCAATTGCCCAGTCAAACCACTCAAAACCTGCAAACAAAAGGGTAACCAGAATGCAAGACCACATGCAACATGGACCTCAAAGTTCCCCAAAATGAGAACACAGCCATGAACTTAACCAATCCTTCCCGAGACTCCTGCACTTTCCTCTGACGGCAGCTACTGAGAGGGAGAGAAGTCCGGCCAAACGCAGGCAGATGGCGCCGAACTCACGCCGTCCTCTGCTTTCGACCTCGCTTGACCCCTCAGTCAGAGAGCAGCAATGGAGTCAACTGTCGGCTCGTGCCTCGTCACCGGGCATCCAGGCTGCAAGCCTCATCAAACTCCAGATCGCTCAATCAGCCTGAAAACCACCATCAAATGGTAAATCACAGGTTCCAATCGCACGCAGCTTTGTCATGGAATCATATCTGAAAGGAGAAGAAATAAAATAAGTAACTTCCTGAACTGTCTGCAGGACATCGCTGTTGATCGTGTTGTTTGCTGACACCATCTTGAAGGACAGCATATCCTTTCTTAGACATGGGGCTCAAAACTGTGCAGTATACTTGAAATGTGGTCTGACTAGTGCCCGATAAGACCTCAGCATTACACCCTCGGGATGTCCATGACAAAGAATGCTAGGAAATGGATCAGTGGGGGACTCCATGGGTGCTGGAATCCGGAGCAACACACACAAAACACTAGAGGAACTCAGCAAGCTGAGCAGCTTCTGTGATCGGTCAATGTTCCAGCTGAGACCTTTCATCAGGATTAATGGGCTCAGATGGGTTCCTTGGAGTCACAAGAGACTACAGATGCTGAAGTCTGCTGGAACAAATGATCAGCAGGTCGAGCAGCATCTGTGGAGGGAAAGGAATTGTAATACCATGCCTCAGGGTGGGAACTGTGGGCAGAAGGGCAAGTTCCTGTGCTGTTTGATTCTGTGATTGCAGTTAGGAAGTCTGGAGTATAAAACGTTTCTGCAGATACATCATTGAACTGAAAGGTGTGGTCCAGAGAGACAGACCTCAACAAAGATATCAACAAAATAGAGAGAGTACTGAGAAGATTTACTAGAATGTGACCTGGGTTTCAGCACTTAAGTTACAGGGAAAGGTTGAACAAGTTAGGTCTTTATTCTTTGGAGTGTAGAAGGTTGAGGGGGGACTTGATAGAAGTATTTAAAATAATGAGGGGGATAGATCGAGTTGACGTGGATAGGCTTTTTCCATTGAGAGTAGGGGAGATTCAAACAAGAGGACATGATTTGAGAGTTAGGGGACAAAAGTTTAAGGGTAACACAAGGGGGTATTTCTTTACTCAGAGAGTGGTAGCTGTGTGGAATGAGCTTCCAGTAGAAGTGGTAGAGGCAGGTTCAGTATTGTCATTTAAAGTAAAATTGGATAGGTATATTGACAGGAAAGGAATGGAGGGTTATGGGCTGAGTGCGGGCCAGTGGGACTAGGTGAGAGGAAGCGTCAGCACGGACTAGAAGGGCCGAGATGGCCTGTTTCCATGCTGTAATCGTTATATGGTTATATAGTTATATCTGGGGCATGACACACGGAAGGGATAATTCCCGATGTACAGAGGAGCAGGAGGCCCCATCCTGTTTATTTATTTAAAGTGACCACGCAGAAGAGCCCTTCTGGTCCTTAAAGCCACGCTGCCCAGGGATCCCTGACAACCCTGATTTAACCCTAACCTACTTACAGGACAATTTGCAACGACCAACTAATCTACTAAATGGTACGTCTTTGGACTGTGGGTGGAAACCAGAGCACCTGGAGGAAACCCACACATTCCACAGGGAGGATGAACAGACTCCTTACAGACAATGAACTCTGAACTCCGGCGCCTGAGCTGTAATGGTGTTGCGCTAACCTCTCCATTGCCTTGGCACCCCCCCCCCCATCAGAAAGAACACAGAGGCTCGAGATGCTGGACAGTATGATAGCTGGAATTCTGATGGAAAACCAAGAGGTCTGATCTGACTGTGTGGCAGATAGTGGAATGGGAATCATCTCTCCAGCTCAACAGTCCTTTAGAAATGTGGGACAATTGGGATAACCCGACAGAAGGATGCAGAGAAAGGGTGGGGGGGGGGGAGAGACTGACTTTGAGAATCTGTGAGGAGGGAGAAGGGTAGAAGAGGTGAAAGTGGAAACAAGAGTAATGAGGCAAGTGAAGCCTCTGATCGGCAATCCTGGGGTCGATTCCCAGAGGCTGGTGAGACCAAGGGTCAAAGTCAGAGGTCAAAGTCCAGGGTTCGGTGAGTTCAGAGGTTAAAGTCCAGGGATTGGTGATTCCTGAGGTCAAAACCCAGGGATCAGTGAGTCTGGAGGTCAAAGTTCAAGGATCGACGAGTTTGGAGATCAAAGCCCCTGGGTCGGTGTGTCTGTGAATCCGAGAGTCTGGGGCCGAGGACTGGAAGTTGGAGACCCGGAGGTGGCCTGTCCTGGGGTTAAAGGCCTGTCTGTGTGTGTGTGTGTGTGTGTGTGTGTGAGTGGAGAGGTGGGAAATAGGCTTGCTTTGCTGTTGTTGTCCTGTTCTGTTTTATTTGTCGTTGCTACTGCTTGTGTTGTCCTGCTGAACATCGTGGGCATGCTCTGTTGGTGCTGGCTTGTGTGACGACACTTGTGGGCTGCCCCAGTACATTCTGGGTGTGTAACGTACAGATTGCATTTCACTGTACTCAAATCTGAAGGGTCTGGTAGAACTGTGTTTACTAAAACCCAAGGCAAAGGACCCTAACCTGGATACTCAGCAGAGTGACATCAAAGTTCACATGAAGCAAACTTGCACAGGATTTTAATGAATAAGATAACCTTATTGAAATTACATAAACTTTGATCTGCAAACAAAATAACTTTCCTGTTTTTCTTTAATCAAGGTTGTCAGCGAGTTTCTGACCAGCCAACGTCTCAAATGACACAAAAGCATCAGAGTTCAGGTCAAGCAACTTTCTCCCTAAGTGAACTTTTCACAATAACCAACTATACTTTTCTACTTCTGGTCTATCTGAGGGCAGGAGTTGAGAAATCACATTCAGCATCCTCCTCCTCACTCAATCTTCTGCAAGGCCAATGACATTGTTATGAACCCATTTTTAATAATGCTATCACCTGACGACAGGATTGGAGGCCCTGCCGCACAAAGGCACTGAGCTGTTCGGTGAGCAGGCAGGTGATGAATTTTAACATGGTGAAGGAACGGCTGTCTGAAGTCAGGGTCCAGTACAAAAAATCTGCTGACTTTAGGTCCAGTCAACTGTAACACGTCTGATTCTCTGGGAAACTGAAGTGTCAGCGAGACCACAGCTTGTTTCATTTTTGATCTACAGCCAACTTCCCTTTCATTCTTAATCACCTCAACACATGTCAGAAGCCGTCTGTATATCAGTCACCAACTGCAGTACTGTATGTCAGAGCCTCGCAGTCTTCCTCTCATTTACCACTGCTTTACACCAGAAGCATGGCAGCACTTGTGGGCTGCCCCCAGTACATGCTCGGACTGTGTTGGTTGTTGACACAAACAACGCTTTTCACTCTATGTTTCAGAGTACATGTAACAAATAAGACGAATCTTGATCTTCAATCCCAGGATACATTTATGAGTGAGATGATAAACGTGAGATGTTGAGATCAGTACAGGACAGAGATAGAGATCTGGCACAGCAGGAAAATGATCTGCGACCTTACTGAAGGACAGGGTCCCTCCCAGCCTCTGTTCCTGCACTCTTTACCACAACATGGGCTTGTGAGCACTGACTGTTGAAGACACCAACACAACAAGTGGCTGCACCAGGAGGAATTCATTAGCTGAGGAGCCCTTTGGTTTGAGGGGGAGGAAGGTGTTGATAAAGTACAAATTTCCTTGCTATATAGAACGCACAAGAAGACAGAAGCAGGAGAAATCACTCAACCCTGCCTCACCAGTCATTACAAATTGCCTCATTCCACCTGCAAGGCAGGGGTTCAGGTTTCTGTATCATTGGGAACTCTTCTGGGGGAAGGTATGACCTGGACAAAAGGGGGGTTACATCTAAACTCGAGGGGGACCAAAATTCTTGTGAGCAGGTTCGCTCAAACTGTTTAAACTACTCTGGCAGAGGGATGGGAAACTGCGTGTTCAGGCTGAGGATGGGACGGTTGGTATACAAGTACAGGCCGTGTGTAGTGAGATTGTCCAGAGTGACAGACAGATGATAGGAAAATATTATAGTCAGTGGGATGAGTCAAAGTGTAACAAGGGGACAGAATTGAAATAGAACTGAAGGTGCTATATTTAAATGCACACAGTATATGCAATAAGGCAGGTGATCTTGTAGCACAATTAGAGACCGCAGGTCCGACATTGCGTGCATTACAGAGTTGTGGCTAAAAGAAGATTATAACTGGGAGCCAAACATCCAAGGATGCATGTTATATCGAAAGGACAGACAGGTATGCAGAGGAGATAGGGTGGCTCTGTTGGTAAAAAAAAATGATATCAAATCTGTAGAAAGAAGTGACATCAGATCGGAAGATGTAGATTGCAGTTTTGTTGTAGTAGAGTTAATGAACAACAAGGGTTAAAAAAGACCCTGATGGGAGATATATACAGGCCTCCGAACAGCAGCCAGGATGTGGGATACAAATTACAATGAGAGTTATGAGAAGCTTGTCAAAAGGGCAATGCTATAATAGTCATGGGGGATTTCAACATGCTGGTAGATTGAGGAAATTGGGTTGGTGCTGATTTTAGATCCCAAGAGAGAGAATTTGTAGAATGCCTACAAAATGGCTTAAAAGGGCAGTTTGTGGCTAAGCCCACCAGGGGACCACTATTCTGGATTGGGTGTTGAGTAATGAACTGGGAACTTAAGGTAAAGGAACCCTGGGAGGCAGTGATCATAATTTGATAGAATTCACCCTGCAGTTTGAAAGGAAGAAGCTGAAGTCAGTGTTACAGTGGAGTAAAGGGAATTACAGAAGCCTGCGAGAGGAGCTGGCCAAAGTTGATTGGAAGTGGGCACAAGCAGGGGTGACGGCAGAGCAGGGATGGCTGGAGTGTGTGGGACCAACTTGGAAGGCGCAGGATGGATTCATCCCAAAGAGGAAGTATTCTAGAGGCAGGATGTCACAACCATGGCTGACAAGGGAAAGTTCAAAGTACATTCATTAACAAAGTATGCATACACTATAGAACCTCAAGATTTGTTTCCTAACAGGCACCATGAAACAAAGAAACACAAAAAAAAACATTTTAAAAAAGACCATCAAACACCCAAAGTGCAGAGAAAAAACAAACAAATCATACAAACAATAAATGTAAGCAAGTAGCATTCTGAACTGAAGTTCAGAGACAGAGTCTGTCCCCGGACCCTGAGTACAGCACAGTGAACTGAAGCAGCCTCACCCTGACCTTTTCAATCTGGCCTGGCATCTACATCATCGTCCAAACATCCAGTTCAGTCGCCTGGATACACTCTGGTGCCCGGAACCCACTGTCTTGATTTGGCTGTACCCGACCTCTCTGATTTGGCACCACACTTAAATCATCATCCAAACATTGGGTTCAGTCGCCTGGATACACTCTGGTGCCCGGACCCTGCCGCCTCGATTCAGCCTGTACCCAACCTTTCCAATTTGGCACCTCACTTAAATCACTCGAACCTCAGGTCTTCCTTGCCTCATTTCAGTTCTGCCACATCGAATTGCCTCTAACTTCAAAGGGAAGTTTGCTTGTGATGATCATTTACCAGTAAAACAGTGATTAACGAAATAGTTACTTGCTTTCCTTGTTCCGTTAGCCAGCAGCCAGAAATTCACCAGTGCCATCTGAAACCAGACACCAACATAAAAGCAAAAGAGAAGACATGTAATAGAACAAAGATTAGGAAGAAGTTAGAGGATTGGGAAGCTTTTAAAAACCAACAGAAAGCAACTAAAAAATCATAAGGAGGGAAAAGAGAAAGCTAAGCTAGCCAAAAGTATCAAAGAGGATATCAAAAGATATTTTTCAGCTATATAAAGAGAGGCAAGTAGATATTGGACTTCTGGAAAATGATGCTGGAGAGGTAGTAATAGGGGACAAGGAAACGGTGGATGAGCTGAATAAATATTTTGTGTCGCATTCGCTGTGGAGGACATGAGCAGTATGCCAGAAGTTCAAGAGAGTCACTGAGTAGAGGTGAACGCAGTTGTTATTACTCGGGAGAAGGTGCTTGGGAAGCTGAATGGTCACCTGGGCCAGATGGACTACACCCCGGATTCTGAAAGAGGTAACTGAAGAGACTGTGGAGGCATTAGTATTGATCTTTCAAGAATCACTAGACTGGAAAATTGCAAATGTCACTCCGCCCTTGAAGGAGGGAGGGACACAGAAGAAAGGAAATTGTAGACCAGTTAGCCTGACCTCAGTGGCTGGCAAGATGTCAGAGTTGATTGTTAAGGGTGAACTTTTGGGGTACTTGGAGGTACATGATAAAATAGGCCGTAGTCAGCATGGTTTCCTTAAGGGAAAATCTTGCCAGACAAATCTGTTAGAATTTTTTGAGGAAATAACAAGCAGGATAGACAAAGGATGTTGTGTACTTGGATTTTCAGGTCTTTGACAAGGTGCCGCACATGATGCTGCTTAGCAAGATAAGAGTTCATGGGATTACAGTAAAGACACCAGCATGGATAGAGCATTGGCTGATTGGCAGGAGGCAAAGAGTGGGAGCCTTTTCTGATTGGCTACTGGTGACAACTGGTTTTCCGCAGAGGTTGGTGTTGGGGCCATTTCTTCTTACTTGCATGTCAATGATTTGGATGATGGAATTGATAGCTTTGTGGCCAAGCTTGAGGAAGATCTGAAGATGGGCGGAGGGGCAGTTAGAGTTTATGAAGCAGATAGGCTGTAGATTGACTTAGACAGATTAGGAAAATGGGAAAAGAAGTGGCAGATGGAATAAAGTGTCGGGAAGTCTATGGTTGTGCACTTTGATAGAAGGAATAAACACATAGACTATTTTCTAAATGGGGAGAAAATTAAAAACTCTGAGGTGCTTGGGAGTACTCGTGCAGGATTCCCTAAGGGTTACATTGCAGGTTGAGTCGGTGGTGAGGAAGGCAAATGCAATGTTAACATTCATTCTGAGAGGACTGGAATATAAAAGCAAGGATGTAATGCTGAGGCACTGGTCAGACCACATGGAGTATTGTCAGCAGTTTTGGGCTTCTTGTCTAAGAAACGATGTGCTGGTATCGAAGAGAGTTCAGAGGAGGCTCATGACCACGATTTTGGGAATTGAAGGATTTGTGGTCGCGCTGATACGCAACGAGTGAAAGTGACACACTGAGTCGAGCAGGGTCTGGTTGAACTGTTTACTGCGCGCTTAAGTACCCACTCTCCAGCATCTCCCGCTCTTTGCGGGGCGGAAGTGACGTCAACTTCCGGGCCGAGGTCTGCCCTGCACTCAGAGCCCTCTTGGCTGCTGCTGGCTGCGGACTCGCCCGTGACTGCTGGAGCCGGTTCGCTTGCTGAGTGGGTGAGCCACCACATGACCCCCCCCCCCCCCCGAACTGGTGCTAGGAGGTACAGAGTCCGCAGCCTGCACACTGTCAGTTCTTTTAGGTGGCCGGCTTCATCGTCGTGGGGGTGGCACCGCAACCCGGCATTCAAGGTCTAGATGCGCTGGTTTGAGACGGTCAGTGATAAAAGTCTCTTCACGACCGCCGATGTCGAGAACGCAGGTCATTCCCATTATGGTGCACCACCTTGTAGGGTCCTTCGAATGGTCGCTGCAGGGGTGGTCTGTGCGCGCCTCAGCAAACAAAAACATACTTGCTCTGTTGTAGGTCCTTGGGCACAAAGGAGGGAGTTGTTCCGTGATGGGACGTCGGGACTGGGGCAAGTGTTCCAAGCCACTCCCAGAGTTTAGTCAGAACCGCCGTAGGTGTGTCCTCCTGGCCACAGGGTGCTGGCACAAACTCACCGGGAACTGTGAGCAGGGCACAGTAAACAAGTTCAGCCGAGGTCCTCCTTGGGTGCCGTGCGGATGCCGAGCAGCACCCAAGGGAGTTCGTGAACCCAGTCTGGCCCTCGGAGGCGTGCCATCAGGGCTGACTTCATGTGCCTGTGGAAACTGTGCCAGGCCGTTGGACTGCAGGTGGTAAGCAGTCGTTCGGTGGAGCTGGGTTCCGAGGAGTTGTGCCAGTGCAGACCACAAAGCCGATGTGAACTGCACACCCCTGTCTGAAGTGACGTGGGATGGGAGTCCGAACCATGCCACCCAGGTGGTACTCTGGGCTCTGGCGCATGTCTCCGTGGCTGTGTCAGCGAGTGGGATAGCTTCCAGCTACCTTGTGAACCTGTTCACCTTGGTGAACAGGTATCTCACTCCTCTCAAAACCGGCAGTGGGCCGACGATGTCCACATGGACATGTTCAAACCTCCTGGAAGGAGGAAGGGTTGTAGTGGGGCCCTCGTGTGCCTCTGGATTTTGGAGGTTTGACAGTGCGTGCATGTCCGGGCATGAAGGGGCGGTCCCTGTGTGGGGATGTGGTGCATCACGCCGGCATGATGATAGATGGGAAGTCCGATAACAGTCTGGCGAACTCGTTGTCAGAATACGTCCAGGTGCGGGGCCGGTAACCTGGCCTCACCGAGGGAGAAAGTCTGGAACGTCTTCGCATCAACCATCGTCGTCCCTTCAAATCCACGAGCAGGCAGTGCGTGCGGAGGGAGTCTGCACCCATCAATGGCCGTGATACTTCGGCCAGCGTAAATGTCCATGTAAAGCGGCTGGAACCGAACTGCAAGGGGATGGTTCTTGTGCCATAGGTGCGGATGGTGCTGCTGTTCCGGTCCTGTTCTAGTTCGGGTATCTTGGCTCGAGGGGGGTAGGACACTGATTTCCGCCCCTGTATCCACCAGGAATCTGCGCCCGGAGTGCTTGTCCCAAACATAGAGGAGGCTATCACGGTGACCAGCTGCCGTAACCATCAGCGACAGCTGGTCCTGGCGTTTCCCTGGAACGAGCATGGCAGTTGGCAGCGGCGGGCCCCGGAACCCCACCTTTGATGATAAAAACACCCAAGACTCAGAAGTAGTGCCACCCCTTGGTGTAGGTGTTACTTGCTCCGCTGCTGGGGCGTGGGAGGGCTGGGCTTTTGGCCATGCCACAGCATTAATTTTATTGGTGGTTCCGCCATTTTGTTTGGCATGCCAAAGCACGTCCGTGCAGGCAGCCACCCTGCACGGGTCTCCAAGGTCTTCATCTGCTAGCAGGAGGCGGATGTCTTCAAGCATTTGCTCCAAGAAGATCTGTTCAAAAAGGAGGCAAGGCTTATGGCCGTCTGCCAGTGCTAGCATGTTGCTCATCGGGGCTGATGGCGCGCGGTCACCCAGGCCATCCATGTGCAGTAACCGCGTGGACCGTTCACGGCAAGAGAGGCCAAATGTGCAGATTAACAGGGCCTTGAGTGCCTCGTACCTCTCCGTTGCCGGGGGCTGATACAGAAAGTCAATAACACAGCCCGCTGTCTCCTGGTCGAGAGCACCCTGGTGACGTCTGAGGCAATTTGCTTGACCTGGAACTGGGCCTCTGCTTGCTCGAACCAGACCGGGGGTTGAGTCGTCCAGAAGGTTGGCAGTTTAAGGGAGACTGCATTCTGCAGAGCCGAGTCATTCATGCTGAGTCTGAATGCCGTTGGACCGTCAGGGTTACCAATGTGTTCTGGTTGAACTGTTTACTGTTTCAATCTGTGCCCGCTCCCCAGAATCCCCCACTGTTTGCGGAGCAGAAGTGACGTTGACTTCAGGGCCGAGTTCTGCCCTGCACTCAGAGCCCTCTCGGCTGCTGCTGGCTGCAGACTCCCCCGCAACTGCTGGAGCCGGTTCGCTTGCTGCGTCAGTGAGCGAGCTGCCACAGGTTACTGTGTGACGAGCATTTGATGCTCTGGGTCTGTACTGACAGGAATTTTAAGAGGAGGGTGGATCATCTTATTGAAACGTATCGAATGTTGAAAGGCCTCGATAGGGTGGATGTGGAGAGAATGTTATCTATAGTGGAGGAGCCTAGATCCAGAGGACAAAGCCTCAAAATAGAGTGACGTCCATTTAGAGTGGAGATGAGGAGGAATTTGAGGAGGCGAACTGGTGATATTTGTTACCACAGATGGCTGAGGATGCCAGGTCATTGGGTGTACTTAAGGCAGAGGTTGATAAGTCAGCGTGTGAAAGGTTACGGGGAGAAGGTAGGAGAATGGGGTTGAAAAAGAAAAGGATCAGCCATGATCAAATAGTGGAGTAGACTCGAATGGCTTCATTCTGCTCCTGTGTCTCATGGTGAACGTTGCACTTTCTCTATGGGTGTTCCATTTTATTCTGCATTTGGATGTTCTTTACCTTACTGCAATACACTGATGTGATGAAATAATCTGTGTGGATAGTTTGCACCTTTTCCCACTGTATCTGTGACAATAATTAACCAATTTGCACATCCTCTCACATGTACCTGTTCCCGATGTTCTCCCCACCCCGTTCGGTCTGCCCACCACCCACACATTCCCCTCTTTGGGTCCCTTTAACTGATCCCCCTCTGCACACAACCCCTCCCCCATCTGGTTCACTCTCTCCTCCCTTTCTCACCAGATTGCTACATTTTCACTGTTTTGTCTCCTCCATTAATCACCTCCCAGTCTGCCTCTACCTCCACCCTTCTCCTCACCCAGATTCACTCATCTCTTGCCCGTTTCTGCCTCACCCCTACCTCTTCACACTGCCCATCTCCTCTCCTCACTCTGTACTGATGCAGGGCCTCAGCCTAAAGCATTGGCATCTCTCTGCCTGCACATGTGCTGCTCGATCTGCTCAGTTCCTCCAGTGGCTTGCAGTCTCCTCCGTATCCCAGCGTCAGTCTCACCTCTTCTGTGCCAGCTCCCAATTCCCCAATCTTTCAAAAACACATTGACTTCCTTTTTAAATGTCCCCAATGATATGGCTTCCACATCCCGTAATATCATAAGACACAGGAGCAGAATTAGGCCTTTTGGCCCATTGAGTCTGCTCCACCATTCCATCATGGCTGATATATTTCCCCTCTCAACCCCATGCTCCTGTTTTCTCCCTGTAACGTTTTATTGCCCTGATTAATCAAGAATCTATCAACCTTTGCTTTAAATATACTCAATGACTTGGCCTCCTCAGCCAACAATGGCAATGAGTTTCACAAATTCACCACCCTCAGGCCAAAGTTCCTAATTTCTATTCTGAAAGGATGTCCTTGTATTCTGGTGCTGCTTCTGGTCTGAGACTCCTCCACTAGAGGAAACATCCTCTTTATATCCACTGTATCTTGTCCTTTCAATATTTGATAGGTTTCAAAGAGACCCACCTTCATTCTTTTAAACTCCAACAAGTACAGGCCCAGAGCCATCAAACACTACGTATATTTTAACCCTTTCATTCCTGGGATCATTCTCATGAACTTCCTCTGGACCCACTTCAATGCTATCACATCTTTTCTTACACATGAGGTCCAAAACTGCTCACCATATTCCAAGTATTTTCTGACAAGTGTCTTGTAATGCCTCAGTACCACATCCTTCCTCTTATATTCTGGTCCTCTCGAAATAATTGCTAACATTGCATTTGTCTTCCTTACCACTGACTCAACCTGCAAGTTGGCCTTCAGGGAATCCTCTTCTAGGACTCCCAAATCACTTTATGCATCTGATTTCTGAATTTGCTCCCTGTTTAGAAAATAGTAAGTACCCTTTAGGGCAACGATTTAAGACCTATAATACTTCACCCTTTCTAAAGTGGCACAATTCTACAAGTTGGAAGACACTAAGGTAGGAAACCAAATCTGTGGCCAAATGATGTGCCAGACTTCAGGAGCGTATCATCTGTACATCCTCATGGCCACAAGATTAGAAGGTGGCAGATGGGACCATGGCAAATGTTTTCCTTTGTTCAAGAAAGGTAATCAGGATAATCCTGGGAATTATGGACCAGTCTTACTTCGGAGCTGGGCAGATTATTGGAGAGAATTCCTACAACCATGATTTAGCAGCATTTGGAGAGGGATAGTCAGTATGGCTTCGTGAGGGGCAGGTTGTGCCTCATGAGTTCGACTGAATTCTTTGAGGAAGTGTCAAAACAAATTGATGAAGATAGAGTAGTGGATGTGGTGCGTATGGATTTTAGTGAGGCATTTTGATTGGAGTACTGCGCAGGCGCAACAGGAGCATTCCTGCGCAGGTCCAGACAAAAGCTTTTAAAAACCTAGTGTTATGAATGTGACGCAACCCTGAGGGGCCGAAGTCGCCCCCTCCTCTTTGAGAATCACAAGATCGCTATTAATTCGGGTCTGGGACCCAGGAAATGAGAGAGAATCCACAAGGTTTGGAATGTGTCCTGGCCTCAGCGAAACGGAACCATTGATAACGGCTATTGTCTCTTGGAGACGGAATTGTGTATTGAGTACTGTACTATTCATTGAAGCCCCTCAGGGGATGACCAGAGTGGGCTGGTTGAGGGATTGCATCATCCCAACTTGATTGACATCTGAGACCCCGTGAGTAAGGATAAAAGGGGGTCTGGGGAACAACCCCTTTAGACGCACCAGGAGAAGCGCTAGAAATCCCATGACAGCATTTAATAGCGACAGCCAGTGGGGGGCTCGTGTGCGTCCTCCCTTGCCTGGGATTGGCGGGCTCACCATGGAAGAACGGCTTAGCTAAAGGAGAGGCCACGAGTGAACGGCCACACCAGCGGGACTCCTGACGGATCGAAATCATAAAAGGAAAGCCGGCAAGTTTTTCTCCCAAAACTCTCTCTCTCTCCAACCATTGCAACCCAGCGGTCCCCAAAGGCTGCAGCCTCCATGAACTGAGTGAACTTTATATTTCCATCGGACAATACATTATCCCCTAGACAACGATAGAGCTTATTTCTTATTGATTATTATTATTATACCCGCACTTTTAGTTTTAGTATTGACGACGTATATTATCTGTATATTTGCATTGATACTATTTTTGTGTATTTTTACTAATAAATACTGTTAAAAATAGTATCATCAGACTTCAACAGACCTCTCTATCTTTGCTGGTAAGTGACCCAGTTACGGGGTTCGTAACACCCGTCTCAGTACCTTTCAGAGCAGTCATCATGGGAGAGGTCATCATCGGAGCAGTCTTGAGTCAGAGTAGTAAGGCTTTGGCTCCACAAGGCTTCAGCCAGAATAGATGGAGGCTAGGTCAGTTTATCCCTTATTTAACTCTAGAGAGAATAGTGTCTACAGGCCAGTGTTCTGCTCTGGGTGTCAGATGTGGGATTTCCAGGAGACTCCCAGCCTTCGCGATGGCCACACCTGCGTCAGACACATTGAGATGCTGCTCCTTTTAGACCGTGTTAGGGAACTGGAGCTGCAGCTCGATGACCTTTGGCTTGTTAGAGAAAGATAGATGTGTGCTACAGGAAGGTAGTCACCCCAAGACTACAGGAGACAGATAAATGAGTGGCTGTCAGGTGAGGGCAGAGAGACCGTCAGATAGTGGAGGGCACCCCTCAACAATAAGTACCCCACTTTGAGTACTGCTGGGGGGGGAGGGCGACCTACCTGGGGGGAAGTAACAGCTTCCTGTGGCTCAGAAGGGGATGGCAGTAGTGATAGGGGAATCTATGGTCAGGGGGACAGAGAGTCGATTCTGTGGACACAAAAAGGAAACACGGATGTACTTTTCTCCAGGTGCAAGGGTCCACGATGTTTCTGGATACGTCCACAATATCCTGAAATGGGAGGGTGAGCAGCCAGAGATCGTGGTACATATTGGTACCAAAGGCATAAGTAGAAAAAGGGGGGAGGTCATGAAAAAATGAATTTAGGGAGTTAGGAAGGAAGCTGAGAAGCAGGACCTCGAGGGTAGTAATTTCGGGATTGTTGCCTGTGCCACACGACAGTGAGGATAGAAATAAAATGAGTTGGCAGATAAATGCATGGCTGAAGAATTGGAGTAGAGGGCAGGGTTTCAGATTTCTGGATAATTGGGACCTCTTCTGCGGCAGGTGGGACCAATACAAAAGGGATGGGTGGCACTTGAATCTGAAGAGGACCAATATTCTTGTGGGCAGGTTTACTAGAGCTGTTGGTAGTGGTTTAAACTAAAATGGCAGGGGGATGGGAACCAGTATGATAGAGCTGGGGGTGAACCAGCAGGTTTACAAGTGGATGATGGGTGTAACGTGAATGTAAGGAAGGACAAGCCAATGATCGGGTACAAACAGAGACAGAGCAAACAGTTAAATTGTAACTTAGTGGCAAAATTCAAAATGGCAAAGAATGCAGGACTGAAAGTTTTGTATTTAAATGTGCGTAGCATTCAGAATGAGGAGGACAAACTCGTGGTGCAATTAGAGATTGGTCAGAATGACGTCGTGGGCATCACTGAGTCGTGGCTGAAAGAAGACCATAGGGGAGCTTAACACCAAAGGATATACTTTCTATGAAAGGACAGACAGGAAGGCATAGGCGGTGGTGTGGCTCTGTTGGTAAGAGATGGAATTACATCTTTATAGAGAGGTGACATAGGGTCAGAGAATGTTGAATCTCTGTGGGTGGTTAAGAAACCATAATGATAAAAATAAACCACTATGGGAATCATATACAGTCCTCCAAATAGTAGCCAAGATGTGGGGCTGAGATTGCAAAGGGAGCTGGAATAAGGGCAATGACACATTGTAATGGTGTCTTCAATAAACAAGGGAATTGGGAAAATCAGGCTGGTGTCAAATTGCAAGAGAGGGGATTTGTTGAATGCCTATGAGATAGATTTTTAGAGCAGCTTGTGTTTGAGCCTACTCAGGGAAAAGCTGTCTCAGATTGTAATAGCCCAGATCTTAATGTAACCCTTACCCAACAGGCTGGTATATGTCTAGGGGAAAAGGAGATCCAGCCACTCACCAACCCACCTCCCGTACACGCAGGTGCTGTGGGAATCAAGTTTATGCGGAGCACACACACACAATATCAAACTCACACCAGATACCGTTACGGAATACACTTTAAAGATTTTACTAAAACTAAAGGAGTACTACGCAATACAATATATATGAAAGAAAAGAAAAAGTAAAAGGCGCCAACTTATCAAAGTTCAGTCAGTTTAGTGCACATCGTTGGAGCTCAACTATCGAACCATTCGACCCCTCGTCACTTTCCTCCGACTTCCACGTCTTCGCACCTGGGACCACCCCCGGTGGTCAACCAAGCAGTGCAGCACACGTCCACCTTCCTCGGCATCTCCTTCCTGCCTCCCCTGAAAAAACCGCGAAAACCCCCAAGCTCCCAACCTCACCAGACAAAATAACATTTCCCATTGGTTAACAAATGAATACAATCCCCATATCAGCAAGTCTAAAACTAAACAACTGCGAGAGGAACACTTATCAAACAAAGAAGCATTCCTACTCTTAACAAACCAAAGAAGCCATTTTGAGTAACATACACAGGACATTGTACATTAACTCCCAGGAGGCAGTGATCATAATATGATTGAATTCATACTGCAATTTGAGAGAGTCACGTGTATCAGTATCACAATGGAATGAAGGGAATTCCAGAAGCATGAGAGAGGAGCTTGCCCAGGTGGATTGGAGGAGGATACTGGCGGGGATGACAGCAGAACAAGATGGCTGAAGTTTCTGGGAGTAGTTCACAAGGCGCAGGATAGGTATGTCTCACAGAGGAAGAAGTTTTCAAATGGCAGGGGTAGGCAACCGTGGCTGACAAAGGAAGTTAAGGACTGCATAAAAGTCAAGCATTTAAGGTAGCAAAAGTGAGCGGGAAGCTGGATGACCGGAAAGCTTTTAAAATCCAACAAAAGGCACCTAAAAAAGCTATAAGAAGGGAAAAGGTGAAATATGAGGGTAGATGAGCCAATAATATAAAGCAGGATTCCAAAAGTTTTTTTCAGTTATATTAAGAGTAAGAGGGAGGTGAGTGTTGATATTGGACCACTGGAAAATGATACTGCTGAGAGAGCAACGGGGGAAACAAAGAAATAGCAGATGAACATAATAGGTTCTTTGCAACTGTCTTCACTGTGGAAGTGTGTGGGAATAAAGGGAGCTTTTCTGGTTGGCTGCCAATGAGTAGTGGTGCTCCTAAGGGGTCAGCATTGGGACCACTGCTTTTCACATTGTTTGTCAATGATTTGGATAACGGAATTGATGGCTTTGTGGCAAAGTTTGTGGATAATTTGAAGATAGGTGGAGGGGTAGGTAGTGCTGAGGAAGCATTGCAATTGCAGCAGGACTTAGGCAAAATTGGAAGACTGGGCAAAAAGAAGGCTGATGGAATATAGTGTTGGGAAATGTATGATAATTTCATTTTCATAAAAGAAACAATAGTGCGGACTATTATCTAAATGGGGAGAAAGTTCAAACATCAGAGGTGCAGAGGGACTTAGGAGTCTTGCGCAAGACTCCCCGAAGGTTAATTCACAGGGTGAGTCTGTGGTAAAGAAGGCAAATGCAATGATGGCATTTATTTCAACTAGGCGGTGCGGCGCACGGCAGCAGCGGCCTTTCAGATCTGGTGCTACTTTAATTTAGTTTTAAAATTTAATTTAAGGCACAATTAGGGTTTAGGGCAATGGATTACAGAGTGACTAGCTACCATCAGATACAGCTACCTTACAGAGATCGCCCAAAAACAAACCTTCATGAAAACCTGCTGGTTAGATTGCGTGAGCTCAGCTTGCTGAGGAAATCGGGCCTGCAGTCCTGGGAGTCGCCTGATGCCAGTGGCTGGAGTTGGGGACGCTGTAAGCTGTGTGAGAGGAAATGGAAGCAAGGCGAACGGGCAGGAGTCCGTGCCAGGAGAAAAGCAAGCCCTATCTGGCCGGCTCTCCCGTCCATTCTGCTCTCCGATGGACATTAAATTGGACTACATGTGGCAATGAAATTCTCAACGGGAGTATAGAAACAGATGGAATCCCAGACACAACCATTCAGCTGTTTATTTATGTAACAGATTTTCCCCCAAGCCATCTGACTATCAACCGACTACCCTCTGCTGTGCCTATTGTCTTGTTTATTATTTATTGTAATGCCTGCACTGTTCTGTGCACTTTATGCAGTCCTGGGTAGGTCTGTAGTCTAGTGTAGTTTTTGTGTTGGTTTACGTAGTTCAGTGTAGTTTTTGTATTGTTCATGTAGCACCATGGTCCTGAAAAACGTTGTCTCGTTTTTACTGTGTACTGTACCAGCAGTAATGGTCGAAATGACAATAAAAAGTGACTTGACTTGACGACATGGGGAATAGAATATAAAAGCAAAGAGAAAAGACACTAGTCAGGTCACACTTGAAATATTATCAACAGTTTTGGGCCCCATATCTCAGAAAGGATGTGTTGTCATTGGAGAGAGTCCAGAGAAGGTTCATGAGGATGATTCCAGGAATGAAGGGGTTAACATATGAGGAGTGTTTGGCAACTGTACTCATTGGAATTTAGAAGAATGGCGGGGGGGGGATCTCATCAAAACCTTCTGAATGATGAAAGGACTAGATAGGGGAGGATGTTTCTTATGGAGGGGCTATTCAGAACTAGGCAGCTGAGCCTCAAAATTGAGGGGTGACCTTTTAGAACAGAGGTAGGAAGGAATTTTTTAAGCCAGAGAGTAGTAGATCTGTGGAATACTCTGCCACAGACTGCAGTGGAAGCCAAGTCCATGCGTATATTTAAGAGAGAAGCTGATTGGTCAGAGCATCAAACGACATGGTGAGAAGGCAGATGTATGGGGTTGAGTGGGATTCAGGATCAGCTATGATGGAACGGTGAGACGACTCGATGGGCTGAATGGCTAATTCTGCTCCTATGTCATATGTTGAAAAGGATTCCAAGGAAGGTTTATTCAAAAGGTCAGGAGGCAAGGAATCCAGGGAAACATGGCTGGGGTGCCCACAGAAGGCAGAGGGGTTTTCTTTTTGCAAGGCATAGTGGCTATGTGGAATGTGCTGGTGCTAGAGGTATTTACATTAGGGACATAGGGCATTTGAGAAGGAGAAGCTAAAGTCAGATGTATCAGTATTACAGAGGTATGAGAGAGGAGTTATCCGGAATTGATTGGAAAGGCACAGGAGGTATACATCTCAAAGAGGTATTCTAAAAAAAGAAGTATTCTAAAGGCAGGATGACACAACCATGGCTAACATGAGAAATCAAAGCCAACATAAAAGCCAGAGAGCAAATAATAGAGCCAAAAATCAGTGGGCAGTTAGATTATTGTGAAGTTTTAAATACCAACAGAAGGCAACTAAAAGGCATTAAGAAGGGAAAGATGGAATACAAAGGTAGGCTGGCCACTAATTTTAAAGAGGATGCCAAAAGTTTCTTCCGATACATAAAGAGTAAAAGAGAAGTGAGAGTGGGTATGGGACCACTGGGAAACAAAGCTGGAGAGGTAGTAATAGGGAACAAGGAACTGAATTAGTATTTTATATCAGTCTTCACTATGGAAGACACCAGCAGTATGTCGGAAGTTCAAGAGTGTCGTGGGCAGAAGTGTGTGAAGTTGCCATTAGAAAGTTCTTGGGCCTCTTATCCTGAAAGTGATTCCAGGATTGAAAGGCTTGTTGTGTGAAGTGTGTTTGATGGCTCCGGGCCTCTGTTCACTGGAGAATGAGGGGTCACCTCATTGAAACCTACTGAATGCTGAAGGGCCTCGATAGAGTGGATCTGAAGGTTTTTCTCTGGTGGGGGATCTACTGTATAATCAGAGGACACAGACTCAAAGTAGAGGGGTGTCCTTGTCGAACAGAGATGAGGAGGAATTTCTTTAGCCAGAGGCATGAAGGGAAATGGAGAGAATGCAGGAGATTGGGGCTGAGATGGAAAATGGATCAGTCATGATGAAATGGCAGAACAGTCTCTATGGGCCAAATGGCCTAATTCTGCTCCTGTACTTTATGGACATTTAAGGGACTTTTCATTAGGCACATGATAAAGTGGAGTATTATGTGAGAAGGAAGGTTAGATTGATCTTGGAGCAGGTTAAATGGTCAGCACAACATTTCTGATAAATTCCTACACACGAGTTTTTAATGATTTCCTTGCCCTTTAAACTATGTTCCTTTGTTCAAGATTTTCCCAAAGACATCACGATCTATCAGGCTCTTTTATGTTTCAATAAGATTATTCATCTTTATAAACTCTGTCTGTAATAATATAAACAAGATGCCCTGACAAATGGCACTTCAATGGTATCTTTCAGATGAACACAATTTGGCCAATTCAGTCATGTGTCTAATGGCATTATCTCCACAAAATGTTTCTTAGTGGCTCTTCAACAGTTTGAAGTATTGGCCATATCCTACAAACTGTAAGGAGATAAAGGCTTAGTGTACCCACCTCTGATGGTGAGAGCAATGTTCGCAGGGACATGGTTGTGAATAGTTGCCAAGAAACTGGTTTGGAATCAGCGAAGAGGTTGGTTCAGATCAACTGCAGAATTCATCAGCAGTGACGCAGCTATGAGTGCATTCCTGCACTTTGTTGCTAGAACTAACTGTATGTGAATCTTGTAAAGGGGCTCTTCATTCTCTATCGTCACAGATTAGCAAGTGTGTCAACACATTCAATGGCTTACTATAGTAGCACCTGTTGTTATATTTCAAGGGGGCATGAGGGTCAAATTCATCTGCTGTTGTACTGCAGACACCTGATGGACAGAGTGGTGCAGTGGTAAGTATAATGCTCTACAGCACCAGTGATCAGGGTTCAATTCCCACCACTGTCTGTAAGGGGTGTGTATGCTTTCCCCATGAGCATGTGATTCAATTTCATTTCACATCCCAAAGATGTACAGGTTAGGATTAGAGAGTTGAGGGCATTCAGCTCTTGCGGGGTGCCCCCAGCACATCCTTGGACTGTGTTGGTCTCTGGTGCAAAATGATGCATTTCACTGTATGTTTCAAATGACAAATAGAACTAATCTTTTACAGAAGATGCTGTAGATGCTGGAAATCCACAGTAGCACACAAAAAGCTAGAGGAACACAGCAGGTCCGGCAGCATCTATGGCGAGAATTAAAGAGCCAACATTTTGGGAGGGACTCTTCATTGGGACAGGAAACAAAGAGGGAAGAAGCCAGAATAAGGTGGGTAGGGGGAGGGGGAAGTACAAGCTGGCAAGTGATAGGTGAGGGGAGGAGTTGGTGGAAATTAAGTTAGAAGCCGGGAAATGATAGGTGGAAAAGGTAAAGGGCTGAAGGAGAAGGAAAAGAAGGGAGTAGATTGTAGCGGGCGACGGAGCAGAGGGAGACAGAGTAGGAAGGCTTTGTCTCCAGAGGCTTCGGCGAGCAGCGGCTGAGGACGAGCTTCACTCCAAGTGAGGTAAGGCCGGGTAAGTTCCTTTAAAATGAGAACACTTCAAAAGTTGAGGCAACGTATTGGGTAGGTCATGACAGCTGAGATCAGCCCCGTGGTTTGTTCATCTTGCAGCATGTGGGAAATCAGGGATACTTCCAGTGTCCCTGACGACTATGTGTGCAGGAAGTGTGTCCAACTGCAGCTTCTGGCAGACTGCACTGAGCGGCTAGAGCTGCGATTGGATTCATACTGGAGCATCCGCGATGCTGAGAAAGTCGTGAATAGCACATTCAGAATAGCGCACAGGCAGAAAGGGAAGGGGTGGCCACTAGATAGTGGAGCAGTAGGCAGGAGTCCCCTGAGGTCATCTCCCTCCTAAGCAGATATACTGTTTTGGATACTGTTGGGGGAGATGTCTCATCAGGGGAAGGCAGCAGCAGCTGAGTTCATTGCACCATGGGTGGCTCTGCAGCACAGGAGGGAAGGAAAAGGAGTGGGAGAGCTATAGTGATAGGGGATTCGATTGTAAGGGGAATAGACAGGCGTTCCTGCAGCCGCAATCGAGACTCCAGGATGGTATGTTGCCTCCCTGGTGGAAGGGTCAAGGTTGTCTCTGAGCAGCTGCAGGACATTCTGGAGTGGGAGGGTGAACAGCCAGTGGACGTGGTGCACATACGTACCAACGATATAGGTAAAAAATGGGATGAGGTCCTACAAGCTGAATTTAGGCAGTTAGGAGATAAACTAAAAAGTAGGACCACAAAGGTGATAATCTCTGGATTACTACCAGTGCCACGTGCTAGTCAGAGTAGAAATAGGAGGATATTTCAGATGAATACGTGGCTTGAAAAATGGTGCAAGGGGGAGGGATTCAAATTTCTGGGGCATTGGAACCAGTTCTGGGGCTGGTCTGCACCTGGGCTGGACTGGAAATAATATCCTAGGGGGAGCGTTTGCTACTGCTATTCAGGAGGATTTAAACTAATGTGGAAGGGGGATGGGAACAAGTGCAGAGAGACAGAGGGGTGCAAAATGAGGGTAGAAGCAAAAAGTAGTAAGGTGAAAAGTAGAAGTGGCAGGCAGGCAAATCCAGGGCAAAAATCAAAAAGGGCCACTTTTCAACATAATTGTATAAGGGCTAAGAGTGTTGTAAAAACAAGCCTGAAGGCTTTGTGAGTCAATGCGAGGAGCATTCGTAACAAGGTGGATGAATTGAAAGTGCAGATAGTTATTAATGAATAGGATATAGTTGGGATCACAAAGACATGGCTCCAGGGTGACCAAGGATGGGAGCTCAACATCCAGGGATATTTAATATTCAGGAGGGATAGACAGGAAAGGAGGTGGGGTAGCATTGCTGGTTAGAGAGGAGATTAACACACTAGAAAGGAAGGATATTAGACTGGAGGATGTGGAATCGATATGGGTAGAGCTGCATAACACTAAGGGGCAGAAAATGCTGGTGGGAGATGTGTACAGGCCACCTAACAGTAGTAGTGAGGTTGGGGATGGCATTAAACAGGAAATTAGAAATGCGTGCAATAAAGGAACAGTAGTTATAATGGGTGACTTCAATCTACATATAGATTGGGTGAACCAAATTGGTAAAGGGTGCTGATGAAGAGGATTTCTTGGAATGTATGCAGGCTGGTTTTCTGAACCAACATGTCAAAGAACCAACTAGAGAGCAGGCCATTCTAGATTGGGTATTGAGCAATGAGTAAGGGTTAGTTAGCAATCTTGTCGTGCGAGGTCCCTTGGGTAAGAGTGACCATAATATGGTGGAATTCTTCATTAAGATGGAGAGTGACATAGTTAATTCAAAAACAAAGGTTCTGAACTTAAAGAAGGGTAGCTTTGAAGGTATGTGATGTGAATTAGCTAAGATAGACTGGCAAATGATACTTAAAGGGTTGACGGTGGATATGCAATGGCAAGCATTTAAAGATCGCATGGTTGAACTAAAACAATTGTTCATCCCAGTTTGGCAAAAGAATAAACCAGGGAAGGTAGTGCACCCGTGGCTGACAAGGGAAATTAGGGATAGTATCGAGTCCAAAGAAGAAACGTACAAATTTGCCAGAAAAAAGCGGCCCATCTGAGGACTGGGAGAAATTCAGAGTCCAGCAAAGGAAGACAAAGGGCTTAATTAGGAAAGGGAAAAAAGATTATGAGAGAAAGCTGGCAGGGAACATAAAAACTGACAGTAAAAGCTTTTATAGATACGTGAAAAGAAAAAGATTAAGACAAATGTAGGTCCCTTACAGTCAGAAACAGGTGAATTGATCATGGGGATAAGGACAAAGGACATAGCAGACCAATTGAATAACTACTTTGGTTCTTTGTCACTAAGGAGGACATAAATAATCTTCTGGAAATAGTAGGGGACCGAGGGTCTAGTGAGATAGAGGAACTGAGAGAAATACATGTTAGTAGGGAAGTGGTGTTAGGTAAATTGAAGGGATTAAAGGCAGATAAATCCCTAGGGCCAGATGGTCTGCATCCCAGAGTGCTTAAGGAAGTAGCCCAAGAAATAATGGATGCATTAGTGATAATTTTTCAAAACCCCTTAGATTCTGGATTAGTTCCTGAGGATTGGAGGGTGGCTAATGTAACCCCACTTTTTATAAAAAAGGAGGGAGAGAGAAACCGGGGAATTATAGACTGGTTAGCCTGATATCAGTGGTGAGGAAAATGCTAGAGTCGGTTATCAAAGATGTGACAACAGCACATTTGGAAAGAGGTGAAATCATCGGACAAAGTCAGCATGGATTTGTGAAAGGAAAATCATGTCTGATGAACCTTATAGAATTTTTTGAAGATGTAACTAGTAGAGTGGCTAGGGGAGAGCCAGTGGATGTGGTATATTTGGATTTTCAAAAGGCTTTTGACAAGGTCCCACACAGGAGACTAGTGTGCAAGCTTAAAGCACACAGTATTGGGGGTATGGTATTGATGTGGACAGAGAATTGGTTGGCAGACAGAAAGCAAAGAGTGGGAATAAACGGGACTTTTTCAGAATGGCAGGCAGTGACTAGTGGGGTACCGCAAAGCTCAGTGCTAGGACCCCAGTTGTTTACAATATATATTAATGATTTAGACGAGGGAATTAAATGCGGCATCTCCAAGTTTGCGGATGACACGAAGCTGGGCGGCGGTGCTAGCTGTGAGGAGGATGCTAAGAGGATGCAGGGTGACTTGGATAGGTTAGGTGAGTGGGCAAATTCATGACATGCAATTTAATGTGGATAAATGTGAGGTTATCCACTTTGGTTGCAAGAACAGGAAAACAGATTATTATCTGAACAGTGGCCGATTAGAAAAAGGGGAGGTGCAACCAGACTTGGGTGTCATTGTACACCAGTCATTGAAGGTGGGCATGCAGGTATGGCAGGTGGTGAAAAAGGCAAATGGTATGTTGGCATTCATAGCAAAAGGATTTGAGTACAGGAGCAGGGAGGTTCTACTGCAGTTGTACAGGGCCTTGGTGAGACCGCACCTAGAGTATTGTGTGCAGTTTTGGTCCCCTAATTTGAGGAAAGACATTCTTGCCATAGAAGGAGTACAAAGAAGGTTCACCAGATTGATTCCTGGGATGGCAGGACTTCCATATGAAAAAAGACTGGATCGACTAGGCTTATACTCGCTGGAATTTAGAAGATTGAGGGGGGATCTTATTGAGATGTATAAAATTCTAAAGGGATTGGACAGGCTAGATGCAGGAAGATTGTTTCTGAGGTTAGGGAAATCCAGAATTAGGGGTCACAGTTTAAGGATAAAGGGGAAGTCTTTTTGGACCGAGATGAGGAGAAACTTCTTCACACAGAGAGTGGTGAATCTGTGGAATTCTCTGCCACAGGAAACAGTTGAGGCTGGTTCATTGGCTATATTTAAGAAATCAGATATGGCCTTTGTGGCTAAAGGGATCAGGGGGTATGGAGAGAAAGCAGGTACAGGGTTCTGAGTTGGATGATCAGCCATGATCATACTGAATGGCAGTGCAGGCTCAAAGGGCCAAATGGCCTACTCCTGCACTTATTTTCTATGTTTCTAGAATGTGGGAGAAAGGGCAAGTCATGGACCAACATGATAGAATGGTAAGTGGAATTAATCACGTGAGATTTAGTTGAGATTTATGAAGTTTGAAATGAAGAAGCTTCCTTTGTAGGTAGGTGGGATGGTATGTTAGCATAGCAGCTAATGTAACACTTCAAGAGTCAGTGATTGAGCTTCAATTCTGCCACTGTAAGGAGCTTGTACATTCTCTCTATACACTTACATATATTAAGAGAATTTGATGTTAACATTCAACAATTATCAAAAGAACTATATAGAAATAAAGTTAGAGTTTAAAGTACAGGTATGGAATAAAAATGCAGAAATATGTGCTAGCAAGGGTTAGTCAGTTGTATACATGCTATGTTGGCACTGAAAGCATGGTGACACTTGCGGGCTGCCCCCAGCACATCCTCAGACTGTGTTGATTGACACAGATGACAAACTTCATTGTATATTTCTATGTATGTGACAAATAAAACTGGTCACTTAAGTGTACTGGAACACTCAGTGTGCAGTTGTGTTTAGTGTTCAGGATGCTCAGATCCTTCACACATTTTATCATCTGATCAGATTCAGCTTGCATTGATTGGAAAAGGACAATGGCAGGGATGACAGCAGAGCAGCAATGGCTGGAATTTCTGGAAGCAATTTGGAAAGGCACAGGATATATACATCCCAAAGAGGAAGTATTCTAAAGGAAAGATGACACAACCATGGGTAGAAAGTTAGGGGATTGGGAAGCATTTCAAAACCAACAGAAGGCAACCAAAAAGTCATTAAGATGAAGATGGAATATGACAGTAAGCTAACCAATATTAAAAAGGATACCAAAAGTTTCTTCAGATACAGTACATAAAGTGTAAAAGACAGGCGAAAGTGGATATTGGACTGCTGGAAAAGAATGCTGAGAGGTAGTAATGGAGGACAACAAAATAGCAGATGAATTGATTAAGTATTTTGCACCAGTCTTTTCTGTGGAAGACACTAGCAGTATGGTGGAAGTTCCAGGTGTCAGTGCGCATGAAGTGTGTGAAGTTACCATGACTAGAGAAGATTCTTGGGAAACTGAGAGGTGGCTGAAGAAATCTTGGAGGCATTAGTAATTATCTTTCAAGAATCACTAAATTCTGGAATGGTCCTGGAAGACTTGAAAATTGCAAATATCACTCCACTCTTCAAGAAGGGTGAGAGGCAAAGAAAGGAAACTATAGACTTTTAGTCTGACTTCATTGGCTGGGAAGATGTTGGAGCTGATTTTTAAGGATGATGTTTCAGGGTACTTGAAGGCATATTATAAAACAGACCTTAAGGGAAAATCTTGCCTGACAAATCTGTTGGAATTATTTGAAGAAATAATGAGCAGGAAAGTCAAAAGAAGAATTGGTTGATGTTGTGTACTTGGATTTTCAGAAGGCCTTTGACAAGGTGGCATACAAGGCTACTTAACAAGCTACTAGCCCATACTATTTCAGTAAAGATTCTAGCATGGATAAGACAGTGGCAGATTGGCGGGAGGCAAAGAGTGGGAATAAAGGGAGCTTCTTCTGGTTGGCTGCCAGTGACTAACGGTGTTCCACAGGGGTCTTTGATGTGTTACATGCCAATGATGGATTTGATGGCCAAGTTTGCAGATCATATGAAGATTGGTGGAGGGGTAGGTAGTTTTGAGGAAGTAGAGAGGAAACAGATGAACTTAAAACAGATTAGGAGAATAGCCAAAGAAGTGCAATTTGGTAAAAGTAATGTAAGGAGAAAAAAAATGGATAGAAGATACAAAAAAACTGAGGTGCAAAGGGACTTAGGAGTTGTGTGGGATTCCCTAAAAGTTAATTTGCAAGTTGAGTTTGTGGTGAGCAGGCAAATGCAATGTCAGCCTTCATTTCAAGAGGACTAGAATATAAAAAGCAAGGATGTAATGTTGAGACTTTATAAAGTATGGGTGAGGCCTCACGGAGTATTCTGAGCAGATTTGGGCCCCTCATCTTAGAAAGGATAAGCTGAAACTGCAGAGAATTCAAAGGAGGTTCACGAAAGTGATTCCAGAATTGAATGGCCTGTCATATGAAGTGTGTTTGATGGCTCTGGGCCTGTATTCATGAGAATTCAGAAGAATGACAGGTGACCTCATTGAAACCTATCAAATGGTGAAAGGTCTTGAAAGAGTGGACGTGGAGAGGATGTTTCTTATAGTGGGAGCGTCTAGGACCAGAGGGCACAGATAGAGTGGATGTGGAGATCCCATGGTGGGGGAGTCCAAGACTAGAGAACACAGCCTCAGAATAGAGGGCATCCCTTAAGAACAGAGATGAGCAGGAATTTCTTTAGCCAGAGTGGTAAATCCATGGAATTCTTTGCCACAAACGGCTGTGGCAGCCAAGTCTTTATGTATATTTAAGGCAGAGGTTGATAGACTCTAGATAGGTCAGGGCATGAAAGGCTACGGAGAGAAGACAAAAGATTGGAGCTGAGAGGAAGGTTAGATCAGCTATGATGAAATGACAGAGCAGACTCAATGGGCTAATGGCTAATTCTGCTCCTATATCTAATGAAAGAAAACAATACATTGTTGCTTTGAAAAAGTCTTTAATTTCTTTAAGTAGATCTATGACAATATTTCCACATCCATTAAATAATGAGTAATTTGTTTTAAGCCATTTTATATTACAAGAAAATTACTGTGTACTATATAATATTGTACAAAAATATGTCTGTTTACTTATCTTAGTAAATCATCCAGAATATCAGCATTATAGCAATAGGACTTCACATCACAGCAAGCAGTCATCATCTGTGTTTTAGTGCAATGCACTGTGGAATAAGACTGGAAATGAGTTTATGCAGCCCTTTTAATTTAATATCGGTGATTCATTTTGGGTTCTGATTCTTCTCGCCCTCTGCAACCCAGTATCTCCCCAATTTTCTTCCCATCTCGACCAAAGGCTTGACACCAAGTGATGAGCCCAAGTGCCTATGTACAGTGTATGAATAGGTAACTGATCACACAAGGCATCACAGCATAGCCCAATAACCAACTTGTGCACTTTAAAATAGCACGTCACTGAGACAGCAACTTTGCTTTCCACCAACAAACCTCAGCAATATTAGAAGAATTATAAGGATGTTGCCAAGACACCAATGAATTGGTGATGGGAAGAGGTTGGACAGACTAGCTTTTTCTTGGAGCACTGAAGAGGGAATGAGGATAATAAAATAATAAGGGGCAGAGACAGGGTGAACACACATCAGTCTTTTCCCCCTACAGCTGGAGAACTACAACTCATTCCTTTCAAGTCTTTGGTCAATCTTTCAACAAGACCTGATTTTGTGACTGCTTTATGCACAAGACAAGATCTGGAATGATTAAATATATTAGTGCAATGCGACTACACTGGAGTGGGGAGAAGGGGGAGAGGAGACCAGAACCCAATGAGGTGCTGTCTTTTATAATGAATTATAAACCATCTCAATGTGCAAACATATCAGCAAATTTGTTTTTATCTAGCTCGGGCAAAGTGTAATGGCGACTGATCAACCAGCAGGAATGCGAAGAACTAATGATTATTGTAAATTTCCAACTAATTATGGAGATGCTGGGGTAACTAGCATTTGCACAGAATACTGCCAAAGGAGCTGTGCAGAAAGGTCAGAAACCCATTGATTTATTCCTTAAGTTTTGCATATTCTGCTGCATTAATAAGCTGTTCAGAAAAATCCAGACAGTATGAAATATTTTATCAGCTCTTCCTTCCAACTTCGTACAAGAATAGATATGGGCTTGTGTTTTAACCAAATGCTGGAACAAGTTTCCCAGAACGATGCTGATTTGTTGAGTGCAGCATCTGGGGTTCATCAGTAGACTAAAGTGCATTGACAAATGTCAGAAGGTGGAGCTGTTTAACATTTGACAGTGAAAAGCTATGTTGGGGATGGACACAATGGAGCAGAGTCTGAGGTAATCGCTCTAAATGTGGCACCAACAATGAAGTGCAGGTCAGGATTCGGGCAGCAAGACACCTCCACGAGTTTAGAGGAGTACCCGCACAAGATGGCTGCTACACCATTATGAAATACAGCTCTGCTCCCTGTCCGTCCATATCTCCACCTGGGTATCCCACAATGCACTGCAAAACATAGCAGATTAGGCGATGTCACTCCATCCCCTTACCCAACACAGCACTGGGACAATCAACTCCCCTGACGGACACACACACACATACTTTGATTCTTTTACATTTTAAGTTGCATATTATCAAATCATTGTTTATAATATATATATATTACAATTTACAACATATACCTGCCCCCACCCCAAGGCCTGTAATTATATTGCTTTTATTAAAATAATAGTTACATGGTGCCAAGCTCAAAGAAGCCACAGTGACCCAGCTTAACCAGGATTTCAGTAAGGGTGCTGCACATTGATTTTGATGCCTGATATTGACATAGAAAGAGAACTGTGCATATGAAAATAGTGCAAAGTCAAGAGATAACCTAATGATTTGCAAGGCTGTTAGACGACACATGCCTGAACTGTCTCTTCCAACACTCATAAACCCTCTGTCTGATCTGTGTAATGCTGTGTGTTAGCCCGCTACTCAACACGGTTTGCACTAATGCCAACCAAGTGGCTTCAATCCTCCAGTGTAACTGTGACTTGTGACTGTGTCATTTCTTCGTAGGTTGAGGATATACAACCGGACATCCCTGCTGAACACATTATGAGATGCCTGTCAATCAACAGACAGCCCACTGGGAAAGAGCCCCACTGCCAGGTTGGGACCCATTACTCACACCTACACATTTAAGCCAGAATACTGATACCAACCCAGCAACAGGAACTTTTGAAAACTCTTCAGTTTCCCTGATGGAGCAGTGCTAGATGCAGGGGCCCAACTAATTCACTGGCTTTGGTCAATTAAGGACAAGACTTCTATTGCACAGTTCATAGTCAGCCAGGGTCCAACAGAACCCTTCTCACAGTACCTCATTTGGCTTGTCAGAACAGCGGCAATACAATTACAATGTTTCACTGTAGACGTGCTTCACAATTTGCAAAGTTATCCTGCAGAATAAAATTTAATTCCCTACGTGCAAAAACATTTCACTAGCCCAGTCAAGTACAGGAAAACACCCAGTTTTTCAAGGTTCAGCTAAATTCTCTCCATCCGAAGTAACTTGTGCTTTCAATTCTTTCCACCCATCACCCTGACAATGAATTTGAAATTGGTTAAACGCCCAGTTGGAGATGTATCATAAGAACTCAATGATATTCCATTAACTATTCCTGGCAGTAACCATTCTGTGATCGAAGCTCGATTCAACTTCCTTGAAGCTCTCCCGGAACCTGTGATATTCTATGAGCTTTATCAATGCTGCCTAGGATTTTTATCTGATCGCCACAGCTGTGAAAATTTGCAAAGTGGCTCGAGGGTCTGAATGTGGCCTTTCTGCTTGTGTCAATTGTTTCTTTAATCTTTCTAAAGATTGAAATTTGAAACACCAGTGCTATGAGAAGTGTCTTGGTTAATAGTGAAAGGTCATGAATTGCAGGATTGGTTGAAGTTTGATTTTGTTCTGTACTGTACTGTACCAATGCAAGTATATTAGACAAGCCAAAACCAAAAACGACCAGAATCTCCCCTGAAAACACAGCATTAACTACATTTCATGTTGGCAGCTACAGCAAAGCTCTGAGTAAGGGTTGGTGAGCAATTCCTCCAAAGTGTAAATAATTTATCAGTCATTATTATTGATACATGAGAAAAATAATGTAAAAAATTCTGAGACAATGCCCTTGCTTCACCGAGAGAACTGTTGGTGTCAGTGAATCACCCTGAGACAGATTTGATGATTTGGGAATGCCTTTGACCCAAAGTTCTGAACACTCACTTTGAAAAAGACTTATCTGTACCCAAACGCAGTGATGTTTTGTGCTCGTTGTATTTGCTCAGACACTGAGGATCAACATTTTTCACAGCTACTCGCCACAACTTTAAGCATGTTCTCTCAGGCCAGGAGGCACGAATGGTAAATGGGGATAAACACACCTTGTTTAAATTGAGCTAATGAGGTAGAAACACTACGCAACTGTACAGGACATCTCAAGGACATCTTCATTTCAGGACTCAATCAGTAGGTACAAATTTGTGAACTTCATGTTCAGAATGGGGAGAGAGGTTCCCAAGTGGACAGTTCTATATCATAGGTGGTTTTTGCCATAGTCATATAATGAGGACAAGTACAGCACTTAGACATAGGATCAAGTTTCCTGTTTTCTGTTAAACACTCTTGGTATAGAGTACAGGTCAGACACTGAGGGAAATTCCACTGTTCTGTTAATTTACCTCTGCTCCAGGTACAACAGCTTGCGACCTTCAAGCCATGTTGCCAATTAAACAATTGAGTGCTCTGTACACTACAGCTGTCCACTTGGAATTAAGTGGAGAGCAGACTTTACATTAAATCAGATTTTTAGAACTGGAGGAGAACTCTGCTCTTTCCAGATTGACCTGTGTAGGGTACCAAAAGAAGCACCTCAGCCACTTTGTCACCCATTGGGAATATTTCCTTTAAATGGCAGAGATGCCTCAACAGTGTCTCCTCAGAACATGAAATATTTTTGGCTCAATGAAGAAACGTGTATCAAACATACTGGAAAAGGTTAGGAGAATGGGAATATCACTGTTATAATCACATGAACACTGGATTTAAATCTGCCTGACTTTGCTCTTTTAGTCGTATAAACAAGCATTTCCTTCCCCATAAAAAAATGCAAGCCATGTGCTTACAACCAGTGCCTCAAATAAAATAATAGAAGTTCGATCTGAAAATTGTAAGCCAGGTAGGAACTAACATCTATATAAAGTGCTTTTGAGGAGAGGTGCATCAACAGCTAAATTGCATGGTGTGCAATAAATAGGGAGGTGGCATCCTGGGTATCCAAATTGTTACACCACTCCTTAAGAATTATCAAGCCCTCTCTCCCCCAGCACCACTCTCAAAACCACACACCCTCTGCATAGACGATAAGTTTTGATTTACTGTCCATCCCTTCAGTCAGAGGTTTTGCCTCTTAGAGTCTGTATGGACAGTGCACAGCCAAGGAATCTTGCAGAAGAAAGGAACCTGTTGTCCCAAAGTAAGGCCTGGATTTGATGCCAGACCTTGTCTAAGTAAGGTACATGACAATTTCACCTAGGAATACCAAAGATTGCAAAGCAATGAGCCACAAAGAGCTCCCTACTTAACCTCTGATAATTTTATTCCCCCAGAACTGCCTGTGTCTAACCTCCACTGGAAAGCAAAGGTGTTACAGAGGAACACTCCCCATGTCTCTGCTGAAGGTGCTGATCTTTGGGTTTGGGCTGCAAAAGGAAATGCCATTGGATGAATGGGATCGAGATCAGACTTGACTTGCATCCATATGCACTTTCAGCAGGAACAGTTCTGACAGCCTCACTATGCTGAGCCTTAATCCACAAAGTTCCAATGCCTCAAACACTAGAGTGCTTTACAAGTCAGAGAGAAATTACTTCCAACTTCAGCCACAGTTCAGTGAGGGTTTTAAGGGATGGAAGTTTTAATTTCTTTTTAAAGTGCAAAAAAATGTTACCCCTTGAAACTGTCACTACTGCTACAGAACTAAACCACTGAAAATTGAAGCCTTTCTAATATTTGATAATCAAAGTGATTAAAATAATTTTCCAATAATTTTTTAAACTGCAAGAAAAGTCCACTTAATTAAATGACTTCAATGTAACCAAATCACTTGTCGATTTTATACACAAATTTGGGACTTCCTACCATTACTATTCAACCATTCTGACCATATCCCACAGAGAAGTCTGTACCTACCTCAGCTAAGAGCTGTGAAAAATGCCCAATTTCCAGTATTAAACAGTTCAGCTACAAGGGATGTTCCAGATAAAAGCGAGTGTGTGGATTTCTTGTCCATTAGAGACACCTTTCCCTGAAGTCCATGAAAATGATAGATAGGTAACCCTTCATTACTTAGAGGATACTTTTGAAAAACAAAATATTAGAGGACACTTTGTATTTTCTTTAAAAAAGCCATTCTCTCACTTTGGCCCTCAACATCAAATTCGTCGCAATCCGATTCGGATAAATCCCCGTCCTTCCAGGTGTCAGGAATTCCTTTGTAAGATATAATCCCTTTCCCATTCTGAAGTGTGTAGACCTTCACCTTGCTAAACTGGAATCCTGATCTCACCTGAAGAACGACAAATATTATAAAAAAGACCATTATAATAAAGGCACAGATGGTTAACGCAAACCATATTGGTACGTGGGAGCCAGTTAGAGGCTCCATGACTTCCTCATCTTCCAGGGGCGACTCTCTGCTGACTTGCATCTGAGGTGAGCAGTTCAATTCAACTTCATTGTAGCGTGAATGAGGAAGGCAGGAAAGGCAGTGATTGGCAGTGAAGCCGTTGCATGTGCGGCAAGAAGCATGACAAGGAAGGCAGGCCAAGACTTTTGGAAATAGTTCGTTGTTTACGAGGGGACCATCGATGATTTCTTTGTAAAAACCAGGTGGGCAATTTTCCACACAGCTTTGTTGGTGCAGAAAAAATGCTTCATTACATTCTATGAGAGAAGAAAAATAAATACGTCAGGAATAATTTTAGTAGACTGCTCTGTAGCTACTGAAATGGGACAAGACAGAAGAATATAACACTTAATGCTGGATTGGACATATTACAAAATCATTCGTTAATTTGCCATTCATTTTGGTTCAAATGATCGAAGTTCAAGGTCTGGGGCATCTCTAATCTTTTCACACCATAAGATGTAGGCAAATTTGGCCATTTGGTCCATCAAATCTGCTCCACCATTCTATCAATGGTGTAATTTATTGCCCCTCTCAACCCCATTCTCCTGCCTTCTCCCTGTGACATTTGACTTCTCAAGAATCTATCAACCTTCACTTTAAATATACCCAATGACTTGACCTCTTTGGTGTCCATGGTAATGAATTCCACAGATTCACCACATTCTGCTCCTTTAAGTTCTTTTTTTTTAATCTTTTTATTAATTTTAAACAAACATAAATGAAACATGAATAGAGAGTTTGAAAGTACATAATAGGTTAAGTATACATTCATATAGATGATAATCCATATATAATAACCTCCCAAACTCATAGTAATTACAAAAAAAGGGAGTAAATAAGAAAAAAATCCCCAAAAAAGAAAAGAAAATAAAACCTAACCAACATTGGTCATTGCGTTATGTCAAATATACACAGTAGCGTCAATAACTCTGCACCTCCATCCAAATAATTAAGGATAATAGTAGCAGGGTTTAGGAAAAGTCAGTTTAACTGATATGAAAATGTTGGATAAATGATCTCCAAGTTTCTTCAAATTTAACTGAAGAATCAAAGACAACACTAATTTTTTCTAAGCTCAAACAAGAGATAGTTTGAGAAAACCACTGAAATATAGTTGGAGGATTAATTTCTTTTCAGTTCAATAGGATAGATCTTCTAGCCATTAATGTAACAAATGCAATCATCCGTCGAGCTGAGGGGGATAAACAACTATTATCCACCATTGGTAAACAGAAAATTGCAGTAATAGGATGCAGTTGCAATTTGATATTCAGAACTGTTGAAATAATACCGAAAATATCTTTCCAATAATTTTGCAAACAAGGGCAAGACCAAAACATGTGGGTCAATGAAGCTACTTCAGAATAACATCTGTCACAGGTTGGATTAACATGAGAGTAAAATCGAGCAAGTTTATCCTTGGACATGTGAGCCCTATGTACAACCTTAAATTGTATTAAGGCATGTTTAACACAAATAGAAGAGGAATTGACCAATTGTAAAATTTTCTCCCACTGCTCTGTGGGTATAAGACAATGAAGTTCTTTTTCCCATTCCTTCTTAATTTTTTCTGTTACTTCTGGCTGTATTTTCATGATCATATTATAAATTTTTTTTTCTTTTTTTATCTTTCGCTTGTTTCGATTCCTTAGGTTCTCGTGATTTAGACATTTTAACGAGTTGAAAATGATTCAAACAGTTGAAAAAGATTTCATAAGTATGAACCCCTTTAGAATAGGTATAAACAGGTCAATTGGGGGTGTTTGTAGGTAGAAAAAAGTAAAAGGATTGGAGCGAAGCCTAAAACAGTCTCACTCCATAAGCGCCATCTTGAGACCTGCTGCTCTATGTTCTAAAGGAATCAAATTGGAGTCTTAAAAACTGTGGTTCAACCAGAACTGAAACAGGCACTGCAAAGGGGATTTGACTACAATTCTGTATCGCAATCTTAAATAGCCAGGATTTCGGAGGGTGTTTGCACTTACTGTTAATTCTTTGCACTGCTTGAAATAGCAATGAATGGTAATTCAAGCAAAACCAGTGTTCAGTCACTGGCGCACATCACTAAGGTTACACTGGGCCGATGATCATGATTAAACCCTGCTCACAGACTGTTTGTTCCACTCCAACAGGAAGGAGGGTATACATCTTCCATGCCAGGACCACCAGACTGAAAAACAATCACTTTCCCCAAGAAGCAAAGCTGATCAACCTACTAACCCATGCCCCAACAACCACTATTTTATCATTTTGTGTCAGTCACCTTATGTACAGACACTACTGAATCTAGTTGCATAAGCTATCTTAAATATTTATATTTATTGTGGTTTTTGAAAAAAGTGTTACTGCATTCTTTATCTTGCGCTGCATCTGATCCACAGTAATGATTATTTTGTTCTCCTTTACACTTGTGTACTGGAATGACATTAAACAATCTTGAAATACTATGTTGGAGCATGCATACTTGTCAACGAACAAGTACAACTAAAGCTGTTACTATTGTAAAACACCAGTCATTGCTCCAATTTGTACCCATTAAGCTGGTTCCCTTTGATGTTTTTCTGCAGCGGTTGCCTTCTCCAGCTCCCAACTTCTGACATCGGCATTCAAAATAATTAAACCAGTCTGGGACATCATCCAAAAAAATTTATCAGCATTTATTTGAAGGATCATTGACACTTCAAGGAACAGTAATTATTTTTTAATTAAGTGCCTTATGTTTGTTTTTAGGGTGTGGGAAGCTCATTTTGATAAGCAAAGAATAACATATCAGAAACATAGCATAAACTTTTAACCAGCCATTTCTCATACTGGAGATAACACCTGCGTTTTAAGGCAACATACACAAAATGACAGAGGAGTTCAGTAGATCAAGCAGCATCATTGGAAAAGAGCAAATAGTAGATGTTTCAAGCTGAGACCCTTCATCAGAACTGAAAAAGGGAAGTGAAGCTGAAATGGGTGGCCAGAGGGAGATCCTTCTGTTTCTGCTGATACAGCATAGATGTTCAGTGAAGTGGTCTCCCAATCTATGTCAGGTCTCACTGATATACAGAAGGCCACACCAGGGGCAAAGGATATAGTAGATGACCTCAACAGTCTCTCAGAATAAGTGTTGCCTCACCTGGAAGGACTGTTTGGGGCCCTGAATGGTAGCAAGAGAGGTGGTGCAGGGGTAGGTACAGCACTTGTTCTGCTTGCAAGAATAAGTACCAGGAGGGAGATGTGCTTGGTACTGGGATCCCATTGGAGATGGTGGAAGTTACAGCGAATTATGTGCTGGATGTGGAGGCTGGTGGGGTTGTAGGTGAGGACAAGAGGAACTCAACCCCTGGTGATGTGGCAGGAGGATGGAGTGAGGGCAGATCTGTGCGAAATGGAAGAGATGTGGGTGAGGGAAGAGTTGATGGTAGAGGAAGGGAAGCCCCTTTCTTTGGAGGAGGAGGACATCACATTAGTTCTGGAATGAAAAGCCTCGTCCTGAGAGCAAATGTGGTGGAGACGGAGGAACTGAGAGAAGGAATAAGATTTTTATAAGTGAGAAGAGGGATAGTCCAGGTATACAAGTGACAGGGTGGGAAGACCTATAGTGCAGGTAATAATAATCAGAAATTTTTAATCCCACACTCAAGACTTTTCCCCCAATTAAAAAAAAATCAGATTGAAGATGTTTGTTATTCACACTCCTTTAAAAGTACTGTAGAGCACAGTAAGTTGTGAAACAGAGTGAAAGAAATTAAAGTGACAGAAAGGAACCAGTTAACTTCAAAAAAATGTAATCCATTTTTAAGGTCAGCTTTTAAAAAGCTCGCCCAGGCAAATTTGGCTCAAAGGGAGATATAAACACCAGATTACCTTTGCAAGGTGTCTTATCATAGATCATTACAGTGCAGTACAGGCCCCAGGGCCCACATTTTAACCTACAAGATTATCAAAAAATAATATGTGGGATTTAAAATCTGTTGCAACCCAGTAGTCATCAGTTTAAAAAAAACTAACAAAACTATACCTGCAAAGTAAATATACAGTGGTCAGAAATCTTTTAACAGGGTGCACAAATAAAATGAACTTTGAAGTTTTTCAAACTATTTTTCCAATTATTTTCTAATGATAAAATCCAGATGACTCAATCCCTGAGACTAAGCACAGCTCTATGTCTTGCTGTGGAAGTGATGTAAAATGGAGCTACCTTACTTAAACAGAGGACACTGAAACCAGGCTTAATGCGGCCTTCACGCATTCACATGAACTGGAGTTCGATCACTTCTGCCCTGTCCTTCACTCTACCTCCAGAAGCAGACTACAACACTCCTACTGCTGACCAGTCAACAGACAGAGCCTAGTCTAACTTAAATAAAGTGCACTGACCATCAAGAGGCCAGAAGCTGATGATTTTTTAAACATGTTAATAACACACCTAGAGATGGGCAATAGGAGCTTGCAGTCTAAATTATTCTTACATTTTACCAATAGAAGATTCATGTTTGATCAGTTCAACCAGTCACTTCATCTATTTAATTATTAATCAACAACTCAGGTGAACGTGCACCATTCACACCCCTCTTTGCATCGACAGCACGGCAGTGGAAACTGTGAGCAGTTTCAAACTCCTGGGAGTATACATCATGCACAAATTCTCATGGTCCCAGAATACATTATACACAATCAAGGAAGCTCATCAATGCACCTACTTTGAGGCAGCTGGACTCTGCACACCTATACTCACATCATTCTACAGATGTGCAGTAGAGAGCATCCCAAAGTGCATGATATGGAATCTGCACTGAGGTGGATTGGAAGCCTCTACAATGAGTAGTCAAAAATGCCCAGAGCAACCCTGCCATAAGCCTACTCACAATTGATGACATACATACTGAGAGATACCGGAAAAACATAGAGCAGAAGAGTACAGCACAGAAAGCAAGGCCCTTTGGCCCACAATATTGTGCCAAACCAGCTAAAAGGCAAAGCACCCAAACGCTAATCCGTCCTACTTACACAATGTCCATATCCCTCCGTCTTCCTGACATTCACATGACTATCTAAATGTTTTTAAAAGCCTCTACCACCATAACAGGCATCCATGACTGAGTAAGGAGAACTTACTCCTCACCTCCCATTCACTTACCCTCTCTCACCTCCGATGTATTAGACATTTGCCTTTGGTATTAGACATTTTAACTCTAAGAAACAGATACTGTCTGTCCACTCTATCTATGCCTCCCGTAATCTTATAAACCTCCATTAGATCTCCCCTCAGCCTCTGCCACTCGAGAAAACAACCCAGGTTTATCCAGCCTCTCGTGATAGCACACGCCCTCTAAACCAGGCAACTTCTTGGTAAACCGCTTCTGCACCTCCCCCGACATCCTTCTTTTCGTGGGGTGACCATAACTGTACACAATTCTCCAGATGTGACTGAACCAGAGTTTTATAACGCCAGTAACACGATCCCACTCATCCTACTCATGGACTGTTTGCCCCACTCCCATCAGGGAGGACGCAAAATAGCATCCACGTCAGACTCAACACCTCCACCCCTAACCTACCACTCCACACCAACTACACAAACTACTTTATCATTTCCTGTCACAGTCACCTTATGTAGATTCTCTTGCGTCTAGTGTCACCTAATGGACATACAACCAATCTGCATATATAAGCTATCTTACGTTCATATTTCTTTTTTTTTAATCTTTATCTCATTGTGCTTTTTTTTGTGTTGCATCAAATCCAGAATAACAATCATTTTGTTCTCCTTTACACTTGTGTACTGGAAGTGATATTAAGCAATACTACTCATTCCTTTTCTGGTGTTCTCACAACCGATGGTCTCACTTTAAGGACTCTATCTTATTATTTTATGCTCTCATTATTTATTGACATTTATATTTGCATTGATCCTGCTTATAGTTACTGCTCTATAGATTTCCTAAGCATGCAAATCTCAGGGTTTCATGTGGTAACATTTATGTACTCTGATAATAAATTTTACATTGAACTTTGAATCTTGAATTGAAGAGCAATGAGGCAGATTGGGGATAATTTACATTACTGGGACACTGTATACACAGTATACAGTACACTTTAAGAAAGGAGCCATGTCCCTTTAATGACAGACATATACACAACTTGTGATTCAGTTTTGTAACAAACTTCACACAGGGATAATTTTAAAATTTGCTTTAATGGAAGAACAATACACGACTCCTAATGAAAAGTCTCAGCCCAAAATGCTGTTTATAGATGCTGCCTAACCTGGACTTCCTCCAGCATTTGTGCATTCCTCTGGATTTCCACATCCTCTTGCAATTACAATGGAGGAAGCCAATTCTCTTCTTTCCAAGCAACTTCAGCTTTTATTCCCCTCCCTTTAGTCACTAACTTCATCATTTTGAGCTAAAGATTTTCTCTTCAGTTTTCTTAAAACTATTTGTTTCTTCATACAACTGTTTACTCTTCACAAGTTGGCAGTGACTTGGGGATAACATTATGGTGCAATCTGATGTGTTGGCTTTTCATCTCAAATGTTACAATGCAGTGGCATAAGATCCAAGTTGTAATTAACCTCAGTTAATACAAATATTATGACTTGAATTTTAATACCAGCAGGACTCAGCTTAATTCATGCTTTTGTTTTCACCTGATTCCCAATCAAGTTACAAAATCAAGTTGTTTTTTGTTTAAAACAACTAGGTTTGCAAAGCCCCTTGGACTGGGGTGCATGGATCAGGAATGAACCAAATTGGTGCAACAATAAAGCCAACAAACATGAGCAAAGAGCTACCAGAAACACCTGCCAATCACTCAGATTTAACATTAGTCACAGGCTGGAAACTTGGTGATGCTCTGTACATGGCTATGGAATGATTTAAGAATGATTTGACTGAATTTATAATTGTTAATCACTTATTTCCCCAAATGCTGGAAAATCTACCATAAGACATAGGAACAGAAATAGGCCATTTGGTCCATTGAGTCTGCTCTGCCATTTGATCATGGCTGATTCATTATTCCTCTCAACCCCATTCTATCTTCTCCCCAAAACATTTGACACCCTTATTGATCAAGAACCTATTAACTTCCTCTTTCAATATACCCAATGACATGGCCTATGCAGCCATTTGTGGCAATGAATTCCACAGATGTACCACCCTCTGGCTAAAGAAACTCATCACTTCTATTCTAAAATGATCTCTTTCTATTCTGAGGCTATACCCTCTGGTCCTAGACTCATCCACTATGGAAAACATCCTTTCCATATCCAGTCTATCTATGCCTTTCAATATTTGAAAGGTTTTAATGAGATCACCCTTCTTTCTCCTAAACTCCAGTGATTACAGGCCCAGAGCCGTCAAACGCTTCTCATACATTAATCTTTTCATTCCCAAAATCGTTCTCATGAATCTCCTCTGGACTCTCTCCAATGCCTGCACATCCTTTCTTAAATTAAGGCCCCAAAACTGCTCACAATACTCCAAATGCAGTCTGACCAGTGCCTTATAAAGCCTCAGCATTACATCCATGCTTTTATATTCTAGTCATCTCAAAAGGAATGCTAGCATTGTATTTGCCTTCCTCACCATCGACTCACCTGCAAGCTAACCTTTTGCGAATCCTGCACAAGGACTCCAAAGCCATTTTGCTTCTGAGTTTTGTATTTTCTCCTTCCGTAGAAGACAGTTTACCCCTTTATTCCTTCTGCCAAAAGTGCATGACCAGACATTCCCTACATAATATTCCAACTGCCACTTCTTTTCTCATTTTCCTAATTTGTCCAAGACCTTCTGCAGGCTCCCTGCTTCCTCCATACTATCTACATGTCCACCTATCTTTGTATCATCCACAAACCCATCAATTCATTCATCCAAATTACTCACTTGTGGAAAAGAAATAGTCCCCACACAGACCCCTGTGGCACACCACTAGTCACCAGCAGCCAACCAGAAAAGACCCCTTTATCCCCACTCTTTGCCTCCTGCCAGTCAGCCAACCCTCTATACAAGTTAGTAGCAGTAACTTATAGAACCAGAGTAGTATACAGGCATCCATTAGTCTCGTGAGACCATGGATTTGTGCCTTGGAAAGTTTCTGGAGTGCAGGCCTGCATGGGAGACCAGCAGTTGCCCATGCTGCAAGTCTCCCTTCTCCACGCCACTGATGTTGTCCAAGGGAAGGGCAAGGGCCAATACAGCTTGGCACTGGTGTCGTTGCAAAGCAATGTGTGGTTCAGTGCCTTGCTCAATGACACAACACACTGAGGCTCGAATTTGCGACCTTCAGATCACTAGACCAATGCTTTAACCACTTGGCCATGTACCAACACAATAGAACCAGAAACCTATAGAAAAGCAACAAGTAACTTATAGAATCACTCAGCCTGGAAACGATGAGCTTTTGTTGTGTTTAGTGGGGCATAAAATAACCATTATTTTTTCATGTTTCTTTTTGTAAAGTGTTTTATAAGAGGTGTTAGATGGAGCAAGTTTGAGACCCTAACCCAACACCTTCCAATTTTTCCCAGTTTCCCCTGTAGAGGGCACTCCAAGGCAGTGAAATTCAACCTGTTACTTAGCTTACTTACCCACACACACATGCTGAGAGTTCAGTGTTTTGCAGTTGTCAGGCAATGTGACATTTGTAGCTTTCAGCTGGTCATGGTTAGATGGTGCTGTGCCATAAAGAACCAGAGTAAACTGCCTCAGTGTACCTGAATAGAGTAATGCAGAAATATTTTAGAATGCAAAATAAAACACTTAAGTTTGTAAGAAAATAAAAGAAATTTCAAAAGATTTTTCCATTTTTAAGAAAAAGTCATTAAATGAGACGACGATGGAATTGCATCCTGAACGCTCATGAAATGTCAGGCAAATCTCAAGCAAGACTTCCTGATCTCACATTGATGAACACTAAACATTGATTGCATTCAAGATTTTAAGTGCAAATTCAAAGATAGTTTGATGAATTAACATCAATCAACTGGTGTGTGGGTTTTTAAGGGCAAGACTTAAGTGTTTGGAAGCATGGCAAGGAAGATAACAAGGGAATGCAGATGGGCAGAATGGGTGGGCAATTAGCAGCTAAAATTAAACACAGAATTGTTCAGTGATAGTTTGGCATAAAGAACTAAGAGAGTGGCTAAAGAACAGCTGTAAAGGCTGAGGAATAACAGAAAGGTGGGTGGGGGTTGAACAGGTGCCCAAAATTCCCATTAACACTTCTGATTCTAAAATCAGACAGACTGAAGATCATCAACAGATACACAAAGGTGGGTGGTTTAAGGAATGTTTTCACTTGATAAATTCATACAATGCGACAAGTGCCAATTAAGACTAGATTATTTGACAGCAAATTACATAATGGAAAGACTATCAATGGACATCAAAAAATCAGCAGGAAGGATTGAAGCAGGTATCAGTCACAGGCACCATTGTCCCTCGAAATAAGTTGTACAGAAGAGACATGGCCTTTAGAGAAGGATTCAGAGACGATACAATGCCTGATTTCAGAAGCACTAACCATAATTTTTTAGATCAGGCGTGTTCTCCAGTTCCAGAACCCATTCACCAGATGGGTTTTCATCCCATGAATGTGTCGTCATGAATGCCCAGTCTGTGAATCCTTCAGATGAGTAGTCATGTTGTCTGCAAGGGATAAAAAGAATGCAAATCAATACTTCAGAAACAGCTCCATCACTCCACAACCCTTCTCCATGACCCGTTCTTGCATTTGGAAACATTAAATATGATGTAAATTCTGCAGTGGAATAAATGTTGACGTTTTGAGCTGTGTTACATTCCTGATGAGAAGTCTCTGCCTGAAAGGTTGACTGTTTATTCCCCTCCATTGATGCTTTCCGAGTTATTCCAGCACTTTGTATGTGTCTTGATCTAGATTTTCAGCAAAGCAGAATCTTGTGTTTACATTAAACTCTGTGCCCTCATCTCATATCCATTTCCCTCAATTTCCATCCTGAAAAATTCACAAATCCAAGAGCAAGGAGTTTTCTCCTCATCCAAATCCTACATGGTTGCTGTATTGCGGTGTAGAACCATTAGTTTTGTTGGAGTTTACCTTTCCTTGCCTTCGGCTACCTAAGCAACATGTCTACAACATTGGCTCATCGGCTCTTCACACAGTCCTGGAACGTCTTGACGGCAAAGATGCATACATCAGGAAGCCGAGTTATCAATTATAGTCTCGCATTTAACACCACTAATCAGTAAACTCCATGACCTGGGCATCAATACCCCCTTGTACAATTGGATCCTAGATTTCCTCATTGTAGACCTCAGTCAGTTTGGATTGGCAAAAACATCTCCTCCACAATCTCCATCAGCAAAGGAGCACTGGTATTGGAGCTGTGCTTAGCCCCCTGCTCTACTCACTTTACACCTATGACTATGTGGCTAAGTACAGCTCCAACACCACGTACAAGTCTGTTGATGACACCACTGTTGTGGGCCATATCTAAGGTGGTGATGAATCAGCTTACAGGAGGGAGATTGAAAATTTGTCTGAGTGATGTAATGACAACACCTCATTCAACATCAATAAGACCAAGGAATTGATAGAAGACTTCAGGAGAGGGAAACCAGTGATCCATAAGCCAATACTCATGGGAGAATCAGAGGAGGAGAGGGTCAATAACTCTAAATTCTTGGGCGTCACCATCTGAGAGGACTTGTCCCGCACCCATTATATAAATATAATTGCAAAGGAAGTATGATAGTGCCTCTACTTCCTCAGGAGCAAAGATTTGGCATGTCATCAACAAATTTGGAAAACCTATAGATGTGTGGTGGAAAGTGTACTGACTGGCTGCATTACTGTCTGGTATGGGAATACCAATTTCCTTGAGCAGAAAATCCTACAAAAGGTAGTGGATTTGGCTCAGTACATTACGAGTAAAGCCCTCCCAACCATTGAGCACACTGACAAAAAATTTTGTAGAAAAGCAGCAACCAAAATTCCTCACCACCCAGGCCATGCTCTTTTCTCACTACCATCATCATCAGGTGGAAGGTACAAGAGCCTCAGAACTTGCACTACCAAGTTCAAGAACAATTACTGCCCCTCAACCAGTGGCTCTTGGACAAAAGGGATAACTACACACTTCTGGTGTTCTCACAACTGATAGGCTCATTTTATCATTCTATCATTCTATCTTGTTATTTCATACTCTTGTTATTTATTGCCATATATTTATATTTGCATTTACACTGTTTGTTTTTTCATTGATCACATTTACAGCTACTTTTCTATGGATTTGCTAAATATGCCCACAGAAAAAGAATCTTAGGGTAATTGTGATAACATGTATGTCCTCTGATAATAAACCTTACTTCAGACTTTTTGAACTTTGAATTTATAATTTTATATAATCATCCATATACATGTCACTGTTCAGTGAATTTTCCAGTAATTTTGGTACAGTTGCTTCTGCATTTTTCTAGAAATTTGCTAATTTTCAGTGCTACACCACTTGAGCTAACTACTTTATAGATTAATTGTTATCACTGGAATTTTGTATCTCTCTGGTCTGAGTATGAGATGACCATGAATACATTTTCCTTTGACTTTCTTTCTTTGTTCACAATGCACAATTAAATTGCGAGCAATAAATTTTATGCCTCATTCTTGACTTCCAATAACATTTGGCATTAGGATCCAATACCATTTTGATTTGGAAATGGTTCTTTATCGTTGTAAGATTTTAATCCAAGAAATCCATACTCCATGTTGTGGGTGTATCTTCTCCAGAGCTACTGATGCCCTTCAGGTTAGCTCATCATCAGTTCGCAGAGGCAATTACAAGTGACCAATAAACACCAGCTTGTAGTGATGTCCGTAACACAATGAATGTTCTTCAGCCTCACATTAGAAACCATTGAGCCAAATCCCTTTGTCAAATAGGCAAACACAATTTAAAACTCTAAAACCTACAGTACAATTTGATGGCAAACACAATTTAAAACTCTAAAACCCACAGTACAAAATGGCAGATTTTCATTATTCACAACACTACTGATTTTATGCAACTGCAAATTCATACCTTGGTGCCAGCAGTGTTGACCTTGTTCCCATTGGGCTGGTGAGGTATATAGCCAGGTCTCCACGCTTGCTATAGGATAGTGTGATCCTTGCCTGCACATGCTCCAAGGACTGAATAAAGTTTGGTGTTTGACGGCATGCATCAATACTCTTCCGTATCTCCAATCGGTTTTTAATTTCCCTAAAATGGCAAGTTCAAAATCAAACCATGGAAAAGGAAATGTCACAATACCCTCTGTACTCTTTACACAAGTTGTAAAGAGTAGTTCTGGCCCAGGCTCTTGTCAGAGCTGTGGAGAACTATTTACACGTAGGTTGCCTCACCTAGTCTAACTCTTGCCTTAAAAACCAGATGGCTATGGTTTCAAGTCTGAGAGGAGGATGCGAACACAACATAGGCTGACACACAAATGCAGAGCTGGAGGCAGTGTAACACTCACACAAGTATCCATGCTCTGGTGTGTTGCCAATTCAGGTGGATATTAAAGGATCGCAGAACAGTCAGGAGAACTCAAAGAACATTCCGAATGATCAGGATTCAATTCCCGCTGCTCTCTCAGTAGAAGAGAGAGCATGTTCTCCCTGTGACAACATGGGTTTCCTCTGTCTACTCCCACAGTCCAAAGACGCACTGGGTACTATGCTGTGGGCACGCAATGTTGGCACCAGAAGTGTGGTAACACTTGCCAGTTGCCCCCGGCACATCCTCGGACTGTGATTATCGTAGAAGCAAACTGCCCATTTCATTGCCTGTTTTGATATTTCCATGTACTTGTGACAAATAAAGATAATTTTTAATCTCTGCTGGTTGCAAGTTTCTTGACGATTGATTCACTGCCTTGAAGTGCTCAACATTTCAGAGATACTGTACATTGAGATGTACAAGCTTTTTCTTAAAATTGTGTGAATGCTGCAATTTTACTCAAGCCCTGGGGACAGTTTGCAGCCACCCACACACAGAAATTACAGTAGCTGCATTGCCACCACACAGAATGAATAACAACTGTGGGAAGCACAAACCACAACAATGGTGAACTCAAGACAAAAGCCACTTGTCAAAAATCACTTAAGCTTTTGGTTAAGAATTCACCCCTTTATGGAGTCGACATTACGTTCTTCACCCTGAACACGGCTATCACATGAACCTGTTAGAAAATTATTAATCAGCAAACTAGAACATGTGCTAATGTATTTCAGCAGCTCATTTTCATCAGAAGTTTGACAAGAATTGGTACAATTGCAAGAAAAAGTTTGTTAATCCTTTGCAATTACCTGGCTTTCTGCATTAATTACTCTTAAGTTGTGGTCAGATCTTCATCTGCCTAAACCAGGGGTCAGCAACCTTTACCACTGAAAGAGCCACTTGGACCCGTTTCCCACAGAAAAGAAAACACTGGGAGCCGCAAAACCCGTTTGACATTTAAAATGAAATAACACTGCATACAACGTTTTTTTTGCCTTTATGCTATGTATAAACAAACTATAATGTGTTGCATTTATGAAATTGATGAACTCCTGCAGAGAAAACGAAATTACATTTCTGCATGCAACAAAAACATTTTGAACTCCGAAAAAAAGACGTTGGGTTGAAAGTTACTTTTAAGTAAAATATTCAATGTCTATTTGAGTCCTTCTTGTATTTATGAAAAACGCCGAACTTAAATTTTCCGCCAGCAGCAAACCAAAAATAACGTCAGCCAGCTGTCATCCTGAAAAATGAAAGGACTATTTCACTGAACAATGAAAAAATATGAATATAAGTAAAATAATAGGCAATTAAAATATTTATCATACTTGGTTAATGGGATTTCTGCTCCTGGACCTCAGCGCACAGCGTCTGCACATCAGGGCTGTATGATGTCACCTTCATCTTTACACAGGATCGCAAGCTGTCATCTGTGAGGTTTTCAATATCACTCCATTTGTGTTTCTGAGCAAGAACGGCCTTCTGACGGGCAACATCTTCAAGGTCTGCTGTCAAGCGTCTAAACTTGGACACCCATATGTCTTTGTCGGCTATGTCGGCCAGTTCCATCTCAAGATCAGGTTGACTCACACCTGCCAATGCAGTCGTATTCAGTAGGGAAGGATCGATGCTTAAGGGAGTGACCGGGAAGGATAATGTGTTTTTTTCCTCTCTGAACTCACAGAAGCGTTTCCCAAACGATGTTTGCATTGCGATGATTGCAGAATGTAAATACTCCGAAATTATCATGTCGTGACCTTGTTTGAACTCTCTCAAATTGGGGAAGTGAGACAAAGTGCCTTTCTGTAAATCTCTGGCAAGCACTGTCAACTTGCGCTCGAATGCCAAAACATCCTCCAACATGTGCAGGGCTGTACGTCCTTTCCCCTGAAGAGCTGTGTTCAGCGTGTTCAGGTGCGCTGTCATGTCTACCATGAAGTGTAGCTTTTCCAGCCACTCTGGCTGTTCCAGCTCAGGAAAGGTGAGCCCTTTGCTGCCCAGGAAAGTTTTCACTTCTTCCAGACACGCGACAAAGCGTTTCAGCACCTTCCGTCTGGACAGCCAGCGATAAAAACACGTTGTAGCGGTGTCAGTAAACTGCAGTCAAAGATAGCTTTATTCGAACTAAACAGCCTTGCTTTTCAGCTTCCCTCAACCCAGCCCCCATGGACGCAGATGCTGCAAAAGACGCGTACTCACAAACCCCCGTAGGCTATCTCCCTTAGCCGGAATGCTGGCTAATTGTGAGCCGTTTTATGATGTGGCAGGAAATGTGTCGCTACACTTAGGTTGTACAAGATCACCATAATTACATTTCAAAAGCTAACAAACTAACATAAAATACATTTTAATTAAATACTGACCAATTATTTCCCAAAGCCACAGGGAGCCGCAGCACAGAGGTGAAAGAGCCACAAATGGCTCGGGAGCCGCAGGTTGCCGACCCCCGGCCTAAACTGATAACACACAAACAATTGTACTTTTCATGTCTTTATTGATCACAGTTTTTAATCATTCATAGTCCAGGCTGCGACCCCTGGTATTTAATAACTGGTAGAACCTCCTTTAGCAGCAATAATCTCCACTAAACATTTCCTGGTCACAAACAACAGAAAAACTGCAGATGCTGGAAGTCCAAGCAACACACACAAAATGCTGGAAGAACTCAGCAAACCAGGCAGCACCTATGGAAAAGACATTTCGGGTCGAAACCCTTTGGCAGAATTCTGCTGCCTGGCCTGCTGAGTTCCTCCAGCATTTGGTGTGTTGCAAACATTTCCTGGTGTTCTTTTGCAAACTTGCAATGTGCAGCATTTCTGTTTGGAGAGCAGTAGTTTCCCCGGAGTGTCCTTCCATGAACACCATTCTTGTTCAATATTTTTCTGACTGTGGACACACAAACAGACTTCAGCAAATTTTCCAGGTCTTTTGCTGTTACCCTTGGGTTCTTTTTCACCTTCTTCAGCATTGTACATTGTTCTCTTGGCATTCCTTGTTGCAGTAGCAACAGCACTGAATTTCCTCCATTTGTTAAAAATGTCTGTTGCTGTGGACAGATGAACAATCAGGTCTTTAAAAATGCTTTTGCAGCCTTTTCCAGCTTCATGTGTCTCTACAATTCTTCTTCTCAGGTCCTCTGAAAGTTGTTTTGATTGAGGCATGGTGCACGTAAGCAGATTGTTCTTGAGAAGACTGTACGACATTGAAACAATATTAGGCCATTCAGCCCATTGAGTGTGCTCCGTCATTCCATCATGGGTGATCCTGGATCCCACTCAACCTCGGACACCTGCCTTCTCGCCATATCCTTTGATCCCTTCACCAATCAGGAAACTATCAATTTTCGCTTTAAATGTACCCACGGTCTTGGCCTCCACAGCTGTATGTCGCAGAGCATTCCACAGATTCACCACTCCCTGACTAAAAAAATTCCTCCTTAATCTGTTCTAAAGGGTTGCCCTTCAATTTTGGGAGGCTGTGCCCTCTAGTTCTGGATACTCCCAGCATAGGAAATACCCTCTCCACATCCACTAGTCCTTTCAACATTTGGTAGGTTTCAATGAGAACCCCCCCCCCCCCACCATATTCTTCTAAATTCCAATGAGTACAGACCCAAAGCTGCCAAATGCTCATGCATTAACCCCTTCATTCCCAGAACCATCCCGGTGAAGCTCTTCTTTTATTAAGCTTTCCAATGACAATACATCCTTTCTGAGATAAGGGGCCCAAAACTGTTGATAATACTCCAAGTGTGGCCTGGCTGGTGTCTTATAAAGCCTCAGTGTTATCTCCTTGCTTTTATGTTCTATTTCCCTTGAAATAAATGCCAACATTACATTTGCCTTCTTTACCACAGACTCAACCTGTAAATTAACCTTTTAATTTACAGAAGACCTGCTTCTGTCAGTAACCTGATTGTGTGTCTTTTTTATAGGGCGGGGCACCTCTACAACCAACATCTGACTCCATATAACAATTACAGCATGGAAACAGGCCATCTCGGCCCTTCTAGTCCGTGCCGAATAGCTTTTGTAAAAGGCATTATCTGAGAGGCTCACATACTTTACTTGAACCTAGACTATGATTGTTTAAATGGTGTACTCGGTATTGAAGCAAAGTAGTACAATTGAGTGTTATCAGTTTAGGCAGATTGTGTTCGTCTATTATTGTGACTTAGGTGAAGATCAAACCAAATTTTATGAGTAATTAATGTAGAAAACCAAGTAATTGTAAAACGTTCACAAATGTTTTCTTGCACCAAGGCCTGTAGAGCTGGGCCCTGACACCTCATCCAGCATCAAGGCCTGTAGAGCCAGGCCCTGACACCTCATCCAGCATCAAGGCCTGTAGAGCCAGGCCCTGACACCTCATCCAGCATCAAGGCTCGTAGAGCCAGGCCCTGACACCTCATCCAGCATCAAGGACTGTAGGGAGGAACCTGACACTCACCCAGCACCAAGGATGGCAGAGAGGGACACCGACACCAATGACTCAGCACCCAGCACCAATGACTCAGTCCAAAATGTCAACTGTTCATTCCTTTCCATATATGCAACTGACTTGCCAAGTTTCTCCAACATTTTGTAAGTATTGCTTTGGATTTCCAGCATCTGCAAAATTTCTCATGTTTAAAATGTGCCAACAATAAATGGATGAGATCTTTGAGGCAAATGGCTGAGAAGTTTGGTTGGGGGTGAGATCAGGGATACCACAAGACAAAGGCACAGAATTAGGCTGTTCAGCCCACCAAGCCTGCTCTGCCACTTCATCATGGCCGATTTATTATCTCTCTTAACCCTAAACTCCTGCCTTGGTTTATCAATTCCAAAGTAGCCCAATTTCTTGCTTCTTCGAAGAAATCTGTACCATCTTAATTTGAAAGCAACTCAACTGCAGTTTAGGTCTTTGGGAAACTATTAGTTGTATATGTCTATAATTGAGTACAAACCAGGAACATTGCGGGCTCGCTCCAAGTATGCATTAAATCATTGTTTAACCTAATCTGAAGAATTTAAACGTCTTTGTCCACGAAAGCTAGTGGCAATGCTAGATTAACATCATGTACAAAATTAGAATATCATTTGGGGTTCGAAGACTTCACAACTCTAGCTTTGCAATATCAGTGACTGAAAGATAGGGGTTCAAGTACTGCTGCTGTTGGTAAGGAGTTTGTACATTCACCCCGCCACCTCGTGGGTTTCATCCAGGTCCTCTGGTCTCCTGTCACATGCCAAAGTCCTATCGGTTAGCAAGGGGCTAGTAAATTGTGGGCATGCAATGTTGATGCCAGAAGCATGGCGACACTTGAAGGCTGACCCCAGTACATTTCCCAACTGTGCTGGTCATATGCCACATTGGCTGTGCGGTAGTGTTCTATGTTTTCTGTGTGCATGCCCAGTTCAACTAGTTCATGAATGATTGTTTTACTCAACCATCCAGAGAAGAGAATTGAAAACTTGGCACTGAAATTCAATTAGTGAGGCGTGAGGAGTGAGCAGCCAGATCTGAGCCTGCTCTGCTACTCAGTGAAATTGTGGCCAATTCAAAAGGGATATTTATTTAATGATTTATTTCAGCGATGCAGCACAGTGTAGGCCCTTCCAGCCATGCCACCTCAGCAACTGCCAACAAACCCGATTAACCCTAACTTAACCACGGGACAATTTTCAATGATCAATTAACCTGCACGGTACGTCTCTGGACGTGGGAGGAAGTTGGAGCACTCAGGAAAAACCCACGCAATACACAGAGACTGGAGTTGAACTCTGAAATGCCCTGAGCTGTAATAATGTCACACTAACAGTTGTGCTACTGTGGTGTAGACCAATAGTGTCACTGTTGGGAAGACACTGTTAGCATCCTAACCTGCAACAGCCAATCATAACTGCATTGATATATCTGACTTTGGTTTCAGTTAATACATCTGCAATCAAAGAGGCAAATTGTGATGAGGTATCGCCAAATGGGGTTTGCAGTGCCTGTACTTAACAGTTCTTGTCCAGTTCACCTATGACAAAAGCTGTTCCATCATTACATGTGATGATTTGGCATTTCATCATATTTCATTTGTCATTTGGAAGTTCAATTAATTTACTACTTATTCAAAGTATGTTATAGAACCAAAACAAACAATGCCCATTGCTCAGCTGACAACCAATCCCAGGCTGACTGCCACTGATTGGTCATTGTTCCTATCAATGTCTCTTCTACTGACAACGATGACTTTTAATAGCAGTTGGCAGTCAAACTTAAAGGTGCATTACCACCATCAACTGGACTGGAGAGTGGTGTACAGAGTTAGGAAATAAAACCCCTACTAGTTCTTTATCAAATGAAATCTAAATTGCCCCAAAAAGCCCTATAAATTGCAAATAATGAAAGACAATATCGTGAATTGAATTAAAGTCACTTCCATAACTTAATGAAGTTTTTAAATGAAAGCCATCAACCCCCAAAGATAGTGGTGATGCTTGCATGTGCTTTCTTTCAACCTTATTCTTTTACAGAGTGAAGCATATGTGTTCAACTATTTGATAATGACAAAATCTACACACCTCATAATGATGCTTTTCCCACAAGACACAAGGAATAATTATGTACAGTATGCCCAATTCTAAGTTGAGTCTAGTAATTCCTTCCCTTCCTGTTTTACCCCCTTCTCCCATCAATCCAACAGTTTTATGTATTCTGTAAAGGCATCTCCCCTTATGCCCATTACCCCACAAGTCTTGCCATAACCCTTTAATTCTTAATGCCACCAACCCCATTGCTTCTGATTTGCTAAGTGGAAGATCTATATCCACAGCTGAGCTTAACAGTTGTTTTGGCCATACAATCAACAGGCTCATTCCCCTCTACACCTCTATGTGCAGGAACCATAAAGAGATGGCATGTAAACCAATACTTTGAATATGCAATAAAGTTTGAAGAGCTTCCAGAAGTAAATCTGACCTACTGCCAGAATGACCTGTTTTATGACTAACCAAAATTGAAGAAGAAAGCCCTTAAATCCGAGTGGAGTCATCGTGACGGCGTTTTTTTTTTTAGCAGACTTTCTTATTTTTACGAGGCCGAGTTGCTAGCTCGACGCTCAACTCAGCACAGATGGAAAGCGTGCAAGGGAGCCGGCTGGATTTGAACTCAGGAGTCTTCGCTCTGCAGTCCAGCACTGATGCTACTATGCCACCAGCTGGCTAAACTGAAAAAGAATCTCAACAAATTACAACTTTGCAAGGACAAATTTCCTCCACCCACTGTAAGCCCAAAATGATGGGAACCAATTCTGCTGTATATACTGGGGTGGTTAGCAAGTCATTTCTTTATAGTTACCTGTAATTCAGGCACAAAAACAGCCACACCAGCATTCCCAGTTAAAATTATCTTTTGATCCATCAGTAAAAATGGTTAATGTATCACAATATCTTTCTTTAACATATTGATGAACCAACAGACTCACAGACATATCAATGTCTTGAATGTTACTCTGGGTAAACTATTTAAATTGTCGCCCTTTGGGATGTACTGTTGAGTTCTGAGATTTTTGTAGTTGTTTGGTTTTCCTGAATAAAGGTTTTTTCAAGTTTCGCCTTTGTTCTGACTCCTGGCTTTGAGTCTCATCAGTAATTATAAGACAAGCAAACACAACAAAGCATCAATAATTTTACTCTAAGTTTCTCTACTTCAAGCCGTCATTAGATGAAATACCAAACTGTTCCTCACGTACACGTGTAGTAATCTAGCAGATAATTTGTAATTATAAAAATCTCTTCACAAGCATCCAATTTTCCATGATCCCATAATCTATACAAGCTACTAAATTCAAGGCAAATAGCATAAAATTTTGCTATAGGCACACCTTTACAATGGAAGTGCCCATTAATAAATATTTACTTACTTTGGCTCAGAGGTAATCACGATGACACATTTCCGCTGATCTCCAACACTTGTCCAATTTTTAGCTAACGTGACCATAGCCCCAGCATCAAGTAGCCCATATCCATACGAGTGACTGACTGTAAAGGAAGGGGAACACCTCACTGTTAATTTTACAGAAGTAATCTAATCCCTTTTGATTAAAAGGTAGCACAGTGATAAGCGCAAAGCTATTAAAGCTTGGGGTGTCAGGGATCAGAGTTCAATTGTGACTCCGTTTCCTCCCAAAATACAAAACTGTACAGTTAGTAGGTTAATTGATCATTGTAAATTGTCCCATGATTAGGCTGGGGTTAAGTCGGTGGGTTAGAAGGGCCTGTTCCATGCTGTTATCTCTAAATTTTAAAAAAATCAATTAAAATAATACAGCTAAAATGACAATTAGGGTTATACATAGAGAGAGCATTTTAAGAAACCCATAACTATCTATGAAATAACTAGGCAGGGTAGGATGGGAGAAAAAAACAGAAAAGAAACTGAGGTGGAAGGAAAAGGATGATTGAGGAGAGAAAAATATAAATTACAAGTCTGAAATGTTGAATCTTTTTTAAATCTATTGTACTATAGTTTAATTTGCAATTCTTTCATAGAACTGGTGAAGGTGTGGAAGGAGCTGAAGGATTCGCTGGACACAGCACATCAAACCTTGCAGCCTCCTAATTTATGTAGAAGACAATAAAATATTATAAGATCCAAAATGACCTCACGGATGTACATTAGCAAGAAGTTCCACAGCAACATAGCCAAGCTACTCGAAAGGAGCAACACACACAAAATGGAGGAGCTCAGCTGGTCAAGCAGAATCTATGGAGGGGAATAAACAGTTGATGTTTCAGGTCAAGATCCTTCATCTCGACTAGAAAGGAAGAGGGAAGAACCCAGAATTAAGGTGGTGGCAGGTGAAGGGAAGGAGTACATGCTGTTAGGTGATAGATGAGGGGGAAGGTGGGTGAGTGAGGATGGAGGGGGGAGGATGAAGTGAAAAGCTGGGAGGTGATAGGTGGAAAAGGTAAAGGGCCAACGAAGAAGAAATCCGATAGAAGAGGAGGATGGATCATAGTAGATGATTGTTTTATTGTTGAGGAGAGATAGGCGAGTCAGTGTTCTTTTCATTTAAGAGGAGAAAGCTGACAGGGATTCGGAGGGAGAACCCAGAGGGATACAACACCATGAGGGGCACCAGGCAAGGCAGTTTAAATCCACAGGGTAAAGGTTCAAGGTTAGAAGTAAAGGGGTTAGAGCCAATATGAGGAAAATTAGTTTTACTCAGTGGCTGGAATCTGGAACAGCGCTTGAGATAGTGGAAGTACTCACGCAATATTTAAACGGTATCCAGAAGAACAACTGAATAGCTAAGAAGCAACAAGACTGAAGACTCAGTGTGAATGGGTAGTTGTTACATTAGACTGCTTAAGTGTTAAGCTGCAAAGAAAAATAAATTGTCTGCTTGTATTTTGTAAACTAGTTATATTAATGTAACTATTTAGTATGTTTCCTAGTGGTTCTAGTATGTATATGCAGCTGTTCATCGTGTCCCCTAGTGGTTACAGTTCTTTGTATCATTCTGGAAAGCTCTGGAAGCTTTTCTGGTGCTGCGTTATTTGAATAGGAGTTATCTGACTGGCTGACTCTTATCTGCAAAGTTGAATGCAATGTTCTTTGTCTTTGGAGTACAAGGTGTACAAGGAGTACAACACATGGTGGTGCCATTTTCTAAACTCTTTTTGCTTCTTTCCCTTCACTCTCTAGTCTCTGCTTCTGTTTCTGTCCATTTTCAATTTTCTTTGTTCTATTAACACACAATAAAATAAGCGCGAAGCAACAAGTTTCACACCTCTTTCCTGACTTCCATACGAACCTTGGATTAAAAACATCCAAATCCAAACAATTAGCATAGATAAAGCAGGCTCAAGGGCCATTTTCTGTGCTTCATGTTAAAATTTGGCAGCCAGTCATAGAAAAAGAATTAGGACAAGTGCTGAGAAGCCTGGTCAAAGTATCCTGAAGGCTCAGGTTTTTAAACAGGTATCAAAACAGAATGAAATATTGAAGTGTGAAGTGAGGGTAATGGAAGATACCGCACAAAAAACCTTGCATGTTACATGGAAGAATGGCTTCCCCCCACCCATAAAACATACAGAATTTATTACATGTACTATTAACACACTTACAAAAAGATCCCTTAGCATATTATCTTTCAAGGCTCTGCAAGAAAGTATTAGACGCCACTATCTACAGAGAAGGAAACAATGCAGAACTTGATCAAAAACAGTTAATGGTTAGGAGGAAAAAAATCTAATAAATGGAACCACCACACAAAATGTGTTTGAAATCCAAAGGAACTTGTTGATTAGTTCATGGGATAATCTGCCAGGCAGACAAAATGGAGAAACATTAGGTGTTCAAGTTGCAGCTGTTTGTAGGATACAAGCTTGGGTGAGCTGAATGGAGATTCTCTTCCCCTTGATTTTGCTTTCACTGCCAGGAGCAACCCAACACAAAACAGGTCACATTGACGCCATTGTTACCTTTGCGACCAACTCCGTTTGTAATCCAGTCGTTGGAGGATAGGTGGGCTGGCTTAGACGTTCGTACTACAAGGTGCTGCATGTCACGCCAGGTGAGATTTTTACTTGGAGGAGAGGAAAAATTACAATGAATCAAATGAGCTTTTCAGTAAAACAGGTTACCTACCCGAGTACAGTTTTCCCCACAGGAAACTCTTTATTCTATTTTCAACACTAAAAGAAGAGCGGCACAGTAGCATAGCATTTTACATCGGCAGTGATTAAGGTTCGATTCCCACCATTGTCTTTGAGGAATTTGTACATTGTTCCCGCAAGCATGTAGGTTTCCTCCAGGTGCTCTGGTTTCCTCCCACATTCCAAAGATGTATAGGCTTGGGTTAGTAGGTAATGGGCATGGTATGCTCAGAAGCATAGCTGCCACCAGCAAACCCCAATAATGCATTAGACTGTACATTTTGATGTTCATGTGACAGATGTTAATCTTTGCAAAGGCATTGCAGAGGATGGAAAAACAGTGCAAATCATCTTTTACTTGTTTAAGGCACTACAATTAAGAAGAGTTGTGTCAAGCGAGCTGGGAAAATATGCCAGAGGAAAGATTAATATGAACAGAAGCAGATTTTTAAGCAGTCATTTCATTGCGCTCAGCAGAAATTTATCCCAATCAGAAAGGAGGACTCAATGAGCATGGGAAATCCAGAGTAAAAAGGCAGTTAAGGGAATTATTATATTTTAATGAGAGTACATATAGTAGTACAAGCTAGTGGTAGCAAAACAACCAGCTCTTTTCCTGCCCCCAAGGATCTCATGACTAAAAAGTTAATGAGGAAGAAAAATGAGAATAAACTAGCAAGTAATACGATGAATAGATGAAGTGGAGGGTAACTAGATTAAGCTATGGATCCCTGGAGAGTGTGACTGGGCAATTTGTGAGAAAGCCGTTGATCATTTAAACCAGTATCTTACATATAGTGGAGGCCACTGCAAATATTTCAAGAATAATAAATGGGGTATTTTCAAATATAATGGAAGAACTTGTAAAAATTCCTGCCAGGAGGAACAAAGTATTAAAAAAGCTAATGACTACAGACAAATTATTTTCTGGACCTAAACCCAATTGTCTACATACAAGAGCTTTAATGGAAGTGACTGAGATAATGGAGCTACTCCCCACCCACCCACCAAGTGTAATGGAGCGCCACAATAGCACAGTGTTTCCTCCCACAGTTCAAAGATGTACTGGTTAGTAGGTTAATTGGTTGTTGTAAATTGTCCTGCAATTAGGTTAGGGTTAAATCAGGGATTATTCGGCAATTGAAGATCGAAGGGCTGTAAGGACCTGTTCCACTAAATAAACAAAATAAAGTTCTGGAAGTGTTCCAGTTGATTGTAAAGTCACAAATGTGACTCCCTTGTTGATGAATGGAGGGCAACAAGAAAAAGCCTGTAGGTCAGTTCACTTAATGTCTGCTGTTGGAGATACTGGAGCCCATGATCATGGAAGAAACAGCTGGTATAAAAGATGATATGTATTCAAACCAAGTTATGTTCTTTACAGAAATAACAAGCAAAGTTGCTAAAGAAGAACCTATAAATATAGCATATGATGAATTTCACATGTCATTTGCTATGGTGACATGTAAAAGGCTGGTGCATGAGATAAAACATTTAGAGGAAGTGGATTGAAGACTGGTTGCCACACAGAAAAGAGTTAACATGGTGTAGCAGTTAGCACAATACTTTACAGCACCAGTGATCACTGATCAGAGTTCAATTCCCACCACTGTCTGTCCATTTTCCCTATGATTGCAAGACTTTCCTCTGGGTGCTCTGGTTTCCTCCCATGTTCCAAAGATGTGTAGGTTAGGGTCAGTAAACTCTGGAGATGCTATGTTAGCAGCAGAATCATGGAAACACTTGTGGGCTGCAGGCAGCACACCCTCGGACGGTGTTGGTCATGAATGCAAAAGAAATGCAATTGTAAAGGGGGTTTCTTCGTTTTCTTTGTTACTGCGTACGTTGATCAAAATGGCTTCTTTGTTTGTTAAAAGTAGGAATGCTTCTTTGTTGTGAGAGAGTGCTATAAGCTTGTTTGGGTTAAAATTTACTGATAACGAGAATTGTATTCCTTTGTAAACCAATTGGGATTAATGTTGTTCTTTCTTCTGAGCCTGTAAACTATTGTTGGTGGGCTTTTGGGCAGATCGGCGCGAGGGGGTGAGAGAAAGAGGACGTGATGCTGTAAATTGGGCGAGGAACGGACCCCAAGTGGGGGTCCAAGGCCAGGAGGTACCCCAAGAAGAGGAGACAAAGATAGATGTGCTTGGTTGACCACGTCGGGTGGTCCTGAGCTGCAAGTCGAGGAGTTCGGAGGAGATCGAATGGTGGCCAGAAGACTTCAGAAATTGAGCTCCAACGGTTGTGCATGAAGTAGTTTGGACTTTGATAAGTTTGGCACCTTTTCTTTATTTTTTTTTCCTTCATATATACTGTATTGTTATTAATCACTTAGTTATAGTAACCTTTATAAATTGTACTCATTTAATCGCATATGGTGTACTGTCTGTTTTTGGGCGAGGCGGGGACATCACACAGCATCCACTCCAGCTGATTACCCAGTTTGGCGGGGCTGAAGGCTGCTCCCCCTAGACGAGAACGAGCTGAGTGAGCCTGAGGCGACCCAGGGGGTTACACAATGTTTCAATTATCTTTAAGAGTCAGGAAAAAAAATGGGACTTTTCAAAATGGAAGGGTGTAATTATTTATTAGATTCCTAACTTGGAAGGGACAGAGTGCAAGTTTGCTGATGACAGAAAATTGTGGGAGGGCACATGAAATTTAGACGAGTCAACGAGGTAAACCCAAAAGACACAGAAGCAGAATTACGCCATTTGGCCCATCAAGTCTGATCTGCCATTTGATCATGGCCTTCCTTCTCCTTCTCAATCCCATTTTCTTGCTTTCTCCCTGCAGCCTTCACTCTGCCATGGACAGTCCCAAACCCAGAAACAAAAAGATGGTTGGGCATGGGGCTAGCAACCCTGTCCCAGTGCAAGAGAAATTCGAAGAGAAGCCCAAAATCCTCAACACTGGAAGAGGAAGGATACATCAAGAATATGAGCTATACCTGGGGAACTTAAAGTACTGCAGGCCTACCCCAGCAGCGAGCAGTTTGCTGGCGGAGGAGGTGGACTTGATATGGACTGTGTTACTGCGTGCTACAGAATGGTATCGGAGTTGGTGCGTGAAAGCAGTCTGCTATCTAACAGCAAGTGACAGTTTTGGACGTTTCTCTCATGATTACAAGACCTTGTTGAACATTGGTAATGTAAAGTACTGCAAGTCCATTTCCCTTGTTTGTTGGCGAGACAGATGGTGCAAGAGCTGCATGGCCTTGGTTCTAGTGAGGACAAGGCCTCAAGCACCAGGCTTGCCCGTTGCAGCAATCCAAGACAGGAGACACCAGGAGCATTGTTGTGCAGCTCCATGCTGGGTTGGGGGGGGAAGGGGCTGCCATCCAGTGTTCGATTGGTGGAATGACAACCTGGGCTGCAAGTGCACATACAGTCAGCCCTCCTCATCCACGGGGTATTGGTTCCGGGACCTCCCCCACCCCCCCCCCCCCCACCGCAGATACCAAAAAATGCAGATGCGCAAGTCCCTTATATAACCTGTCTCAGTGCGGTGGACTTTAGGACCCGGCAAAACTCTGAATCTGCAGTGTTTCTGTTCACAAAAATAATCACGATTGAAAATAAAGTGGAACAAAGTGATCGGAAAGAGGTGAAATGCCATCGGTCATTGGAAAAGCGTTAGGCTACAGTGGGTCAACGATTGGAACAATTTTAAAGGATAAAGTGAGAAAGGCCCTGCCCCAATGAAAGCTGCAATCATTACTAAGCAATGCAGTGGTTTAATTATTGAAATACATATGTTTCTGATGTGTTTTATGCATCAAAAGGTAAAATATTTACTCTACAGTAAGACAAACGTTTGACTGACGCTAAATAATACCGGATGTACCTGTTCTGACTAAAAGAAATTCCTTTTTTTTCTGATCCCGATCTGCGGTAACCTACGCACATCCTTTAAATCATCTCTAGATTACTTATAATACCTAATACAATGTAAATGCTATGAAAATAGCTGTAATATTGCATTGTTCAGGGAATAATGACAAGAAAAAAAAGTCTGTTCATGCTCAAACAACAAATGCTGGAGAGAGAACTTCTGGGTTTTCCCAATCCGCGGTTGGTTGAATCTGCGCATGCGGAACCCGCGGATACGGAGGGCCAATTGTACCTACATTTGTCTGCAGAATGCTGAGAACTGCTTGTTCTTGCCAATAACAACAATCCACCACCATCAATTTACAAAACATATCACTCAGGGATTTGGGCTACATAAATATGTTTGTGTGACTGTATGTTTACATGCTATATGTACCGTGTGATATGTATGACTGTTGGTACTGTGTTTTGCACCTTGGCCCTAGAGGAATGCTATTTCATTTGGCTGCATTCATGTTTGATTGAATGACAATTAAACTTAAATTAGAAGTTGAGGAACATGAAAGTTTTGCATGGGACGGAGGACCCTAGTGAGCTGCTGTTGGCCTATGTCTCGATAGGGGTGATATGCTTAAGTTGGTACCCCTACTAATCAGGAACCTATCGACCTCTACTTCAAACATACCCAATGAGATGTAGATAGGTTGACTAAGTGTGTGCATATAAAGTACATGGAGTTAAATATAGTAAAGTGTGAGGTCCTGCACTTCAGTACAGGGAATGAAAAGGCAGATTATTCCAATGACAAACAATTGTAAATAAACGAAGTACAGAGATCAAGGTGTTCTTGTGTGTGAAACATGAAGTCAGCATGAAAGTACAAAAGGTAATTAAGAAAGCTAATGGACCAATTCATTGCTCAAGGGTTAGAGCTTTTAAATAGAGAATCAATATTAAAAAGGTACAGCACAGTGTGAGACACACCAGCTTCTTTTACAGTTTTGGTCCCTTTATAATATGTACCTTTATTTAAAGTAAATTGGCAATGGCAGCAGTCTAGAATGGATTCACTAGGATCCTGGGATGAGAGGGCTACTCCATCACAAAGTTACACTTTTATTTCAGGAAGAATGAGGGGTGATCATATTGAAATATCTGAGATCACCAGAGGACTAAACAAGGTTGAAGGTCTTTGGCTGCAATCTTCCACCTCTACAGAACTTGTACGTGTCCAAGATAAAGAATTGGACAGAAAAATCACTGCAGACACACCCCACCCAAAAAAGCTCCCTTCTGGAAAATACTATAGGGCTATTAAAACAGTAACTTCACACCATTTTAAAAGTTTCTTCCTCCACCCTCCACCCAGAAGTTAGTCTGATCAACCATTCTAGTTAGCCCTGCCCCACTCCCCTCTATTACCTCACTTTAAACTACTTTTGATAATGCTCACAAAATGCTGGTGGAACACAGCAGGCCAGGCAGCATCTTCGTCCTGACGAAGGGTCTCGGCCCGAAACATCGGCAGTGCTTCTCTCTATAGATGCTGCCTGGCCTACTGTGTTCCACCAGCATTTTGTGTGTGTTGTTTGAATTTCCAGCATCTGCAGATTTCCTCGTGTTTGATAATGCTGTTTACATTGTAAATATATGTTGCCTGCATATATGTGAGCACACACCACCCAATTAACCTACAAACCAGCAGGTCTTTGGAATGTGGGAAGAAACCAGAGCACTAGGAGGAAACCCAGATGGTCATGGAGAGTATATACAAAAGCTTTACAGTGATGTTTTCTTGCATGTTGCATCAATACACTATAGCAAATTCAGAAGGCTTGTAAATGTACATGGCAAATAAAGTTGATCCTTGATGTTTCCACCAGTGGGAAAGTCTTGAACAAGGTGGGGGGAGGGGCAGGGGAAGGTCATTAGTTCCTGAAGTATGTAGGAATTTTCTCTTGGTGAATCTATGGCCTCTAGTTAATTGGAACACATCGGGACCAATACATTTTGGCCCAATTTACCTGTTTCATGGAAATAGTTAAAAGGTATATAAATGGCACAAAATGACTATCTACATAACAAACTATGTATTTAAGTGAAATACAGAATGAATTAGAACACTACCAATGCGACTGCAGTACTATAAAACAATTCCTAATAGTTATCGAAGGAATTCATTCAGTGTATGCTGCCATGTTCTTTTTGACTGACAGTAAATGAACAAAATCAGTGAAAACACCTAGTGTAGATAATGGACTATCTTCATACAATGCTGTCAATGATTGCATCCTCCAAATCTTCATTATCATTGTACCATTCAAGATAACTGTCGATACCTTGAAACTCTTTGTAGTTTCTAACTTGAAGTAGTAAAATTGTTTCATTTTCACTCCTGGTAGTTTCAGGCAACCCCCAGCTTGAATTCTTGAAACCACAATGAACAGCTCTGAATTGTCTTGTTGCTTATTTCTCGCCAATTATCATTGACAAAAATCACTGCTTTTTGAACACAAGCATAGGCAACTGATGCTATTTAAAAAACTGTTTGTTCTAAGCACAGCGTATTGTCTAATGGATGCATGCAACTGATACATGTGACTGACACTGGTTAGAAACTGTTTGGCAACAGTCTTCTGTCCCAATTAAGTGGCATAATACACCAAATTAGCAACTATCCTGATTATCTGATGGCCCATTGTATTTGAAGGAGAGAAGGGAAGATCGGGAATTGAGGGCTATGGGGAGCTGACACAAAAGAATTTGAGGCCTGGGCCAGATTACTCACTCCTAGTGTTCTTTGTGATACTACTTGTTAATATTTTTTTATTGAAAATATCTAGAATTCAAATATTAACACATAGCTCTCTGCAGATGTTAGAAATTTTAAGCAAAAATGCTGGAGGAATTTAGCAGTTCAGGCAGCTTCAATGGGGCAGGGGTGAAGAAATAAACAGTCGACTTTTCTGGCCAAGTCCAGAAAAGACCAGGACTGAATCCACAATAAAAAGGTGAAGGGAGGGGAAGGAGTACAGAGAGGTGACAGGTAAAGCCAAGTGAAGGGGTAGGTGGGTGGGTGGGGGAGGGAGAATGAAGTCAAGAGCTGGGAGGAGATAGGTGGAAGAGGTAAAGGGCTGAACAAGGAGGGATCTGAAAGGAGAGGAGGAGGGGCACCAGAGGGAGAAGATTGGTAGGTGAGAAGGGTGCCACGGTAGAGTAGCGCAGCAATTAGTGCAATGCTATTACAGCTTGGGGCACTGGAATTTGTAATTTAATCCCGGCACCCTCTATAAGTAGTCTCCCTGTGGAATGCATGTGTTTTCCTTGGGTGCTCTGGTCTCCTCCCACAGTTCAAAGACTGTGCAGATTAATTAGCCATTGTAAATTATCCTGTGATTAGAGGGTTAAATAGGAATTGTTGAGGAGTTGGCACTGCTTGAGGGCTGGAAGGGCCTACTCTGCGCTGTATTGCCAAAGAAAATAAAATAGGGGCGAGAGGGTAACTAGAATGGGAAATAAAATTCCATTCCCCTTTCTGGTTAACCTCTTCCCCTGCCTCCTTCTCTGTTTTGTCTAATCCCTAAAAGGTTGACTGTTTATTCCTCTCCACAGATGTTGCCTGACCCATTGAGTTCCACCAGCACTTTGTGTGTGCTGCTCTAAAATTTAAATAATTTATTAAAACGTTAATAAGAAAATGGGGGCACGAATTACTATGCTGGCAGCCATCAGACAGAGTCAGGCATATTGCTTACTTTGCTTCCAGTGCAAGAGCGATGATTCCCGCAGCAAGGGGAGCAGAGGCTGAGGTTCCGGTGTGTGACTCTGTACATTTCTCCCTCAGGTCAGTGGTAACCTAAGCAAAAGTAAAAGATATATGAGCAACCAGAGATTCCAATTTCAGTCAGATGATAGAAACTGGTCAAAGTACAGGAACACCAATAAAATAGCAACAAATGAAATGGACAGCAGGTTCAAACTGAAACAATAAACTACCTTTCTTGTTTCAACCCGGTTCCATTTTCTGCTGTGATCAAAGAACGTTCTCAACAATGTCAACTGAGCACTCATATTCCACTGATTCAAAAGAAGATAAGAAATAGGAGGAGGAGCTGGCCATCTGGCCCATCAAGCCTGCTCTGCTATTCAAGAAAATCATTGCTGATCTGGCTGTGGATTCAAATCTGCCTTCCCATCAGGCAGAAGATACAAAAGCCTGAAAGCACACGTCACCAGGCTCCAGGACAGTTTCTATCCTGTTGTAATGTGACAGCTGACTGGTCCCCTAGTGCAATAAGATGGATGCTTGACCTCACAATCTACTTCGTATGATCTTGCACCTTATTGTCATTGTTCCCTCCTTCAACATTCAGGACTATCTGATGATCCAACACTAAAAACAATTTGTACCAACATTCAGTCTAAGTGGCTGAACACTAGCTGGTATTAATTGGCAACACTCAAGCTTTACACTCCATGGAGTTGGAATGAGATCAAAGCACTTTTATTCTTCAGTCATGCAGTTTTTAAATGGTACCACTGAGATTTGGTCTCATTAGCAAATATGCTTTCAGCATCTACAAAATAATGTTGTTTCCTCAAAAACACGCCAATTTGGCAGATAAAAAAAAAATCACAAAATCTCATTTACCTAGCCATGTGGCTATTTCACAAACATAGGCTTTGAACAGAGAGGGACTGTTTGATCAGAATACAAATTTCAGCCAAATTAACCCACAAGTTAGCAATCCTGCCTTGGAATCCAAGCCAACTTTTTTAAAACTCTACAAGCACAATGAAAATCAATAGTTTCACCTTAGTGTCATAGAACATTACACCACAGAAAAAGGCCCTTCAGCCCATTGAGTCCTTAGGGATCTTAACTGTTGCCGGTTTTACATTAGCTATCTCAAAATGGACTGGAAAAATAAAGCATTTTGACCAAATTGTCCTATCGCTCTGTGGAGGCATTGATATTCCCAGGAAGGGTTCTCACTGGATCGATGTTCAATAGGAATCTGAAAGAGAAGACAGTTTCAGGCACCCCTCTCCCCCCCCCCCCCCCCACCACACCATCCTCATCACATTCTACAAAGGATGTATTGAGAGTGTCCTGAGCAGCTGCATCACTGCCTGGTTCGGGAATTGCATCATCTCAGATCACAAGACTCTGCAGCGGATAGTAAGGTCAGCTGAAAAGATCATCAGGGTCTCTCTTCCCGCCATTACATTTACACCATACACTACACCCGCAAAGCTAATAGCATTGTGAAGGACCCCACACACCCCTCATACAAACTCTTCTCCCTCCTGCCATCTGACAAAAGGTACTGATGCATTTGGGTTCTCACGACCAGAATGTGCAACAGTTTCTTCCCCCAAGCCATCAGACTCCTCAATACCCAGAGTCTAGACTGACATCTACGTCATTTATTATTGTATTGAAATTTGTCCTCTACTGTGCCAATTGCCTTGTTTATTATTAATTAATTAATTATTGTGCTGCCCTGCTCCATTTTGTACACTTTATTTAGTCCTGCGTAGGTCTGGAGTCTAGTGTAGTTTTTGTGTTGTTTTACGTAGTCCAGTTTAGCCTTGAGTTGTCTCACATAGTCTAGTGTAGTTTTGTGTTGTTTTATGTAGCACCATTGTCCTGGAGGAACATTGCTTCACTTTTACTGTGTACTGTACCAGCAATTTATGGTCAAAATGACAATAAAAAGTGACTTGACTTGAAAATTCCCACCACTGAACAGAAGAGCAGTTATAGTCCATAGATTCGGTGAAAGGGTGAATGCGGAAGCACAGTGAAGTCAGCTTAACACAACTGACAATGGATCGTTAACAATTAAAATATTTAGTGGCCATGGCTCCTGTGTACACAATACCTCCTGTACCTAATAAAGTGGCCATTGAGTGCACATTCATGGTCTTCTGCTGCTGTAGCCCATCCACTTCAATGTTGAATAGAGATGCTCTTCAGCACACCACTGTTGTAACGTGCGATTACTTGAGCCCTGTCAGCTTGAAACAGTCTGTCCATTCCCCTTTGACCTCTCTCATTAACAAGGCGTTTTTGCCCACAGAACTGCCGCTCACTGGATGTGGTGCTTTTGCACCATTCTCTGGATATTCTAAATGCTACTGTGCATGAAAATCCCAGGAGATCAGCAGTTTCTGAGATAGTCAAACCACTCCGTCTGGCACCAACAATCACAGCACACTCAAAGGCACTTAGATCATATTTCTTCCCATTCCAATGCTTTGTCTGAAGAACACCAGAACCACTTGACCATGTCTGCATGCTTTTATGCATTGAGTTGCTGCCACATGATTGGCCGCATTAACGAGGTGTGTAGATGTACCTAATAAAGTGGCCACTGTGTGTACATAGAGCAATATAACCGAAGACACAAGAATCAATCCAAAGAACTCCTTTTTCTTTAAGAAAATACAAATGGCCCGCCTCACTTTTGTTTCAAGTTTTCAGTGTCAAAATAAATGCTTGTTTAGTAAATGCTTTCAACCATCCCATTCCGAGAATTCTAAAGAAGCACCAAGCACATGGATTCCCAATATATGGCATCACTAAATAACAGGCAAGTGTTTCAGGAATTTCAGTGACATGTTATTAATGAAGTGTTTTGGTGCTCTCAGCAAGCAAAGAAATCAACTGTATTGTAGTGTAGCAGTCAGAGTAACACTGTTACAGAGCCAGCGACCCACGTTCAATTCTGCTGCAGTGATAAGAATTTTGTACAGTTTTCCCATGACCAAGTGGGTTTCCTTCAGATGCTCCCAAATTCCAAACAGGTTAAGGTTATTAAGTTGTGGACATGCTATGCTGATGCCGGAAGAGTGGCGACACTTGTGGGCTACCAGTTCATCCTCACTGATTTGATTTGATTTGATGCAAGTTACAAATTTCACTATGTTTCAATGTATCTGTGACAAATAAAGCCAATCTTCATTAGTAATTTTTATCTAAGACGATGCCTCAAGAAGGAAAAAGGTGCCACCTTCTCATTGCTACTATCAAGGTGACACAGGGGCCCGAAGATACACACGATGTTTCAGGAACAGCTCCGCCATCAGATTTCTGAATGGACCATGAATACTACCTCACTATTCTTTTTCTTTGCTCTCTTTTTGCACTATTTATTTATTGCATTTAAACATATTTCTTACTGTAATTTAGTTAATTTAGCAAAACAAATTTCATGACATATGCCAGCATTATTAAATCAGATTCGGACTCTAATCTTTTTCTTTACACTTTGGTGATAATTACACGAATTTAATAACGACTTACAATCTGCTTTTCAAATTGCCCTCCACTGCTGTACGTGGTAGCAAGCGTTGAGGAGCATGCCTCACTATACCATGGCACATTCCCATTTTGAGTTGTACTGCTGATTGACAGAGTGTAAATGCTGTTTGTGTATCCATCGCAGTTACAGCTGTCGAGCTCCCGGCCACCATTTCCAGAGGCCCACACAAAAATTGAGCCGAGACCCCGGCGTCCCTGTGAATAGTGAACCAAAGCACAATGATGTACAACGTGAGTCCAAGGTTATAGAACAGATGAAAACAAAAAGTGAAATTGGGTATTTAAAATCTTTTCTTGACCCTGCTAATGCATACTTCACTGCAGAACATGCAAGAGTAAAATTTACTTACCTGAGTAATGCCTTTAAAAAAGGCTGCCTGAGCCAGTTTAGCAGGCCCATCCACTGTCTTTCCATCATCTTCTGGACCCCAACTGGCACTATAGATGTCAATGTGCTGAGGATTCATGCTGAGGGACTTGGCTTCCACAGCATCAGTCACCTCCCCATCCAGCATTCGCACGCCTACACAATCCCAAATAATAGAAATTAAATGGTTGAACAGGTTTTTGGAGCACAAAGCTTTGGTGACCTAGGTTCAGAGCTTAGTTGAGTATCAGCTGGATGGGGAAGAGTAGGGTTGAGAGGGATAATAAATCAGGTACAATGGAACGGCGGGGCAGACTCAATTGGCTGAATGACCCAATTTTGCTCCTATGTCTTATGGGTGATACAGGACAAAATTAATGAAAATTAAGAAAGGAAGACATGAAATATCTGATTGTGTTTGTTACAGATCATTCTAAAGTTATGACATCATAGAGAACATAATTATGGATAAACTAAGAAACCAGTCATTGGGTGTGGCACATTCTGATTCTGTCCCATCGAAACTACACAAAGAAACACAATAGATTAAGGTTCCTGCTACAAACACATCATTAAAGGTGCATCCCTGCCACAAGGCACAGTCTGGGACAGATTTGCTTTGTCACTTGACTTGCTGATTAATTGTATATTCATGAAGCCGTTCTTCAACACTGTATCAAAAGTAAGATATTTTGGGTGTTACTAAGCCTTTTGGAAAAGGTATCAGTATTGAATATTCAGAGGTTCTGTTAGTTGAAATTCACTATCAACATCAATGTGTAATTCTGTAAAATTGTCAGACTACATTCCAAATGTTGAAGTAGGTGATCATAACAATTGAAACTGTAGGTATGTGGCGACCCACTTCCTAGCGCACTCAAATAGCCAGCACACCAGCATAAAGGCCTGTCCCAAAAGGGCGCCACGTCTGCTTCACCAGCAAGGTAAATACGTGCCCCCTACAGCATCCGTGCCCGGGGAGGGCGGGATCAGGAAGGTTTTAAAGCGAGGCCGTGAAGTTCGAATAAAATCTTTTTGTAACTGCAGTTCACCGACTCCGTGTTGTAATTTCAGCACTGCGTGTAGCACACCGCTACAATTGATGACCCGACGCTGCGACCTCACCTATGGTTCCAGCAAGCAGAAGCCCAATTCCACGTTTGGCAGATAACCTCAGAGGACACACATTACTACTACGTGGTGAGCTCCCTCGACTAGGACACAGCGGCCCAGGTTGAGGAGTTCATACAGTCTCCCACAGTGGGAAAAGTTGCTACAAAAGTAGCAACTTCATTAGTAATTTAATTAGTAATTAGTAAAACAAAAGTTGCTACAACTTGAATTACCTAGAACCAGCCAGCCACTGTCGATGGCATCGCAGGGTCAGTCACATTCATGTGTAGACAGACTTCATATTGAGTCAAGTATAGATCAGGCTGGTCCATCTGAGAAGTGCCAAGATGAAAATGCCCCAGTAACTAAAGAGGTGTCATCTGAATCCACAAAACAGGATTAAATCAGCAGTTGGAGAAATAATGGGAGTGTTTGAGAAAGTCAGAGACATTGGCCAAAAGGCAATGTCTACAAGATAAGTATACACCCTGAAAGATACCCCGACAGGAATTATACCAAAAGCACACTTGGTGGATGGTAGCTTTGAGGAATTGAACATAAAAGAACTCTAAAGAGACTCATCAACATGTGCAGAGTCGCTCCAACTACTTTGCACAGTGATATATGAAAAGCAACAGCAACTCTATTCCATGGACATAAAATCCACATTCTTACAGGAAACAGCATTGTCATGTGACATTTACATTCAATCCCTGCTTGAAGCCAGAAGTGAAGGAACACTGTGGAAACTCCAAGTGTGTTAATGGTCTAGCAGATGCATCACTCTACTAGTATAAAAAGGTCCAGGAACTATGTTGAAGACGGATGGGAAGATATCACAAGTGCCTGCAGCTGTTTTTTTTTATTGACAAGATTCAGAATGTCATGTTATTGGAATACTTGCCCGTCATGTAGACAATTTCATATGGGGATGACCACAAAACTTTGCCACATAGTCATTCCTCAGCTAAGGTCAGCCTTTCAGGTTGGACATGAGGAACATGATAGATTCTGCTATATAGGGATAGACATACTTGTTGACTGAACAGTACAACTGCACCAAGAAGGCTACATAAGGAATCTTCAGACTATCTGCATGGAATCCTCACATGCCATACAGCAAGAAGCTGAAGTTGAGTGACTTAGGTCAAAGATGGGTGGCAAGACAGAGCAGATCTGACATCATGTCTGATGCCTGCAACTTGGTATCCAGCACAAAAAAATGCCACAGTACAAACTTTACATTAGGCAATCAAGACTGCGAAATTCAATCTGGAAAAAGTAGTCTTGAAGTTTCAACAGCTTAGAAAAGATACTCATCGATTTCAGTGATGTTCACTTAGAAACCTTCCTGATGGAAATACTCAAGGAAGATATTTCATTGTATTGATGGGAGAAGAGGGAAGATTTTCACCTCTTTGTTGGCAATCAAAAAGGATGAAGAGTTGTATGCAGTATGCTGGCGAAGAAACCCATGCAACGTCTGATGGCATTGACAATGCTGTTTATTTAGCCACATTCTATTGAACTTGTCCATGGCGAGCCAAAGAAGAATAATCTACAAGTAACTGGTGTCACATACAACTACTCTTTGGTTGCTGCCATTAAATCCACCATGTCAGTTACAAAGAACAGACTTCATTTAGAGATAAGCAGCATCAAGGAACTTGTGCAAGCACAGAAAATTCATCACATGCAATGGTCAACTACAAAGGAACAACTCGCTGACTGACTCACAAGGAAGGGAGCACCAGCTCTTGTGCTGCAGAAGACACTTACTGAAGGCATTTGGGACCTTAGGAATTGTATCAACATCAAGGGTTAGAACCAATTCCCATATCCTAATGGCCAGTGGAATTGATAGTTTTTAAATTTTCTTTAATATACATAAAAAGGATGGGAGATAGTCGAGTTTATTCATTTGGGCTATGTAAGCATCTACTCGGGAGGCAGACTTTCGCTGTTATTGTCATTCACATTTACCCTGCTTTGGGCATGCAGAGGTGGGGGGGGGGGGTGTTGCAAGGGAATAAGAAAATGGCAAATGGTAGCCCTCATGTACTGAACTTGAATGGAGAAAGCAAAGTTGATTAAATCTTGTCTTTGTTGCTTGAGCATCAACCGGTTTGCAGCGTGAATAGACTTGTTTTCGCAGTTACAGCTTCCATGTGGCTCAGTTTTAGTCAGTCACAACAGTACTAATTTCTATATTTTTATAGGGGATAAACCAAATCTACAGCAAGCATTTAGAGACTCTCAGTCTGCAGATCAGGTGGCATCTATGGGAAGGAATAAACATTTGATGCTTCAGGGTGAGACCCTTCATCAGGACTGGAAAAAAAGGGGAAGCATCCAGAAAAAGAAGGTGAGCATAGTAAAGAGGAACACTGGGAGTAATGTACTGCAAGTAGTACAGTGGGAGTAATACACCTGGACGAGTATAGTGGGAGCAATATAATGAGTTACATGTGGAAATAGAGTAATATAAAGGAAGACAAGCTAGAAGCCAGATGAAGAAGGAATATAACAGGAGAAGAGAGTGGAAAATGGAAAGAAAGAAAAGCACAATTGGAAGAGGCCAGAATGGGGAAATGAGGGAGGAAGAGGAGGGGGAAAAATTATTGGAAGCTGGAGAAATCGATGTTCATGACATCAAGATGGAGGCTACCTAGATGGAATACAAGATGTTACTCCTCCAACCTGAGAGTCTGACAGCACTCACTATAGAAAGTGTGAAGGATATTTGAAATAAATTGCGAAGAGCACCAATGATGCAGAGAGGAGTTTAATCAAATTTAAATAACAGAGACAACTGAACACTGAGATTTTGCCCCTGGATGAGTAAATGTCAGCTATGTTCTGATTCTGTACTGCATCCTGGACATTCCCACATTGTTGTTACTCCTGAATCACATTTTATTAGCACCTTTAATGCAGTCAAAATACTCCAATGTGCATCACAGGACCACAAAATAAAATTAATATCAAAGTATTAAGGGAGAATATCCATCGCTAGGTTGAACAAGTAGGCATCCAGACATGAAGTTACAAAGGTAGAGTTGCTTAAGGGGCATAATGGATGACAGATAAGGCCATTCAAGGCACCTAGAGCCCATGTGTAGGGTAACACACAGAATGCAGGAGGAACTCAGCAGGTCAGGCAGCATCAATGAAGAGGAATAGACAGTCAAGTTTTCAGGGCAAAATCCTTCAGCAGAATTATATCATGCAGAGGATGCTAACTACTCCTATCCCTCATCTTTATAGCACAAGGGTAAAACCTCTTGCTATCAAACTGGCCCTACACTCAGTGATGGAATTGGCTAAAAATAAAATAATTAATACCAGAATTAAAACAGTGGTCAAAATTATAGATATCAAATGTCTGAAATGTTCACATTGCAATAGCAACTAGGATAAGAAAAAAAAAGTTCTTAAAACAATCGATAATGTTTTATGTTATGGACAAGCAATACATTTCTGTTTGTGAAGATTAGATTTAATAGCACTGAGCCTCATTTTTAAGTAGAATGCTGGCAATCATTAACACGACTTGCACTGAACTGTGATTACAGCAATGTGGCAGAGGCAGGTGACACCTGAGGCATTGACTACAACGAACAAGTGACGGGGATAAAGCAAATCTAAAAGGGGACACCAAATCAAAATGTCACAAAATCTTTGAGGATACTTTGTTCTTCTTTTTATTTCCTTTTTTTAAAAAAATATACATTGACTTTGGTGTACTTTAGATAGAGAATGCAGGTCATCTGTGTGTCCAGGACAAAGTAGTGAGCAGGAAAAAAATCATTGGCGGACACCTCTCACCCTGCAGATGGTCTTTTCCAAAAGCTCCCTTCCAAAAAGTACCATCTTACAAGTTTTCTTCCCCCCAGTTAATTTGATCAACTATTCTAGTTAGAACCCCCCACTTCCCTTTATCTATTATCCCCAACACTACACTGAAAACCATTTAAGCCACTTTTTATAATGCTGTTTAGATTGTAAATACATGCAATATTTATGTATTCAAGATCCAATATTGTTTAATGTCATTTCCACTGTACAAATATAAAGGAGAACGAAATGCAGATCCGATAGAGCACTTCCACCTCCTCTCTGTAGGCAATCTCACCATTGTTGGTGATGAACTGTCATGTCATTGGTGAACTTGACAAAGTGATTACTCAGCTGTTTGGCTATGCAGTCACCCGTGGGCAGAGTGTACAGCCGTGGGGAGCGCCTGCATTGAGGATGAAGGGGAGGGAGGAGCGGTTATGCATCCTGACTGTCTGGGGTCTGTTGGTTAAGAAGTCCAACACCCAGCTGCACAGTGGTGCATTTAGACCGAGGAGTAGGAGTTATGAACACTTTATTCCACACTCATACTTTAACCTCTAACTTTATTTTTATATCTAATTCTTTATAATTATCATTGTTTTTTGTTGTATATCGTGAAAACACAAGGTGGCAAATTCCTAATACATGTCAATGCACATGGTGAACAATGTTGATCCTTAAACCTCATCATTCCACCCTGCTCTGGGGAACAAACACTTTACTGAAGCTGCAGAGGGACGAAGCTTCGCTTGATGATGGGTCTCGGCCTGAAACGTCGACTGTTTATTCCTCTCCATAGATGCTGCCTGACCTATTTACAGGTGCTTTTTTTCAGCAGCAGTTGCCAAACCTAATCTCTACCATTTAGAAGGACATGAATCAACAAAAACAGCAACAGCAGTAATCTCTTCAAAGCACTAGCTTGGAAACATTACTGATCTTTCTTCATGGCTAGGCCTGAATTTCGAGTTATTGATGGGAATATGTTCACTGCACACCCATTAGAGATTCAAAAATACTCCAAAGGCAAACAGGGATGGGCAATAAATATTGTAACATTTTAAAGTAAAACCTTTATTGCATGATAAAATTAAAGTCAGGACTCCAATACAACCACCCTCATTAGATGGATGTTTGAAGAAAAAAAATCTACAAAATTCTCATGGAATGGGCTTTTATATTGAACAATAATTCCTCTTAATTTTGGATAGCGTTAAACTAATTGTTCATTTGGGTTTTCAAAATGAGTAGAACTTTATCTGGAAAAGAATGGTGTTTACAGAGACTGGACTTGGAGCAGTGAAATTACCAATGGTAAGAGAACAGATGAACCTACCTCCTATTCTAGCATTATATGCCACCCCCACTCCACAAATCTCATTGTTAGCAGCAGCAGCTACTTCCCCAGCACATCGTGTTCCATGCCTGTGAAGAAAAGGAAAGCAATGCAAATACTTACATGCATATGTTTTTCTGATAAATATATTTGCACACCACTCTTATCATTTCATCCCCTTCAACCTTCACAGAGTCACCAACAGCTGAACCACCCACAGATGAGAATCACAACACAGCTAGGCCCTTCAGCCCATCATGTATCAGAGGCCACCACAGTAGCATAGAGGTGAACATGACATTATTACAGATAGGGGTGCTTCAGTTCGGTGTTCAATTCCGGCACCATCAATAAAGAGTCTGTATGTTCCGCCCTGTGAACCGCACGCAATTCCTCCCGGTGCTCTAGTCTCCTTCTACGTTCCAAAGACATACTAGTTAGCCGACAAATTGGTCATTGTAAATTGTCCCGGAATTAGGCTAAGCTTAAAATTGGGGGTTGCTGGGTGTCAGAAGTGCCTATTTTGCGCTGCATCTCCATCCATAAGTAACAGCAAGAATCCTAGCAGTGATTCCTGTGAGACATTACTGATTACAGCCTTCCAACTACGACAACCCTTTCTCCTGCTCTACCTTCTATTGTCAAACTAATCTCAGATTCAATTCATTAACTTGCCAAAGCTGGAGTAGGATGCAACTTTGAGTCTCTATCATGTGGCCTTCTTCAAAATTGGACCACATGGTAGAGTAGAAGTGAACGTACCACTTTACTGCCCCAGCTGTAAGATCAGGAATCAACTCCCACCACTGTCAGTAAGGAGTTCGTACTTTCTCCCCATAACCGCATGGGTTTCCTCCAGGTACTCAGTTTTCTTCTTTATTTCTTTTAAAAAAAGACATAGGAGCAGAGTTAGGCCATTCAGCCCATTGAGACTGCTCTGCCATTTCATCATGGCTGATCCATTTCCCCTTCAACCCCATTCTTCTACTTTTGCCCCAATACCTTCAACACCCTAACTAATCAAAACCTATAAACCTCCTCCTTAAATACACCCAATGACCTGGCCTCCACAGCCAACTGATTCCACAGATTCACCACCCTCCGGCTAAAGAAATTCCTTCTCATCTCCGTTCTAAATGGAAGTCCTTCTTTTTTGAGGCTGTGTCCTCTGATTCTAAACTTGCCCACTATAGGAAACAACCTCTCTACATACCTTTCAACATTCGATAGGTTTCAATGAGATTTCCCCTCATTCTTCCAAATTCTAGGGAGTATAGGCCCAGAGCCATCAAACACTCCTCATAGGCTAACCCTTTCATTTCCAGAATCATTCTCATGAACCTCCTTTGAACCCTCTCCAATGTCAGCCTATTCTTTTTAAATAAGGGCCCAAAACTGCTCACAATACTCCAAATGAGGAAAAACTTCTTCTCCCAGAGAGTTGTGGAGGTGTGGAATGCACTGCCTCGGAAGACGGTGGAGGCCAATTCTCTGGATGCTTTCAAGAAGGAGCTAGATAGATATCTGATGGATAGGGGAATCAAGGGATATGGGGACAAGGCAGGGACTGGGTACTGATAGTGAATGATCAGCCATGATCTCAGAATGGCGGTGCAGACTCGAGGGGCTGAATGGTCTACTTCTGCACCTATTGTCTATAAATGAGGTCTCCCCGATACCTTATAAAGCCTAGGCATCACACTCATGCTTTTATATTCTGATCCACTCAAAATGAATGTTCACATTGTATTTGCCTTCCTCACCACCAACTCAACCTTCAGGGACTTCCAAGTGCCTTTGCACCCCACACTGAAAACAGGCTATGCTTTTATTCCCTCCACCAAAGTGCAATCCCATACACTTCCTGACAGCTTATTCCATCCGCCTTCTCTGTCCATTCTCCTAATCTGTGTAAATCCTTCTGCAATCTCCCTGCTTACTCAACGCTATCTGCACTTCCACCCATCTTCATATCGTCTGCAACTTGGCCGTAAAGCCATCAATTCCATCATTCAAATCATTGACATACAACGGAAAAATACGCAGTCCTTACACTGACCCCTGTGGAACATCACTAGTCAGTGACAGCCAATCAGGAAAAAGTTCCCTTTATTCCCACACTTTGCCTCCTACCAATCATCCAATGCTCTATCCATGTTGGTATCTATCCTGTTATACCATGAACATGCAACTTGTTAAGCAGCCTAATGTGTGGCACCTTGTCAAAGGCCTTCTGAAGATCCAAGTGCACAACATACACCACTTCTCCTTTGTCCATCCTGCTTTTATTTCCTCAAAGAATTCCAACAGACTTGTTGAACAAGATTTTCCCTTTGGAAAACCATGCTGCCTTTGGCCTATTTTATCAAGTACATCCAAGTATCTGAAATCTCATCCTTTACAATGAACTCCCAACATTGACTTAACCACTGACGTCAAGCTAACTGGCCTATAATTTCCTCTCTTCTGCCTCCTTCGCTTCTTGAAGAGTGGAGTGACATTTCAAATTTTCTAGTTTTCTGGAACCATTCCAGAATCTATTGACTCTTGAAAGATCATTACTAATGCCTCCACAATCTCTTTAGCTACCTCTTGGACTAACCCTGGGAGGTAGTCCATCTGGTCCAGGTGACTTATCTACTTTCAGACCTTTCAGTTCCCTAGTAATGGAAACTGCACTCACTTTTGTCCCCAGATACTCTCAATCTTCTGACATATGGCTGGTGTCTTCCACAGTGAATACTGATGTAAAATACTTATTCACTTTATCTGCCATTTCTTTGACCCCATTACTACCTCTCCTATGTAATTTCTCAGCAGTCCGAAATTTACTTTTGTTTCTTTTACTCTTTATACATCTGCAAAAACTTCTAGTATCCTTGTTGATATTATTGGCGAGTTTACCTTTGCATTCCATCTCTTCCTTCTTTACGTCTTTTTTTAATTGCCTTCTGTTGGTTTTTAAAAACTTCCCAATACTCCAACTTCTCACTAATTTTTGCTGTGTTTTATGCCCTCTTTTTTGCTTTTATGTTGACTTTGAATTCCCTTGTCAGCCACAGTTGCTTCATCCTGCCTTTAGGATATGACTTCTTTCCTGTGACTTCCAAACTGTTCCAAGAAACTCCAGCCATTGCTGCTCTGCCATCATCCCTATTATGCCCCGTTCCAATCAACTTTGGCCAGTTCCTCACTCATGCCTATGCAATTCCCTTTCTCCACATTTGACTTTAGCTTCTCTCTCTCTCTCAAATTAAGGTCAATTCTATCATATTATGATCACTGTTTCCTAAGGGTTCCTTTACCTTAAGATCGCTAATTAAATCCTGTTCATTACACAACACCCAAACCAGAAAAGCTGACCTCTTAGAGGGCTCAACAACAAACTGCTCTAAAAGGCCATTAGGGTCTTAAATCTTGCAGTTTCTTAACTCTATCCACGAAGATTCTACATCTTTTGATCCTATGTCACCTCTAAGGATTTGATTTCCTTTTTTAAACCAACAGAGCCATGCCACCTCCTCTGCCAACATGCCTAGCCTTTCAATACAAGGTGTATCCTTGGATGTTAGCTCCCAACTATAATCTTTCAGTTACGGTTAGGGAATTGTAGACATACTATGTTTCCACCAGAAGTATGGCAACACTTGCGGAATGCCCAGCACAATCCTCACTGATTGGATTTGACACATATTTCACTTCATGTTTTGATGTACATGTGACAAATAAAGCTCAACATTATCCTTACTTTTTATCTTTACTATGATAGTACTGTTGTTATGTGTCACAAGGTTTCTTAATTAATGTAAACACTATATATTTATAATACAGCCTGCCCTCCATATCCGCGAGTTCCGCATGTGCAAATTCAACCAACTGCGAATCGAGAAAACCTGTAAGTGCTCTTCCTGCACTTGTTGTTTGAATCTTCGATGGAACGAAGCCTCCGTGTCACCCGAGGGATAACAACATGCCTACAACCATGGCAAGATTTGTTTGATGATGCAAAGAAAAGGAGATAGTTTCCTATAACAATGTTTCTAACTAAAGCATCTGCAATTCTGAAGTCTCGACATTCAATGCTTGAAGATCGTCAGCCCTCAATCTCCATAGTTCCTGACTTTAGTATTATTGAGCCTCCTCCAAAGCATCCTTATTCCCTAAATAAGACAGTTTAACAACTACTGTACAGATATTACAAGTTTTACTCGTTGATCATTGCTCGCTTCGCGTCTCGTTCGTTTACTGCTTGTGTTGTGAACGTGAGGAACATGTAGTTTTTTTTCTTGTCAATATTCCCTAAACATTACAGTATAACAACTATTTACATAGCATTTAAACTGTATTAGGTATTGTAAGTAATCTAGAGATGATTTAAAGTATACAGGAGGATGTGCATAGGTTACATGCAAATACTACGCCATTTTCTATAAGGGACTTGAGCATCCGCGTGTTTTGGTATCCACGGGGGGATTCTGACTGAATGAGCAGCGCCACCAGTAACCCGCCTATTCAACACTAGGCTAATCACAAGACAATTTAAAATGACCAATTAACCTACTAACCAGAGCATCTTCAGACTGTGGGAGGAAACCAGAGCACCAGGAGGAAAGCTACATGGTCACAGCAAGAACGTACAAGCTCCTTCCACACTGCACCAGAACGAAACTTTGAATTCTGACAGCCTGAGCTGTAATTATGACACATTAACGACTACTCTACAATGTATTAATGAATTTTCTTTTTATAGCAAACCCATTATGCAACTTAGTACAGGATGTGCAGGAGCATGGAAACAAAAATGAAATAATGGGAAAAAATATTGGTATACTGAGCATATCATCTAAAATAAAATGATTTAGATCACACCCTCTCTCTCCCCATTGTCACCGCCATCATCCTTCAGATTCTATTCCAAACAAATCATTCATTGCAATAACCCACCGGTTATCATTGAGCTGTGTATATCGAGGCTGGGGATCAAGATCATTATCGTTCACGTCAAAACTGGCACCAGGATCCTAGTACAGGAAAAGAAACAACTGTTTTAGTGGTCTTGTCCCTCTGCAAAAAAAAACCCTTCCAGTAGGACAAAGACTTTCCTTGTCTTCTGCTGGTACACAGAACTAAGTTATTAGTGAGATCAATAAGGGATTTGCATAGATTTGTATGTCAGCATAGGTTAAGAAGTCAATATTCAAGATTGTTTAATGTCATTCCAGTACACAAGTGTACAGGAGAATGAAAAAATTGTTACTTCAGATCTGATGCAGCATAAGCCACAAGATAAGGAGCCCAATAATAAAAGGCACAATAAATATAAATACATCAGATAGCTTATAGAACATAGACTGATGGTATGTCCATAGCCTGACACTAGATACAGCACTGTCTGTACATAAGGCAACTCAGGCAGAAAATCTGGTTCAGTTGCATTCTTGAACAGATTATCTGAATCATGCAGCAATGAAAATTTAATACATCTACTTACATAATTAACTTCTAAATCCGGGTGATTTTTCTCAATTCCATCATCCAGGATAGAGACAACGATACCCTTCCCTGTGTAACCTTGCTTCCAGGCATCTTTCACATTCAGATCACGATGGTTTGAATTATGCTAATTAAAGCAGAACAATACAAAGCTTTATCACCAGATTGATAGTTCACAAAATAAATGAAGCCTTTTTGTCCTAGATTTGCCCTTTCGATAACTATGTTCCAATTTCTAATTGAGTCATCAGACTCCTTTGTGAAGTTGTTTGAAGATTTAACACTAGTCTAACCATTTTAGTATTGTCCAGTGAAACTTCAAACAGACTATGGCAGCACCCATCATTAAGGACCCCCATCACCCAGGACATGCCTTCTTCTCATTGCTACCATCAGTGTACAGGAGCCAGAAGATGCACATTCAACACTTCAGGAACAGATTTCTGAATGGACAATGTACTACTGCCACAAGCAACAAATTTCACAACATATGCCAGTAATATTACACCTGATTCTGATTCAATAACTGCCATTTGACTGTTCAGAAGTTCTGATAGACTGTTATTGAGTTCACTCATTGATACAGCATACAAACTGGGGGTCAAGCTGGGGATTTGGAGTGCGGCCAGGACACAGACCACGGGGTGAATACACAGTCAGAACTGTGGCTGAGCTCTGGATCACCAGGGATGGACAATGTGGGTCGGTTTGCTGCCAGAGCCAGGGCTGAGTTTCTATATTCTACAGCAGTGTAGTGGCTAGCGTGACACTATTACAACTCAGGGTGCCAGAATCTAGAGTTCTATTCTGGTGTCCTAAATTTGTACATTCTTCCCATGGGCACATGGGTTTCCACCGGGTGCTCTGGTTTCCTCCCCCTCCAAAAATGTACAAGTTAGCAGGTTAATTAGTCATTGTAAATTGTCCTGTTATTAGGCCAGGGTTAAATTGGTGGATTGCTGGGCAGCACAGTTTGGTGGGCTGGAAGGGTCTGTCCACACAGAATCGCTAAACTAGATGAGTAAGAATATGCTTTGGTATTGACAGGATGAAGATCCAATCGTCTAGAAAACCTGATGGCCCAGCTCCAAAGCCTCAAGGCTGCCACATTATCAATTTCAATTGCTACTTTATTATCTATGCCAACTTAATTTAATACAAATTCTGCTTTATTGCTTCCTCATTACAACACGGGAAACTCGACAATAGCTTCCTGGATTGATGACTAGGGAAACGTTGCACATCTGTTAACAGGCTACCTTGCGAGGATAGCACATTTCAGAATCAGAATCAGGTTTATTATCTGTTGGCAAATTTTGTTTTTTGCAGTAGCGGTATAGTGAAATACATACAAAATTACCATAAATTACCATACAAAATATAAGAAATAAAAATGCAAAGAGAGAGCAAAATAGTGAAGAATTGTTCATGGTCTTTTTAGAAATCTGTTAGTGGAGGGGAAGAAGCTGTTCCTAAAAGACAGAATGTGCCTTTTCGGGCTCCTTGCCTCCTCCCTGATGGTAATACTGAGAAGACGACAAACAATAAACAGGTTACACTGAATTTATAAATAAATAGGTTAAAGACAATCCAAAAAATAATACACAAGAGTGGCCACATAAGGTCTGGTCATGAAAATTGTATTTAGAACATGTTGAGTTGCATCCTTGAAGCTTTAAAAAAAATAAATCACACTATTCCTGCTGGGTCTGTCTGAACTACTCACAAGGTGTAGCACATTCTCTGGAAAATGTTCATACACATGGGAAGGTTCAAGGGGTAATGGGTTGGAAACTGACCAATGAAGGAGAGAATTACTTACCAGAAGAGATAAGGAGATGGTTAAATATTTGGAGAGAGTATCGTGCATCTATGTGGGTGTGGGTGAATCTAAAGCTCTCAGCAGGAATCAATGTAGGACACAATTGTATTGGACAAGAGAGCTCTACTACTGAAGATTGTAAGACACAGGAGCAGAACTAGACCATTCAGTTCGTTGAGGTTCTGTACTTACATAGTGGTCACTTTATTAGGTACACCTGGTTGTTAATGCAAATATCTAATCAGCCAATTGTGTAACAGCAACTCAATACTTAAAAGCATGCAGACATGGTCAAGAGGTTCAGTTGTTGTTCAGACCAAACAGAATGGGGAAGAAATGTCATCCGAATGGCTTTAACCTTGCACCGACTGTTCGTGCCAGACAAGTTGGTTTGAATATCTCAAACTGTAGATCTCCTGGGATTTTCATGTAAAACAGTCTCTGGAGTTTACTGAGAATGGTGCAAGAAAGAAAACAAATTCAGTGAGTGGCAGTTCTGTGGGCAAAAATGCCTCGTTAATTAGAGAGGTCAGAGGAGAATGGCCAGACATGTTCAAGATGACAGCAACTCAAAAAAAAACCATGTGTTATAACAGCGGTGTACAGTAGAGAACTCTGAGTGCACAACACATCAATTCTTGAAGTGGATACAGCAGCACAAACGTGTACGTGTACCTAATATTTTAGCACATTATTTTTAGCATAATATTTGGCACTTTATTTTAGCACATCGGATCAGTGCAGTGCACAAGTTACTACTTACTAGGTACCACTGCAGGGCAAACTTGGGATCATTTGGTTCTGTGTAAATATCCCGCTTTGTTCTTTTTTTCACAACTTGCTGCTCCAGCCATTTGACCTGTTTGACAAAAAAGGAGTTTATTATCCAGTAAACTGTCCATCTCTAAATTATACTGCAAATCAGCAACTGTTTAACTGGATTTACCAAACATTTGGTGCACAAACTGAATGGGAAGAGGTGGATTTTGGATTCTAAACAAAGAATTCCACCTACATTTGAAAAGTTTACAAATAACATCTTTAAGATACAGAATGGTTCACTACTACTTTCTTTCAAGGAACTTCAGCTTTTCACAATTTTTGATATTATTACACATTTAAGTACAGGTAGTCCCTGAGTTACGAACATCCGATTTACGGACAACTCATTCTTACGAACCAAGGAAGAAGAACACTGTCCACCATTTTAAGTCGTTGCCATTGACACTGTGTTGAGTGTTTAACTTTGTATTTGGCTTAAATTTTTCTTAGTAAGATTCGCCCGCCCCCGCCACCGTTCCGGTCGGCTGATGGTGCAGTGAGATCATCACCGGGTTGGAGAACGGAGTTTCCCGAGTTCAATCCAGTGATAGACCGTTCCCAAGCCGGGTTGATGGTGGTCCAGTGACTCCCGTACCATCCGTGCTGGGTTGATGTCGAGTTCGCAACTCGACCTTGTAAAAAAACACTGCCACCTCCAGTTTAAATTCCCACGCAGAATATTGTGGATGATCAAATACCCAAACCCAGCACAGCCCCCACTTGTCCCATTTAGCCTGTCTCAATGCGGTGGTCCTTAGGACCCGGCAGAGCCCACAGTATTTCTGTTCCTTTGATGGGAAGTGATTGCGATTGAAAATAAAGTGGAAATAATAAAGCGTTTGGAAAGAGGTGAAACACCATCGGTCATTGGAAAAGCGTTAGGCTACAGTTGGTCAATGATTGGAACAATTTTAAAGGATAATGGATAAAATGAGAATAATAGAGCATGTGAAAGGCACTACCCTGATGAAAGCTACAATTATTACTAAGCAATGCAGTGGTTTAATTATGGGAATACATACTTTTCTTAAGTGTTTTATATGCATAGAAAGGTAAAATATGTACTATATACTAAGACAAACGTTTGACTAACTGACGCTAAATAATACTGGATGTACTTGTTCCAACTTACGTACAAATCCAACTTAAAGATGGACTCAGGAATGGAACTTGTACGTAACCCAGGGACTGCCTGTATATAGTTTAAATGGAAAAACATGTTGGTCACATCAGTTAATAGACCATAAAATATAAGAGCAGAACTAAGCCATTCAGCCCAATGAGTTTGCTGCCCCATTCCATTAGAGCTGATCCATTCCTTCTCAACCCCATTCTACTGCCTTCTCTCTGTAACCCTTGACACCCTGACTAATTGAGAACTAATCAATCTCTGTTTCAAATACATCCAATGACTTGGCCACCACGGCCCTCTGTGCTAATGAATTCCACAGACTGCCCACCCTTTGACTAAAGAATAGACCATAAGATATAGGAACTGGAACCAGCAGACACAAGACACTTATAAGTACATAAGTCCATAACCAAGCCTCTGATACTCATCAACAAGTCTAGTTTCTTTATGGCATAATTGAATATTAAACTGAGAACAAGAAACTAACACATTTGAGCCTTGATCATTAACATTTAAAATCAGTCATTTACACATATGCTCACCAAGAATTCTGACCAAGTTTTTATACATTTTTCTATTCTGCGATAAACCCAAATCTAAGCCACATATAATGGAAACAATGCAAGCAATGTACTGTGTAGGAGCTATGGTATTAATGATTGGTATCACCTAACATTAGGGTAATCCAGAGCCACCACCCAGTGACAAATGTCAGCATTGTACGTGGCATGTGTGCAGTTCCACGTAGATCTTTAGAGTCTGACTCCAGGAAGGTAAGGGCACTGTAGAACTGTGAGCAAACATTTGCATATGATGTAGAGTATCTTTACTCCTTGTCCAAAATAGAAAATCCCTTTTCAATTCACAAAGACCACCTTCCTAACACAAGTCAGCAGAACACCCATAGCTCTACTTTTCACCCAGATCATGTTTTTTCAATTAGATAAATATGGGCTGATTATTGGAACTGTTGGCTCGGAGGTTTTCCAACTCAGCATTTTTCTTTCCCCACTATTGTTGAAAACTCCCAATAATTCTGACCAAATCACTTATTTTTTTAATATTTGAGATTGTTTTACAATCCACCTTCCCTGTGAATTAGGCAGCAGCTAAAACTGTTACCTATAGAAACAGTTCTTCTTTGTTATGAAGAATTTCACTTAACATCTATATTATTTATTTAAGTAAGAGAATAACTAACATCCATTTTCTACAGGTCACAAAAACAAAAATAAAATTAAAATGAAGACGAAATAAACTGATCGTGAGAACCAAGCTAATTTAAAAATCAGTGAACTGGAATAAGTCAGCTATTAATAAAAAGCTAAATACATTTTTCTTTTACCATAATTACATTTAAAGTTTCACAGTTGATCTCAGGATCCCTGCTCGTTTAAGCTTATAACAGACAAAAGACAATATTTTCTATTGACTCAACTGCTTAATGTTCATGCTCTGTGTGAAAAATCAAAGTTTCACCATCTGTCCCTGAAAGTGGAAAGCAGCAATGATATGGAATGTTGGACCAGGTCACTTAACTCTTCATTCTGCCCACGTGTGGCTGTAATCAAGCACTATATAGGGGAATAAAACAAGAATGAACTAAATACTTAAGCTCCATCCATTGGTGCCTAAAAAATGAGTCTTAGCACAAAATGTCAACTCTATTCCTTTCCACCCGCTGAGCTCCTCCAGCATATTGTGTGTGTTGCTCTGGATTTCCAGCATTTGCAGAATCTCGTGTTTATAATCCACTTATCTAGCATTTTATTGATTTAGCTAGCATAAAGAGAACTCTCCGCTTATCATGCCCCTTTTCGAAGAACAAAATTACTTTGAATCTCATAATCACCTGGGCCAATCTCTGCTTGCTGTTACTCATCTCCTCTGTGCTATGCTTCCTAATTTCCAATCACCATGTGGCATTAGGGTCCAATGTACCTTGTGGCCACTCTCACCTGCAACTCTAATAATGGACTCTCTTGTATCCCAAGTCCAGATTTCCGCTGAGGGCTTCAGGGCAGTAACTGGCAAATACAAGTACTCTATTCCAGAACGCACATGGTACACAAGGAAAAATTGTATATCTTACAGCATGAAGTCCACAACTGGTCAAACACTTTTGAAACAATAACCCATTGTTAAGTACTTTTCAATAAATGTGATAGTGTTGGGAGACAGAGTCATGACCCCTCCTGGTTATGCAGCCCAATGAGATAATTTATCCTCGCCAACTTTGTCGCCACCCTGTTTTTTGTAGTCCACATTTCCAGAAGAACATTTTAGAGTTCACCTTGAAACAGACTGATCTTTGTATGAGCAGATAGCTGAGTCTGCATTCAGAGTTGGTTCTTATCTCTATTCTTTCTAACAGATTATGAGTCTTGTAATCTTGGTGAACCCATTATGGGCTTCTACCACTGAATAATTTTATTTTGGTACTGGCAGTGATGATTAAGACTACAAAGAAATCTAATCAGTATGAATAAATAACAAAAGAACAATTGTCTAACAAAATTGCAAGCACTGTTATGAATGGCTTCTCACTGCATTTTACAGTCAAAATAATAACATTTGCAATGAAGGTAGAAGAGACTCCTCCATGTCTTTCCCATACAAGTTAGAGTGCATACATAACTTGAAATCAATCAAGCAGTTTGCTTCTATCATTGTTTACTGCCACAGACACAAGAGATTTTAATTCTCAGTGAGAACAAACATGTTTGAATTGTGTCTGTAATAATATGCACGACAAATGTGTCACTCTCCCATGGAATAAAGTGTAACTTGATGTTCACTGCCTGAAATGCTTCAAGATTGTCTAACATGGCAAAGGTGGTCAATGGAAGACCTATCCTGGCAGAGGAACTGTAATTCGTGTCAAAACTTATTGACGGATTAACTGACACCAAAATCTCTACTATAGTTCATTACATAGGCATTATAGCAGCCAAAGTTTGTCCTAACAGTTTCTTCCAACAGCAGCAAGCAGCTTGGAAAGAAATGAGGCATTTGTTTGGGTTTCAAGTGCTACTTACTAAACTTCTAATACTCCATACCCACCTGCTGAACTATTGACTTTGTTGCGAATGTTCTGTGATCATAGCAAGAAACGGTATGTGAGACTAGTACTAGGGCATACAACTTCAAGATTCAGATTGAGGATGGAGATGAGGAGCAGTTTTTCCCAGAAAGCAGTGAATCTGTGGAATTTTCTACTCAGGGAAACCGTAGTAGCTACCTCGTGAAATATATTTAGGAAACAGATAAGAATTTTTGCATAGCAGGGGATTTGAGAGTTGTGGGGAAAAGGCAGGTTGCTAAAGCTGAGCCCATAGCCAGATCAGCAATGATCTTATTGAATAGCATTACAGGCCAGATAGCCAACTCCTGCTCCTAGTTCTTATGCTATTCTGGAAATTCTGGTGACCTTGAACAAGTGGTGCTGATCCACTAAACTGGCTGGTTTATAGAGAAGGCCTTTGTCAGCTGTACCAACAATGAGTGAAAGGGCAATCGGGAGACAAGCCAGAAGGATGGGCTGTAGCTTCCTCCCCCTGTGAGGACAATAAGCTCTTTAATTGGAAGATCTTCCACAGGACCTCCAGTGCCTTAAGTCCTGAGCCATTCATCACTATCTTCTTGGGTACAACCTTGTGGAAATGGATGTGAGGAACAGACGTAGTAACTCATGAAAAGTGCATCTAGTCATCACAGGTGGTAAACCAGCAGCCACTCAGTTAAATACCAAGGATCGAGTAATGGCAATTAGCCATCAGAATTTGAACTGCAAGTTTACAAATGCTCCTACTCATTATCTGCTGATTTTTGGATCTGCACTCATTTGGTCCCAGGCCCCAGCAATCATCATTTTTATAATACAATGCTCATAGAGAAAAATTGGCTCCACAATGAATACATAGGCACCCCACTGTACTCATTAGGGAGCTAATCATTGTCTCTATAAATGTAATGTTCCATTTCTAGACCATATGATCAAAGAGTCTGTTTGCACGTTCACATCTTGCCATTTTAAAAAGATCACTGCTTACCAGCTTGAGTACAATTCAAGGGAGATGTTAGCTTTTTCAGTTATTTAAGAGTTTTTAATTTGTTTATTAATGAATGTTAATCTCTTTAGAACATCATTTAGAACATTCTCTCTTTATTTGGGAAGTGTATTGAGTACAAAGGTGAGTGCCATGGTTTTTGACATCTTTGGGAAGTCTGTGCTCCTATACCACATGGAAAATGAGGATTTATGAGGATCTTGTGAACCAAATGTAAATCCATCTGTTACCTTAGCTCAAAGTAAGCTTGTCTCCTTGTGGAGCGGGATAAATGGAGCTGAATTTGTCAGGTGTGTTCAAGAAGGATTCCTGACACAGTATGTGGACTGGCTGACGAGAGGAGAGGCCATACTGGATCTAGTTCTGGGTAATGAATCTGGTCAAGTGGCAGACCTCTTGGTGGGGGAGCATTTTGGTGAGAGTGACCACAACTCCCTTAGCTTCGGCATAGCTATGGAAAAGGATAAAAACAGACAAAATGGGAAAGTGCTTAACTGAGGAAGGGCTAACTATGAAGGGATGTGGCAGGAACTGGTGAGAGTAAACTGGAAACAGATATTCAAGGGTGAAAGCACAGGAGTAATGTGGAGGAAGTTTAGGAACCACTTCTGCTGGGTTCAGGATAGGTTTGTCCCACTGAGACAAGGAAAAAAAAATGGTAGGAAAAGGGAACCGCAGCTGACGAAACACGTGAGGCAACTTGTCAAGAGGAAGAAGGATGCATATGTTAGATATAAGAAATGGGAAGGGCTCATGAGAAATATAGGGTAACCAGGAAGGAGCTTAAGAAAGGACTTAGGAGAGCCCGAAGGGAGCATGAGAAGGCCTTGGCATGTAGGTGTACAATGTCCTGGGTATGTTACTCAAAATGGCCTCTTTGGTTTGTTACAAGTAGGAATGTTTCTTTGTCGGATAAGTGTTTCTCTCGCCGTTGTTTCACTTTAGAATGGCTGATATGGTAATTGTATTCATTTGTTAATCAATGGGGAATGTCATTGTGTCTTGTGATGCTGGGAACTTGGGGGAGGGGTTTACAATATATATATTGTATTGCCTACTATTTTTTTTAATTTTAGTAAACTCTTTAAAGTGTATTTCATAACGGTATTTGTTGTGGGTTTGATACTGTTGGCGGGCGCGAGGCATTAACTCGATTCTCACAGCACCTGCGTGTACGGGAGGTGGGTTGGAGAGTGGCTGGATCTCCTTTTTCCCCTAGACATATACCAGCCTGTTGGGTAAGGGTTACATAGGACTAAGAAGAACCCCAAGGCATTCTATGTGTATGTGAAGAACAGAAGGATGACAAGAATGAAGGTGGGGCTGCTAAAGGATAAAGAAGGCAAAATGTGCCTGGAGGTGGAGGAGGTTGGAGAGCTCCTAAATGAATACTTTGCTTCAGTATTCACAAGTGGAAAGGACCTTGATCAGGGTGAGGTCGAAATAGAACAGGCCTGCGTGCTGGAAAATGTGGAGATTAAGGAAGAAGTGTTGGATCTTCTTAAAAACATCAAGATTGATAAGTCCCCAGGGCCAGATGTGATATATCCCAGGTTGCTGTGGGAAGTGACAGAAGAGATCACTGGAGCAGTAGCTATGATCTTTGAATCCTCTTTGGCTACAGGGGAGGTGGTGGAGGATTGGACAATGGCAAATTTAGTTCCCTTGTTTAAAAAAGGTAATAGGGAGGAATCCCGGGAACTATAGACCATTGAGTCTTACGTCGATGGTCTGCAAACTATTGTTAAGGAATCTTAAGGATAGGATCTACGAGCATTTGGAGAAGTACAGTCTACTCAAAGATAGTCAACATGGCTTTGTGAAGGGAAGGTCATGCCTCACGAGCCTAATTGAGTTTTTTGGAGGTAACAAAAGAAATTGATGAGGGTAGGTCGGTAGATGTAATCTACATGGATTTTAGCAAGGCATTTGACAAGGTCCCTCACGAGAGACTCATCCAGAACAGTGGAACCTTTGCTGTTTGGATAAAAAATTGGCTTACAGGAAGAAAGCAAAGGGTAGTAGTGGAAGGAAAGTATTCTGCCTGGAGGTCGGTGACTACTGGAGTGCCACAAGGATCTGTCGTAGGACCCCTGCTTTTTGTGATTTTTATAAATGACCTGAATGAAGAGGCGGAAGGATGGGTGAGTAAGTTTGTGGATGACACGAAGATTGGAGGAGTTGCGGATGGAGCCGTAGGTTGTTGAAGGTTACAAGAGGATATAGACAGGATGCAGAGTTGGGCAGAAAACTGGCAGATGGAGTTCAATCTGGATAAGTGTGAGGTAATGCCTTTTAGAAGGACAAACCAGAAGGGTTAATGGTTGGTTACTTAAGAGTGTGGATGAACAGAGGGACCTTGGGTTTCAAATCCATAAATCCCTCAAGGTCGCTGCACAGGTTGATAGGATAGTTAAGAAGGCCTGTGGGATGCTAGGCTTCATTAATAAGGGGATTGAGGTCAAGAGTAGAGAGGTCATGTTGCAACTCTACAAATCTCTGGTGAGACCACACTTAGAGTATTGTGTTCAGTTCCAGTCACCTCATTATATATATTATATTATTATATATTATATATATATGGAAGCTATGGAGAGGGTGCAGAGGAGATTTACCAGGATGTTGCCTGGATTGGAAAAGTCTTATGAGGCAAGGTTAGCAGAGCTGGGACTTTTCTCTTTGGAGTGTAGAAGGATGAGAGGGGACTTGAGAGAGGTCTACATGATTATGAAAGGCATAGATAGGGAGGATAGCCAGTACCTGTTTCCCAGGGCATGAGGGGTATAAGAGCCTCTTGGACAGGCACATGGATGAAAGAAAAATAGAGGATTACGGGGTAGTGTAGGTTTAGTACTTTTTTTATAAGGAATATATGGGTTGGCACAACATCGAGGGCTGAAGGGCCTGTATTGTGCTATAGTATTCTAGTGTTCTGGATCATCTACAATCATCCAGTTTTTGCACTTGCAAGTCTTCAGCAATTGATGACCAATTTGCCAGCACACAATTTATTTCACTGTGCTATGTATATGGCAAACTAATCTGAATAAAATAATCTAATCCAGGAAAAAACAAATAAACATTTTATTATGCGCTTGTTTATTGATTTTAAGTATTAATGAGAAGATATAAGCACAGAGCAACACACTCAAAATGATGGAGGAATTTTGCAGGTTAGGCAGCACCGATGACCTGATGAAGGGTCTTGGCCTGAAACACAGACTATTCCCCTCCAGAGATGCTGCTTAACCTGCTGAGTTCCTCCTACCTTTTGTGTGTGTTGCTCTCCATTTCCAGCATCTGCAGAATCTTGTGTTTGTGAAAGGTGAGCTCATGTCTGTGCAATGCTATTGGAGGTAAGGACTTGTGATTGAACCTTGCTATGTGGCAGAGAAAAATGAACCAGTACTTCAACACGAAGGGCACCTCAAGACAAGTTTCATACACATTGTTGTCCATCGCTCACTTATGAGTACGTATTACTCATTATTCCATACGACCTAACCCATATCACGCATGCATTTTACATTATTGCTCACTACATAATTGATGGCGATGGCTTGTACTCCTACAAAATGCTGGAGAAACACACAAAGGGTCTCAGCTCAAAAGGACAACTGTTCTTTCCCCTATAAAGATGCTGAATTCCTCTAGCGCTATGTGCGTGTCAAGATTTCCAGAAACTGCAGAATCCCATGCCTCTAGCTCACACTGCTGACAGTTTCACTTGGTCTCTATTTTAGCTCGACAAAAATTAGCATACTTAATCTGGTTCACAGATGGTTTTGCTAATCTGTTTATTTTAATTAAAACAAGATAATATACAATAATGAAAAGACTACATACAACAAAACACAATGAACATGCTCCGTTTTCACATTTATCAGCAGACAAACAGTGGATTTACAACAAAGGCAAAGCAAGCCTTGCTCTTTTTGCATGCAAATCTCACAGCAATGTTTGGTGTGTATTGTTTGCCTCTGCCAGCTGCATCCTGCTGGTCTGCTCACAGGGAAATAAATCGACTTTGTGAAGCTTTGTGCTTCAGATGCAACCCATCCCATAAGGAAACAATAGGTTTCCTTGAATTACTTCATTACCTCACCATCTAATTGCATGGGGATGCTAAATCAATTACTGCATACTAAAGCACATAGTTACCCAGAAAAGCCAAACAGTAAATACAGTGGATTCCAGTTTAATTGGGACACATTGGGACTAGTACACTTTGGCCCAATTAGCTGAAGTTTCATAGAAACAGGAAAACTAAAAAACAAAATTAGTGACAATCAACTGAGTAACAATGTATATCATTAAATGAAATACAGAACAAATTAGAACTCTGCCTCTACAGTACTATAAAACTACCAGCTCCTAATAGTTGCTGACAGAGGTATTCATCTGTGTTCTTTTGATTGACTATAAATGAACAAAATCAGTGCAGACACAAAGTGCAGATAATGGACTGCCTTCATAGAACACTTTCAACAATTACATCTGCCAAATCTTAATTTTCATCGGAACATTCAAACTGATTGTTGATATCTTTGTACCGTTTGTAATTCCCAACTTGAAGTCATGAAATAATCTCACTTTCACTCTCAGCCATTTCTGGCGCCTTCAAGCCTGAAGGCTTGAAACTCCAGATTGAAAGAATTCAGAATTGCCTTACTGTGTATTTCTTGCCAACTATCAGTGACAAACATCACTGCTTTTTTCAAACACAAACAACTCCTGCTATTTAAAAACTGTTCACTCTAAGCATGGAGTATTGTCCAACAGCCATGTGACACGCTCATTGGGAGCTGTTTGGCAACAATCTTTTGCACCAATTAAATGTCATCATGCCCTAAATAAACAGAGGGGTATTTTCCTGATTTAGATTTTGTTCTTTAATAGTCATCCCAAATAAACAGCTGACTCAATTAACTAGAATCCACTGCATTCATAAACACAAGAGATAATCTTGAGCAACACACAAAAAATGCTGGAGGAAAACAGCACATCAAGGCAGCAGCCATGGAGGGGAAGGACCTCTGCCTGAAGTGGCAACAGTTTATTCCCCTGGGGGCGGCACGTGTGTAACACTAGTGCACTCTCTCTGCTGTCTTTGAGGAGTTTGTACATTCTCCTGTGACCACATTCCAAAAGCGTGTAGGTTTGGATTAGTGAGCTGTGGGCCTGTTATACTGGCACCAGAAGTGTGGTGACACTTGCAAGCTGCCCCCCCAGCTTGCTCATTTGATTTGACGTAAATGACACATTTCACTATATGATTTGATGTACATGTGAAAAATAAAGAATCTCTGTATCTTAAATACAAGATGCTCTGAACATGCTGGAAATCCAGAGCAAACCACACAAAATGTTGGAGGAACTCAGCAAGTCAGGCAGCACCTATGGAAGTGAGTAAATAGTCAATGCTTTAGGCCAAGGCCTTTCATTTATCCTAATGAAGGGACTCAGTCTGAAACATTGGCTTTTATTCATTTCCACAGATGCTGTCTGACCTGCTGAGTTCCTCCAGCATTTTGTGTGTGTTGATCTCCATTCTGTGTGTTGTAGTAAATATTCAGAAGACCTGAAATCACCTCTTCTGGGTTACAGTTCCAGGGCTTTCATTGCCAAGTAGCAATTATTCAGAAGTGCTGACAGTCTAACTCTCTGCCAAACTAAACCTCTTCTCAAATTCCACAATCTCGGCACAATAACCAGTAGTAGTATTCCTGGTAAATTTTTCTCAACTGAACATCAAAAATTGTAGCAACCAACCACTGTGCCTATAGAGATCCATCACCCGCTGATGAATGAGAATGAGACTTGGCAGCCAAATCTGAAAATGATGGACAAGCTCAGAAGAGTACACAGCACATGTGAAGAGAGAAAAGGGAGTTAGAATTACAGGTTGACAAGCAAAATAAATTGAAATCTGAAGTAAAAACAAAATACTGTGAAATACACAGCAAGTCAGGAAGCATCACTGGAAGGAAAATGGGGTTAACTTGAAGACTCTTCTTTGAAAATGTAGTGGAGATATATGCAAACACAAAGATTAAAGATTAGCTTTACTTGTCACATGCAGAGAAATGTCAACGACCACAGTTCAAATGAGTGCTGGGAGGGGCCTTCAAGGGTTACTGACCAACCCCCAACTAACCTGTACATCTTTGGAATGTGGAAAAAAACCGAAGCACCCGGCAGAAAACCCACGTGGTCAAGGGGAAAATGTACAGTGATGTGAACCAAACCCAGGTCACTCATGCTGTAAAGAATTGTGCTAACTGCTATGTTACTGTGCAATGCCTGTCTTTTTAATCTCTTCTTGTGCAATGCCTGCCTTTTTAACCTCTGCCTTTCCACCATACAGTACTTTTTCACTTACACTTCTAATTCATTGAATTTGCTACTCATCACCTCTATATTTGATTAACCAAACAGCTTTTAGATGCAACCTATTTGGCTTTTAAGCTCCAAATCACCTGTCTTTATTAGAACAATACAGGAGGGCAGTGTGAGATAAAGGTCTATATGAGCTCCTAGGACCAAGCTCTCTTTTGACTAGGCACCTCAGTCCTGACAACTCAAAAGTTCAATAATTTCAGTTAACAGACCAAAGACTGTTAGCAATGGTGGGGTGATTTCTTCATGGATTATCATCATGTTGTGAAAGAGAGGCTTGTGAGTTCGATGCTGCCTGAGCTTGGCTCCTGTTAGTGTCACCCACGGCAGTACTGTAGGGAGGAATTATAAACAAAGAGCAATCCAAACAAGTTCTCAATGGTGGAGCTGCTGGAAGATAATATCACCATGGCAGTAAAGGCAGAGGAAGGCCACAACAGCAAAATGTCCCCAGTAGTCCATGCCATAGCATCTTGACCCTCGACCTGTCAAGGAACATATCAGAAGCTGCCCATGCATCAGCTTCCTCACATTAAACAAAGTCAAGTACAAACATTCTCCATTAAGGGAATATCATACTTGGCTTGAGTGATTACATCTACTACAACTGGAGTGGGTAATTAAAGTGTCAGGCGATTGGATATGGCCAAAGTACCTCTGCTTTCTCTGATGTTCAGTATGATCAACAAATGCAATAAATAAACTATAAAAAGTGCAAGTGAATTGCTGCTTCACTGTAGGACATTTAGGTTTTTGAAAGGTGGGTGGGAAGGAGACAAAGAGGCATGTTTACTGTACATCAACCTCCAAATCACATAGTTTTATTCCAATCCAAGATAATGAAAATTTCAAAGAGCTGTCATCTCACTAGCTAGAAAAAAACACAATAAGGCATGGTTCAATTTTTGAAACCACACAGCAGTAGAAACAATGGCACATAACAAGTCTTTGTGTGAGTTACTCCTAACCCAACTCCGCCTGGCTGTGAAAAGAGAAGAGTTGAGCAACCCCATCCTGTAAAAACCCAGTGCTACAGAAAGGCAAACAGAAGCTACAGAGACAACGCCCCTGGGTGAAGAAAGAGAACATAGGCTACAACTGGGATAACTTGAAATCTTGGCCAAGGACAGAGGATTCTGGTGAGCTACTATTGGCGGCCTTTGACCCAGTAGGGGTGATGAGTTTAATTAGCAAACAAGTACTCCTAACCTGCTGACAGCATTATTCACCACATTCTGAATACCATTCGGGCATATCTAATTCAACTTCCTTCCAACAGATACTTATAAATGTGTAACGCCCTGGTTCATATTTTCACTACTATGCTGTAGTTATTTCATTCTAATAGTTCTGCAAGAGCAATCTGTTCTGCTTTCAGCCTTTTTGGGATACTGTTAAAGATAAAGATGCTTAGGAATGTGTGTCATCCAATTAGGATGGTGGAACTGGGAGAAGGTTCTAGAGAATGTGGGGGGGGGGGCGGAAGAAGAGGTTTGTTGAGGGACACTAAGCTTGGTCTTTGTCATTGTTTAGTTGGGGATAAGGAGAGAAGAAGCTGGAGAGAACCAGTCGTAGGATTCAATCCAGTGGGGATGCATGATTCGTAAACACAAAATACACTGTAGATACTGGGGTCAAAGCAACATGCACAACATGCTGGAGGAACTCAGCAGGTCGGGCAGCATCCATGGAAACCAACAGTCAACGTTTTGGGCCGAGATCCTTTGTCAGGACTGAAGAGGGAGGGGGCAGGGGCCCTATAAAGAAGGTTGGGGGGAGGGTGGGAAGGAGAAGGCTGGTAGGTGCCAGGTGAAAAACCAGTAAGGGGAAAGATCGAAGGGTGGGGGAAGGGAAGCAGGGAGTGGATATGCAGGAATGATTCAGGATCAGTTCCCAACTGAGTTGCACTCAAAGTAGGAATATTCAAGCCAGGTCACTCAGTAATTATGTCTCATTATTCAGTGGGTTCCCAAGGATCTAAATGCATTGCACCACTGGTAACACCCAGCATCTCTTAAAAATTAAACAGTTGTATGCAATCTGTCAATACAACCTGAGACTGATAAATATATGATTGTACCTCTGAATATTTTCTCTGAAATTAAAGGGAACATAGTCACATTTTCATTAATTTGTGGAGCTGCATTAAAGTACATGCACTTCCATCAAACGTAAAACAGTACAGCACAGGCCCTTTGGTCCACAATGTTTTGCTGGTCTTTTAACCTACTCCAAAATCAAACTAACTTGTCCTGTCTACATAAGCCCCCATTTTTCTGTCATCCTTGTGCCTAAAAATTTCCTAAATGCCCCTAATGTATCTGCCTTTATCACCACCCCTTACAGTACATTCCATGCACCCATTACTTCGTGTAAATAAACTACCTCTGACATCCTTCCTTTAGTTTCCTCCAATCACCTTAAAATTATGCTCCCTCACATTAGCCATTTACCCGCTGGGGAAAAGGTCTTTGACTATCCATTCAATTTACGTCTCTTAACAGCTTGTACACCTCTTTCAAGTCATCTCTCATCTTCCTCCGCTTGAAAGAGAAAAGCCCTCATTCTCTAATCCAGAGAGCTTCCTGGTAAATCCCCTCTGCATCTTCTCTAAAGCTTCCATAACCTTCCTATAACGAGGTGACCAGAAATGAACATAATACTCCAAGCGTCATCTAACCAGTCGCAAAGAATGTGGACCCCAGAAATAAACCAATTCACAGGTATTTAGAAATGATAATAGAAAAGTGACCCAGATTTGGTCCATGGCCTACCTGTCTTGCCAGTCGCAGTTTGTTGTGCTGGTACTCATGCTGGTTTAGTGATCGTTTCACTACTCCCTTATGCAAAAACTGATAGTAATCATCAAAGATCTGCAAAAGAAACAAAGGTTCTAACACCAAACCCAAAAAAAACAAGATCAAAATACCAGACATTAAAAGAAAAACACATTCTTGTTGTCAAAGTAACCACCTGAGGCCTTGATGTCACAGAGAGTTAAGACAAATTTCTATTTTTGGCTGATCATAATCAGATAATGCCAAGAGAGAACAGTGGCCAACAAAAACAATTTGAAACATTGTAATTCAGAGTGCTAGCTTCTGTATGTGTACATCTGACCAAAGATTCATCAACCATCAAATAAACTGGATATTTAACATTCTTCAGCTGGGTATCAAACAAACCGATTGATGTCTGGTGGACAGTATATTGACTGGCTACATCACAACCTGGTATGGAAACACCAATGCCCTTGAATGGAAAACTCCTAGAAAAAAGCAGTGAATATGGCCCAGTCTATCATGGGTAAAGCCCTCCCCACCACTGAGCACATCTACATAAAACTGTCACAGGAAAGCAGCATCCAACATCAAGGACCCCATCACCCAGGACATGTTCCCTTCTTGCTGCTCCATCAGGTACAGGAACCTCAAGACCCACACCACCAGGTTTAGGAACAGTTATGACCCCTCAACCTGCAGGCTCATGAACCAAATGGGATAACTTCACTCAACTTTATTTAATCATTGAATATTCCCACAGCCTATGACCTCTCTCAATGTTTCTTCATCTCGTGTTCTCAATATTTATTGCTTATTTATTATTATTTCTTTTTGTATTTGCAGTTTGTGTCTTGCACATTGGTCAAAAGCCCAATGTGGTGTGGTCTTTCATTGATCATATTATGGTTATTATTCTATTATGGATTTATTATGCCCAAAAGAAAATTAATCTCCGTGAATCTCAGGGTGACATACATGTACTTTGATAATACACTTGAGCTTTGTAGAAAAATACAAACTACTTTTGTGTCATTGGTAGGATTGATTTTTCTGTCCTTCCTGCTGTGGTCAGCACCTGACATATTGAGATTGCCTTGCATCAGCGACACCTCTATATTGTGGACAAAGGGAGTAACAACTGACCTCAATTTTCATTTAGGTCCACACCTAGCCGTTATTGGCTACCCATTACTTAACAAACAAGGCAAATAATAACCCAAACCCCCTCAAAAATGGGAGCAGCATGTTGCAGGATAAAGAAATGGAACGCCTGCATAAATGAGAAGACTATAGGCAACATGCAGCATCAGAATTTAGCCAATTGACTGATGGCCCTGCAAGTCTTTTTTCAGTGAGATTTATCTGCCTGAGCAAACACAAAACAACAAATGGCACATTGGGCATGTATGCCAGCTTGATTCAGCCTTTTAAGGAAAATGAGAGGTCTGGGATCAAGAGATTGTCATGAATAAAATTGAATTATTCTGTTCTTGGAGAAGTTCTCCCTTTCTACTAGTCTTCAATGTTTGAATAAACATCTCCACTTATTTGCATAAAACAGTAATTAAGGTGTTGGGGCTATTGCAGTAAACTGAGTTTAAGTAGGAGCAAAGTTTTCCATTGAATTCAATGAATTTGAATTGTGAATAAGAAATTCTGAATATTATGTGAAATTTGTAGAGATAAACCAAGTAATTAAAGGGAGAGAATCAAATAAAAGCGTACAATTAGCCTGGACAAAACAGGTCATGTAGCACAAACTAAATGCTCCAGAGTGAGGAACTTTCGTCAGAGGGCACGGTCACATAATAGAAGTACGTCCCTTTAGAACAGAGATGAGGAGGATTTTCTTTAGCTGGAGGGTGGTGAATCTGTGGAATTCATTGCCACAAACAACCCAGGAGGCCAAGCTAATGTATATATTCAAAGCAGTGGTTGATAGGTTCTTGATTAGCGGGGGAGTCAAAGGTTATAGGGAGAAGGCAGGAAAATGGGGTTAAGAGGGAAAATAAATAAGCCATGATTCAATAGTGGAGCAGAGGTGAGCCGAATTACTTAATTCCACTATGTCTTACAATCTTGTCTTCAAGTTAGTGCATATAGATAGCAAAACTTGACTTGCCAAAGGGTGTATATGTTTTGGATGAACAGAAGAAGACAATGTTAAACCTGATCTTCAGATGACCTTTCAAACTGACATTTACTCAATCTCATTCCCACAGAATTAAATGAACAAAATACCTTTGAATGAAGAACAGACTTGGCATAGCTCAAATGGATTGGTTGATAGCTCCAAACCAGGAACTAGAGCATCTGTGCAACACACACAAAATGCTGAAGGAACTCAGCAGTCCTGGCAAAGGGTTTTAGACCAAAACATTGATTGTACTTTTCTCCCCATTGATGCTGACAGGCCTGCTGAGCACCTCCAGCGTTCTGTACGTGTAGCTTGGATTTCCAGCATCTGCAGATTTTCTCTTGTTTGTGACCAGAGCATCTGTGCTGGTAATTCCATTTAGTATTGAGGAAATACTGCATTGTTCATGGAGCCATCATTGAAATGAAATACCTCAATTAAACTTCAAAGAGAAAGTTAAAAGTTCTACTTGCATTCCATTAAAAATTAATGTTACAATCATTAATCCTAAAAGAGAGACATGATTTAGCTAATTTGCTACTGTGTGACTTAGCAAAATTTAGTTTTTGCCTGACCAAGAACAAAACTATTCCTTAAAATACTGCCTTTGAAAGGATTTCCTGGGGATTTGATAGACACAGTATGAGTTACTCCTGTAATTTATATGTACCTGCACTAATTCTTTTCTTAACCTCACCATTCTAATACTGGATGACATAGTGAGGACAAACACGCTATGGGTCTAGTATTACACAAGTAAATAATGTCAGAGCTCAGCATAACTTGCCAACTACAATATTTATAACAATCATACTTCCTGATGTGCCGTTCAAGTTTAAACCATTGTGTTGACACAAAGTGAAGTGACACAGAAAAGTTCCTCATCTCATTGAGTTACTGTGGTAAAACCGAGCAAAACTGCACCTGTCCATTAAATACTTTGATCATATTTGCAGAAAGCTCAAACTTCTGACACAGATCTACAATGGTGCAATCACCATGTCTTGTTTGCATTGATGACTACCAGCAGGACACAGCATCACCGATAAAAATTCCAGAAAGGAAGCCAAACAAACAGGCACTCATGTAATGTCTGGACAGCCCATGAATTCAGAAAATTTGAACCATCACGAATATTTCACATGGTCAATATGAAACCTGCTTTGGCTATGAATTGACATCATCAAGGACACTCATCGTTCAAGCCACCCTCTCTTCTATCAGGAAGGAGATACAGGAGCCTAGGGTCCCACACTACCAGGTTCAGGAACAGTTATTACCCTTCAACCATCAGGCTCCTGAACCAGTGTGGAAACTTCACTGACTCCACAACCTACAGCCTCACTCTCAAGGACTCTACAATTCAAGTTCTCAGAATGATTTAATTACTTTATTATTTTGGACAATTTGTCCTCTTTTGCACATTGGTTGTTAGTCAGCCTTTCACACAATTTTTCATTGTACTTCATCTTCCTGTAAATGCCTGCAAGAAAATGAATTTCGCGGTGACATATGCGTTCTGTGATAATGAATATACTTTATTGGCCATTATTTGACATCAAACCAGTATCAGTTTGTAGCAGGATTCAAGTTAAATAAGACCAAACGCATTTTCAATTTAGGGTAAGAAATCAAATCAAGGATGTTGCCATTTTCTGCAGTAGTTCCTGCCACTGTATTTTGTTATCAACAAAATGAAATCTCTTGAGTTTGATAGAAGTATGTTTGAAGTAACCATATACATCACTATAAATATTGCAAAATACAAGGTATCCAGAAAAGGGATTATACCTTCTGGCTTGAACACTTTCCCTCCCCCAACTTCTTGTACTGGCTTCTTCCACCCCCACCCCCCACCTTCCTAGTCCTGAAGAGTCTCAGCCTGAAACCTCAACCAGTTATTCCTTTTAAAAAATGCTGCTTGACCTATTGAGCTTCTCCAGCATTTTGTATGTGTTACTCAATGCAAGCATAGTTCCTTGTTCAAAGACTTTTCAGATGTGGGATCACTATCTGAAGCATCAACATTTTTCCCAAAATTGAACTCAATGGCAAAATAAAGGAAATGGAAGATTTTAGAGCCTCCATGTCTGGATCAGGGTAAAGGAAGATGCAAGCACCGTTAAGGGACTGATAGTGACACAGTCACCAGTGGTTCTCATCCTACTCTTTGATATCTGATCAGAATGGAAAATGCAGCTTCAACTTCATATCTTATCTAAAGTTTGCACGATAAAACACTCACAGAATTTCTCAAATTGAAAGGTTTCACCAGTAACCAGGTAACACAAGATGCAATAAGGTACAGTTACCACACTTGAAGATCAGGCTTCTCCAACTAGAGAACATGTGACTGAGCATACAAGTTGGGACATCATTTAACGACTGCACAGAACATTCATGAGGCCACAATGGAGTACTATGTGCAATCCTTGCTGTCAAGCTATGTGAAGGATAAAAATCAGGTTTATTATCACTGACAAATTTGTTGTTCTGCAGCAGTATACAAAACATACCCAAATATTAATAAGATATATGAAATAAGCTGTGTGATAAGAGAGTAAAGTAGTGAGGTAGAGTTCTATATTGGATCTGAAGTAACAATTATTTTATTCTACTTTGAACAATGTTGAATCTTCATGGGTTGGTTCATGGTACATTCAGATATCTGATGGTGGAGGGGAAGAAGCTATTCCTAAAACATTAAGTGGGTGTCTTTAGGCTCCTATACTCCCTCCCTGATGGTAGCAATGAGAAGAGGATATGTCCTGGATGGTGAGGAACCTTAATGATGGATGCCGTCTTTTGAAGGTTCCTTGATGCTGGCGAGGCTAGTGCTTGTGGAGTGACTCCTCCAAACCAGATGAAAACAGTGCACAAAAGATTCACAAAGATGTTCTACCAGCATTGGAAAGCTTGAGTTTGAAGGAACATCTGGATAGGTTGGACTTTGAGGGTGAGGGTTTATATAAATATATAAAAGCATGAGGGGCATAGATAGGATAAACGGATACAGTTTCCAACACACCCCCACCCCAGGATAGGGCAGTCTAAAACTAGAGGGGCAATGTTTGTTCATTTATCTATTGTGCAACGATGAGTACCGCTCTGGTCATCTCTGATTTGTAGGTTCCTCCAATTTACAAATGGCTGGAGAGGACAATCCATACTCAAAAAGTTTTTTTTGCAGTGTGGAAAACAGATGATAGCCACATTTGGTTAGGGGTCACTAGCTCGGGCTCTCCTGGCCAGCCCAAATCTATCTGCTGCAAATGTCACTGCACTCATATGGAGGGAGGAGTGCCACTAAACCAGATCTTGGGTGATATGATCACACATGTCTGAGTTGATGCCAGGGGCTTTTTGTTAAGCTTCCAGGGCATCATTACAGTGTTTCCTTTGGCCTCCATGGGAACACTTCCTTTCTGTAGTTCATTGTAGTCTCTCAGGCAGCTGATGGTCTGGCATACGAGTTATATGGCTTGCCCAGCAAAACAGAGACTGCACCAGGATGATGTAGACACTGGGCAGGTCCACCTTGGTAAGTACCACAGTGTCAGGGATTTTGTCTTCCAATTAATGTTGAGGAGTTTTCTCCGGCAGACTGTGTGGAAGTGGTTCAGTTTATTGGCATGTTGTGGGTACACTGTCCAAGTTTCACAGGCGTAAAGCAGAGTGGGATATACTATGGCCCGATACACCTTCAGCTTCATCTGCAGACATATGCCTCTTCTGTTCCAAGCGTTGGTATGAAGCTTGCCAAAGGCTACACTTGCATGAGCAATCCTGGTGTTCACCCTCATCCTGGGGTTGAGTCTTTGATTGTTGATTGCCATGTTTGGCTCAAGACACTATTTCCCTGGAACTGACTTCAGTATTCTTGGTGTTGATAGTGAGCCCAAAGTTGGTACATGCATATAAGAAATAGTTGATACAGTGCTGCACATCATCTTTTGAACCAACATGGAGGGCACAGTCAATGAAATGGAAGTCTCTGATGTCTGTCACAAATTCAGTTTTTGCTTGGAGCATCCTGAAGTTGAACAGTTTCCCATCAGTGCAGAATCTGATGCCTCCATCACTGACTTTGAAGGCATCAATCAACATGGCAGAAAACTCATTGAGCATCAAGATGCAGCCCAGTTTAACCTCATTTGAGACAGGGAAGGGCTTGGATGACTCACCATTGTCATGCATTGCTGTACCATGGTGATAAACTTCCTTGGGCTTTCGTACGTCAACATGAAGTACTTTTCTATCTATGATAGATTTAAGGTGAGAAAGGAAAAAATTTAAGGGAACATGGGGGACAAGTCTTTCCACAAAAAAGGGCTGTGGGTATGTGAATGAGCTCCCGGAGTAAGTGGTTGAGGCAAGATCAATTGCAATCTTTATGGTACTGGTTCGGGAAAGGTTTAGAGGGATGTGTACCAAACACAAGCAAAAGGGACGAGCTAGAGTAGACAATTTGGTTGGCATGGACAAGTTAGGCCAAAGTGCCTGTTCTTGTGTTCTATAACTGTGACTACTGCAATAGCTGATGGGGTGTGCAATTAAATGGTCAAAACGGACAATGGAATTCTACACACTACATGGGAATTTCCTGTAAAGAATTAGCTACCTATAAAGTTCAGTTATTAGTTATTGTAAATCCAATATTCCTTCACATTCTTCACATAACTCCCTCAAATCCTCTTTTAACCTTCTATTCCCATGTCTGCTTGTAAAACTCAAGCTGCTGTCAAGTGACTACAACTTGTCTGAATTTCTTCCTTCACAATTAATCATGAGCTTTGCTGGGCTGTAGTATGGATACCCTTGCCCCATCTCCAACACGGACACCCTCCAATGCAGTTGCCTTCCCCTGCACTCAATTTTAAAAACATAATGGCCTACTAGAACAGAGTGACAACTTGGCAGAACTCATTGTCTTCAAGTAAATGTGAAAATCAAGCATTATACTGTAACATTGAGCATCCAACTGAGTTCCACCACTTCAATGACTCATGGACAAACCCAGAGAACTGACAAACCCTGAAAAACTTTGTCTCTGAAACCATGAACTTGACATCTTTTAACGTTTCAGTTTAATGTGCTTTTACTCCATAAGGTGGCAGTGTATTTTCCTCTGAATTTTAAGTGAGAAGCAAGAAAATGATTTTTTGGTCTTAATTCTGTCTCTAGTGGATCAACAAGCTTCTGCCCTTATCCTGATCTCTGCAACCAGAGTAGTCACAGTTTGGAAAAACAACTCTGGGATGTTCTGGCATTGTGAACACAAGACAGAAACAGCCATACAACCTCTCATGCCTGCTCTGCCATTCAGCAATTCCCACTTCCTTCAATCTCAAAACTGTTGAGCACTGAACTTCTACAGATATGTGGTGGAGAATATACTGACTGGTTGCATCACAGCATGGCATGGGAACACCAATACTCTTGTAAGCAAAATCCCATACAATTTAGTAAATAAGGCCTAGTCCATCATGGGAAAAACCCCTCCCCACTAATGAGCACATCTACACAGAGCATCAAGGACCCCCCCCCCCCCACCCACTCAGACCATGCTCTCTTCTCGCTCAGGAGGGAGGTACAGGAGCCTCAGGATTCACAATGAAGCACTTGAACCAGTGAGGATAACTTCACTCATCCCATCACTGAACTGTTCCCACAATCTATGGCAGG